>NC_056727.1:1246424354-1246724354 GCF_019279795.1 Protopterus annectens
GTAGAGAGTGAGTGCATGGTAGCATTTGCAATGTTAGCTCTTTCAACAGTGTACAAACATTACTGTAGGCCTTATTTCTATTACAGACTGCTAAAGCTTAGCTCTTCTTTCTTCTTTTTACTACCTTCGTCTCCTAACACTCATACCCCCCTCTTCCTGCCTTGCTCTAGTTCCTCTCCCTTCCCTCACTCTACTCTTGCTTAGACTGTTCCTGTCACTACCCTACTGGCTATAACATCTCAAGGTCTTAAAACTCATGTATGTGCTCTCTTCCCAAGTAATTAGCTACTATATTAATACAGCGATTACTTAAATTGTTAATGTCCGCTCCCCTCGATTACTGAGCTGTGCATCACCGGGGTTGACCTGTCTCCTACCATTCTTTTCCCTTTTCCCATACCCTGCACTCCAGTTGAATTGTCGACATTTTTTTTTTAACTTTAGATTCCTTACTTCTATTTTTTTCCCTGCCTACTAAGCTAGACTCCGACCTTACCAACTATCACATCCACAGAAGCTCAGGGCTTACCAGAGCTATTCCCACATTGCTTTTTAGCGGGCTTCATATAGAATAATGTGTAGCCCCCGCTCTGTTCGCCCTCTGCTCCAGGCTCCCCTACCATACCCCCATTCCCACCCACCCCCTCTTTCATTACATTTATAGTCACATAGCCACACCTCATTTCACCCTGTCACACCCATGATTAAATTATCTACCTGCCTACTTTATACTAGTTTATCTTAGGCCCTCACCACCTTTGTCTTCAGGCCTATCCCTGCCATGTCCTCATTACTTTTACAGTTTATAATCCTTCTGCCATTAACCGCTTGTCTGCTACTACTCGCACACCTCACAGCATTGAGTCCTTACTCTCTCATGACCAGTCTTAATTATATTCCCTCCCACATTAACTCCAATGCTGTCCATTACTCTTATCTGCCCTAGCCTCTACTGCTCAACTCATCTTCTGTTATAAACCTTTCCTTCTACCCTGTAATTATGCTCTCCATTACAAACAAACCTCACTAGCGCATCTCCCGCCTACCTTTCCCTCAAAGCTATCAAACTCTAGCCACAAGCTATATTTCCTCCACTTTTACTCCCGTATATACACTGGGGATATTCACCCTAACCCAGGGCCTCAAACCCCATCTTTTCCTCAACATTGTAACCCAGCTAAACTAACAAAAAACTCCACTTAACTACCAAACTTCCAAAGCATCTGTAACAAAACCGCCGAGTTCCATGCTTGGCTCACCCGAAATAAAACCCATATCCTTGCTGTCACTGAAACCTGGTTAAAACATTCCATACATGACACAGGTTCTCCTTCCTGATTATAATATAATTAGAGTAGACAGACAACATAAAAAAGGAGGTGGTGTTGCCCTTTTCTACACCAACTCTTAATTTAGCCCCTTTTACTCATTCAATTCCACATTTTCACAATGCAGAAATACTAATCTCATTCTTAGACTTCAATAACTCCAAAAAACTATGCATAATAGTCCTTTATATTCCCCCAGGGAATAATATCCCAGCTTTAGAAGATATACTGTCCTGCGCTTCCTCTACTATAAAAAAGAAACAATTATATTAGGTGACATGAACATCAATTGGGCTTCAATTTCCTCCAACCAGTCTCCCTCTAGCATAAACTTATTTCACTTTACTCAGCTAATCAATACATCCACTAGACTTAGCCAGAAAGTTAATAAAAGCTGTATACTAGAATGGATTTTAGTCACAGCTCCATCCAAATACCCTGTCTCTGGCACTATGGCAAACTCCTTCAGTGACCACCTCCCAGCCTTCACTATTCGTATCTGCCCATCACTCCCAAAAAACCCATAAATACCAGGTAAATGCAAGACCTATCAAAATTCTGTCCAGAAACGTTTAATGTCGTCTCTTTCGGCTTTTCCCAGTTAGGGGTCGCCACAGCGGAACTCCAGTCTGCTAATGACTGGCAGTAGATTTCTATGTGCCGAGTTGCCAGCTCTGATGCACAACCTTCACCTTCAACGAAGGTACGTCCATTCACGCATGTCTCCACACAGAAGACGCTCTAGCTGAGAATCAAACAGGACAATGTCTTACTGTGAGGCGACAACGCTACCGCAGCACCACCACCGCAGAAACCTTTAATACCATCAAAAAAAAAATCACAACTGGAACTGTCAAAACCCTTCCCCTTGATGATGCCCTCCTCTACTTCAATAACTCCTTTCTAAACATCCTGCATAGCTTAGTATCCACCAGATCTAGAAGAATCAAATCCAACTATGCTCCCTGGCTCTCAAAAATCAACTAGAGAAATAATGAAAAATAGGGATAAAGCCTGGAAACACTGGCACAATTCCAAATCTCTCTCCAACCTTATCCTCTATAAACAGCTTCATAACTAAGCCAAAAAAACTTATCTACAAATGTAAGCAACAATATTTTTGAAATCTACAGACTAATTGGAAAAATAACCCAAAACTTTTCTGGTCTTCTGTCAACGATCTCTTACACCCTGGTTCAAAATCTAATTCCTGCTCTGACCCTAACATGTCATCTGACCTAATCGCCTCAAAATTCAACTCCTACTTCATAGACACTATAAAAGCTCTCACGACCTCCTCCTCCCTAGCCTTACCAGCTAACCATACTCTTAAAACTACACCCCTCCACCAGCAAAAAAAATCACTTGAGGCCCAATATCCCTACTCTCAAATGCAGTAAGGAATCCCGCCTATAAGAACTCAATCTCCCCCATTTCCACTTCTCTGATAAAGAAACTTCTCCAAAACCTAAAGCCCTGCTCTAACTCAGCCTACAATACTCCTATAAAATTCCTCAAAATTGCTGCAAATGCTACAGCCCATCCTATTAGTATTTTAATCAACAGGTCTAGCCAGGAATCTTATGTCCCTTGCCTATGGAAAAAAGCTATAATCTTCCCTCTTCACAAAGGTGGCCCTTCCTCTTATATCTCAAACTTTTGGCCTATCGCCATTCTAGCCCGAATCTCCAAAATATTGGAAAAATATGTCCATAAACAAATCATCAATCACCTTCTACACCATAATATCCTCTCTCCAGCCCATCACGTATTCAGTCCAGGGTATAGTACTTCAACTGGCTTGATCTTTTTCTTGGATATCAAACAAAGCCCATGACCATGGCCATACAGTCTCAGCTCTCTCTCTCTCTGGAGCTACCAAAAGCCTTTGATACTATACCTCACATACTGTCCTCTTATCTCAACTCTCTTCTGTAGGGTTATCTTCTCAGTCCCTTAACTGGTTTAAAAGCTCTCTCTCAGACAACATGCTGTTAAATGGCAAAACTCCATCTCTCCTTACCTACACAACCCCAAAGATGTCCCACAATGCTCAATTTTAGGACCTTTTCTATTTAATATATTTGGGTTCGTGAATGGGTGTACCTTCTTTGAAGGTTGGGCATCGGGCTGGCACCTCAGATCAGTAAAATCATGAGCAGCCCAGAGTTCTGCTGTGACGACCCCTAACCGGGAAAAGCCGAAAGAGATTGGATAAATCAGCACCAAACTACTCCAAATGCCTCCCTACTACAGTAAGCAGATGATTCAACTATCATCTGCTCTGCACTCAGTCCTGTAACTCTTCAATAAATGACACAAACAGCTTTCAGTACAGTAGAATATTGGCTCCATAATCATCTCTCTCTCAACCCTAAAAAAACTAGGCTCAAAAAATACAGAATTTAACAAAGAAAATTTCATTATTTTCTCTCTAAACGCCACTAAAATTGAACTTACTTATACCAAATTATTAGGAGTCATAACAGGAGAAAAAGTACAGTTGTGTACAATTACCATAAATTTAGATGTTAAGAGTGTATTCACTGTAGCAGTCATCACATTTGGGTTATCTGCTTGCAGTAGCCCTCAGTCGGCCTGATTAATAAAGTCTTGGGTCCTGTGTCGGTTGCTGTCTCTTCTTCCGTGACGTCAGGTCATCAGGGGTATAAAACATGAAGCCAACGCCATTACATCAGTTATTCTTGCCCCAGATGTCAGGTGCCCCCCAACGGGAGGCAATTAAATATATAAAAATATGTTCTACCTCCAACAAAAAAGCAAATGCAGTAAAAAGCTTTTAGGCATAGTAAAGGAGAGTAGAGGTATAGCCAAAAGAAGACAGGGGGCTGGAGGGAGGGTAACCAGGACTGCAACAGTGAATACACTCAGACATCTACATTTATGTTAAGTGCACACAACTGTACTATGTTCTTCGTGTTTCACTGCTGCAGTCATCACATTTGGGTAGATTCCCAAAGTTAAGGATGGCAGGAGGAACTTAGCATTAGGACCAGCTATAAGGTCCTGCAAGACTGCAGTGGCAAAGCCAGCTCTAAATTTACAGAAAATAGGCATATGGCAATGCTTGGTCTAAGTATGTACATAACTCCAGGCAGCAGCTTCTAGGATGTCCCTGGTAGGGACACCTCTGAGAAATGCTGTAGAGGTAGATGCAGCCCTGGTTGAGTGGGGTCTGATCCCTTGTGGGATAGGTTTTCCACGGTGCTTGTAGCAGAAATGAATGCAATGGCTTATCCATTTGGAAATGGTTTGCTTTGAACTAGATTTCCCCCCTGCCCCTGTAACAAATGCCACCAACAGTTGTTCAGATTTCCTTTGAGGTTTAGTCCTGTCCAAGTAGAATCTAAGTTGTCTGTGCACATCTAAGGAGTGAAGTATCCATTCCCCTTTGTTCTGTGGATTAGGAAAGAAGGTTGGCAAATGAATGGATTGATTAAGGGCCACACTGGATACCACCTTGGGCATGAAGGAGGGATTGGTCCTGAAGGACACCCTGTCCATATGAAAGATGATGAAAGGCTTCACTGCCATAAGGGAGTGTAATTCAGATACCCTTCTTGCTGACGTGATTGCTAAAAGGAAAACTGTTTTCCAAGAAAGGAATTTTAAGTCTGCAGTAGCAGCTGGCTCGAAAGGAGGAAGTGTGTGTGTTTTTCCAATACAAAGTTAAGGTCCCAGGCTGGAGTTGGAGCTCTGATGGGTGGTCATAAACTTTTTGGCCCCTCTGAGGAACTCCTTGAGCAGTGGATGAGAGAAGAGGGGAGGTTCTGTGTTGTAATGAGCTGAAATGGATGAGGCATGAATTTTGATGGAGGAGAAAGACTGGCCCTTGTGTAGCATCTCAGTTAATTATTGTAAAATCTGAGGTAAATTGGGCACTGCTGTGCTCATCCCTTGAGATTGGTTCCAGGCACAGAATCTTTTCCATTTTTCAGCATAAGACTTTCTAGTACTAGGCCCCCTTGCCTCTAAAATGATATTCATCATTGGTTTACTGAAGGATGGTAAAGGAGAGATTAGGTAATTAGCCAAGCTGCTAGGTTGAGTGTTTGAAGCTGAGGGTGCAGAATCTGATTCTCCTGCTGAGAGAATACAGTAGAAGTCTGAGGCAGGTGCCATGGGGCCAACAGTGACACTGTGCAAGAGGGGTACCAGTGCTGACGTGGCCAGTTTGGTGCAATCAAAATCATCCTTGGTTTGTCTTGTTTGATCTTTAGTATTACTTTGGAGAGCAGAGGCAGAGGAGGAAAGGCATAAACTGATAGGTTTTTCCAGCTGAAGGACAGAGCATCCACTTTCCAAGCTTGTTTGCGGGGAGTCCTTGTGCAGAATTTGTCCAATTGATAGTTCTGGGGGGAGGCAAACAGGTCTATAACTGAGCTCCCCTATTTGCTCGTCAACAAGTTGAAAATCCTTGGTTCCAGTTTCCACTCGTGTGGGTCCATGAGGTTCTGCTTGGTTCGTTTGCCAGTGTATTTAGTTTTCCTGGCAGGAATTGAGCTTGTAGATGCACTTGGTAGCTCAGGTCTGTGTTCCACAATGCCATGGCTAGTCTGCAGAGGCGGGTAAGAATGTGTACCCCCGTCCCGCTTGCTTATGTACCACATAACAGTGGTGGTGTCCATCTTTACCATTAATTGTCCTGTAAGAATGTGGTCCTTGAAGGCTGTCAGAGCATTCTCTACAGCTAACATTTCTTTTTGATCGTTATGCAGGTGCATTTGACTTTGGTTCCAGTTGCCCTGAATCCACTTTCCTGCCAGGTGAACCCCCCATGCATAGTATGATGCATCTGTTAGGGTTTGGGCGGCAGGGGGTAGTGTGAATGGTAGTCCCTTATTTTGGTGGCAGGCCTCTGCCCACCAAAGGAACTCTAGGCGTAGGCAAGGTATGATAGGAATCATTGCTTCTAGATCCCGAGAAAGTTGACACTATAGGCTTTTGAGATACCATTGTAGTTTCCTCGTATGCAGTCTTGCATATGGAATTAGAAGAATACAGGAGGCCATGAACCCCAAGGCTTGTTGCATTTGCCTTGCAGACAGCAGGGTTTTTGTGGCCACTTGTTTGAAGTGGGCTGTCAAATTAATTTGATTCTCTGGTGTGAGGAAAGCCATCTGGGAAGTTGTACTCAAGCTTGCTCCCAGGAATATAATTTGACAGGGTACCAGGTGTGATTTCTTTTCGTTTATGGTGTACTGCAGACAAGTCAGCACCCTTTGTACAAAGGCCAGATTATTCAAAAGTATGTCCTGGCCTTCTGCCTGAATTAGACAATTGGTCCAGGTATGGGTATATTTGAATATTTCTTCACCTGCAAAATGCAATGACTGGAGCTAGGCACTTTGTGAATACCCTGGGCGCAGTAGATAAGCCAAAGGGCAGTAGGGTTGCCACCTTTTTAAATGACCAACGTGGGACATTTTCGGGACACACATCAGATTTTACAGGCCAACACATATCCACGGTCAGTACAAAGGATAGAACTTTACTTTTTTTGCCTAAATAAAAGCTTACTCTTGTAGCAGTTTAGTTGCTTATTCCGTTTCTTGTAACATTTAGGTATTTTAGATACAGAAATAATTATTTTATGCAACTATTACATAAAATATGGGACATAAGTATGTCCTACAATCGCAGGACATTTGCCATTTTTAATATTTTTGGTCAGGACACAACTGCCCAAAGAGGGACTGTCCCTCACAAAATGGGACAGGTGGTAACCCTAAAGGGCAGTGCAGAGAACTGATAGTGCGTGTAGCCTGCTTTGAAGCATAGGTATCTTCTGCAAGATTCCCTGATTGGGATGTGCAGGTATGCTTCCTTTAAATCTAGTGTTGCCAACCACGTGTCGTTGCCTAGGCATAGGTAGCAAATGGTGAAGAGTCAGCATCTTGAATTTTGGAATCACCAAAAAGGTGTTTAGAGTGGATAGGATGCCATGAATTGTCTTTTTTGGGTACCAGGAAAAGTCTTTAGTAGAAACCTTGTCCCTTTTCCTCTTCTACTGCCAACTGAATAGCCCCCCATGCTTGAGAGAGACGGTACTTACTTTCGGGCCTCTGCCCACTGATTTGGGGATAGATCTGGCCACCCGCTTGGTGTTGGTAATGTGGGGAAGTGAAATCTGTATCTCTGGGACACTATTTAAAACCCATTTGACCTGGGTAATGAGTTCCCAGTTCTTTGCATGAAGAGCAATCTTTCCCCCCAAATGGGGCAGTCAGTTGAGAAGTGTTTGGAAGTTTTAAAAAGAAGTCATTGAGACTGTTTACCATAGCGGGGAGTTTTATTACTCCCAGATTTGGAAGTGGAGAACCCCCACTGCTTAAGTCCTGTGCGTACCCTGGGACTGAAGCCTGGGAGCTCTGCTGGATCGGGGTTTGGACTGAGAAGGTCTGGAAGAGAAAGGAAAAGGACCAATTTTTGGAAGGCCAATGCCTACTAAACCTTGGAGGTTGTACTTGTAAAAAATCTTTAAGTTTGCATAGATTTAGCTATTTCCTCCATCTTTTTAAGAACAACTTCTGCCTTGTTGCCAAACAGGCGGCCCTGGTTTAAGGGAGCATCGAGTAATTTGCTTTAACATGATCTGGCAAGGATTGCTCCTTAAGCCAAGCATGCCTTCTAAGTACAGTTACAGCAGCCCTGCAAGATGCTTCTAGTGAATCAAAACCACATTGCAAAGTATGTTTTCCAACTTGCTCAGCTGAATGCAGTAAATCATGTAAATCTTTATTTTCAGCACAATCAGGAATCATCATTTTCTGTTTAAGCAATCCAATAATATGCTGCTGATACTTTATATGAAACTGGCAGTTTAAGGACCTAATGGCCAAAGTTGCAGAAGTGTATACCTTCTTACCCCATCTATCCAGTGCCCTGGAGTCTCTATCAGAGGGGGTAGGATTTTTGGCAGTAGTAGCTTTAACGCCCTTGGTTCCCTGTGAAATGGTCTCGGGATCCGCAGTAGGATTTTTAAAAAGGAACTTGAGAGTCAAGAACCCTGTAATATCTATCCGGTTTTCTGGGAGCAGGAGGTAGAGAGTCAAGGGCCAAGCTAGATTCAGAAAAGGCATCATCAACAATGTCTAGTACAGGAGGGATAGCTAAAGGCCTGTGCTGGGGCAGGAGTAAGAAATCCCCAAGCCTCTTTTTAGAATCAGAGAAATCCTGACTTTCGCAACGAAAATGCTCCCCGGGAGTATGCAAGGTTTCACTAAGAGAGAAATCCTCTGGGAGGGGAAAGCAGAGGGAATAGAGTCCTCAGCATCAGAATCCTCAAGGTAGAGAAGGTAAATCCTGGTCATCAGAGGAAAAGTACAGTTGTGTACCTACCATAAATGTAGATGTTAGAGTGTCTTCACTGTTGCAGTCATTACACTTGGGTTATCCTGCTGGCAGGCGACCCGTAGTCGGCCCGAGTTCCAAAGTCTTGGTCCGGCATCGGTTGCTATCGCCCCTTCCCTGACGTCAGTGCGCCAGGGGTATAAAAGTTGCAACAGACACCATTTTCTTCAGTTTTTCTTGCCCCAGATGCCAGGTGCCCCAGATATGAAGGCTGTAAAGATAGAAATATGCCAAACAACCATGCATATACCACTAAAAACATTTTCTTCTTCTAAAAGCAAATACACCACATAGGTTGTATAGTACTGAGAAGTACAGAATAGTCCCAACAAAGAGGGGGATGGCGGGTGGGTAACCAGGACTACAACAGTGAATACACTCACATCTACATTTATGGTAGGTACACAAAGTACAGTTTTGTACCTACCATAAATGTACATGTCTGATAGGCATGCATCTGCAGTCCTTACAAATGGGTTGTCCTGTCATCAGGCAGCCCTTCGGTCGGCCGGATTCCAAAGTCTGGGTCTGGCCTCGGCTGGTGTCGCACTTCACCCGACGTCATAGCTGCAGTTCTTCGGGTATAAAGGCATCAGCCGATGCCATTTTCCTCAGTGTTTCTTGCCCCAGATGCCAGGTGCCCTCTAGGAAGGCTAAATTTGGATAAATGCAAATGGTTCCAAATAGTAGAGAGCAAACAAGAAATAAGCATGTATGCACATATATACAAACAAATACACCATAATAGATTCCCCCAGCTAGCTACAAGATGGGCAAATACCCTAGGAGTACCACAGAGGGGAAGGAGGGTGGGTAATCCTGACTGCAGATGCATGCCTATCGGACATCTACATTTATGGTAGGTACAAAACTGTACTATGTCCTTCAAGGATGCATCTGCAGTCCTTACAAATGGGTAGAATACCATAGCCAAACTGGGGGAGGAGGAGAAATAAGATTATGGTGTAGTTAAGATCCCTTGCAAAACAGCAGTGGTAAAACCTGCTCGGGATCTGGAGTATAAAGGTAAATTATAATGCTTGGCAAATGTATGCACGGAGCTCCAAGTAGCAGCCTCTAAAATGTCTTTGGTAGCCACTCCTCGTAAAAAAGCTGTGGTAGTGGCTGTAGCCCTTGTAGAGTGAGGCCTGATGTTTTCTGGAGTTTTCTTCCCATGGTAGGAGTAACAAAATCTAATGCAATTTCCTATCCACTTAGAGATTGTCTGTTTTGAAATTGCTTTTCCTTCCATTCCTGTTGCATATGCTACCAGTAGCTGGTCAGTTTTTCTGTTGCTCTTGGTCCTGTCCAGGTAGTAACGTAATTGTCTATGTACATCGAAGGTATGCAAAGTACAGTTTTGTACCTACCATAAATGTAGATGTCCGATAGGAATGCATCTGCAGTCTTCACAAATGGGTTGTCCTGTCGTCAGGCAGCCCTTCGGTCGGCCGGATTCCAAAGTCTGGGTCTGGCTTCGGCTGGTGTCGCACTTCACCCGACGTCATTGCGGCAGTTCTTCGGGTATAAAGGCATCAGCCGATGCCATTTTCCTCTGTTTCTTGCCCCAGATGCCAGGTGCCCTCTTGGATGGCTAAATTTGGATAAATGCCAAAGTTTCCAAATAGTAGAGAGCAAACACAAAATAAGCATGTATGTACATATATACAAACAAATACACTATAATAGATCCCCCCCAAGCTAGCTGAAGTTTGGCAAATACCCTAGGAGTACCTCAGAGGGGAAGGAGGGAGGGTAATCCTGACTGCAGATGCATTCCTATCGGACATCTACATTTATGGTAGGTACAAAACTGTACTATGTCCTTCAAGGATGCATCTGCAGTCTTCACAAATGGGTAGAATACCATAGCTAAACTAGGGGAGGAGGAATGAGTAGAGATTATGGTGTAGTGAGGATCCCTTGCAAAACAGCAGTGGCAAAACCAGCTCGGGATCTAGAGTATAAAGGTAAGTTATAATGCTTGGCAAATGTATGCACGGAGGTCCAAGTAGCAGCCTCTATAATGTCCTTGGTAGCCACTCCTCGTAAGAAAGCTGTGGTAGTGGCTGTAGCCCTTGTGGAGGGAGGCCTGATGTTCTCTGGAATTTTCTTTCCATGATAGGAGTAACAAAATCTAATGCAATTTCCTATCCATTTGGAGACTGTCTGTTTTGAAATTGGTTTTCCTTCCTTCCCTGTTGCATATGCTACCAGAAGCTGGTCAGTTTTTCTATTGGTTTTTGTCCTGTCCAGGTAGTAGCGTAATTGTCTATGCACATCCAAGGTATGCAGTAGCCTTTCTCCCCTGTTCTGTGGGTTGGGGAAGAATGTAGAAAGGTGGATAGCCTGATTTAAAGAGACTCTGGATACCACCTTAGGCATAAATGTAGGATTTGTTCTCATGGACACTCTATCTTGATGGAAGATCAGGAAGGGTTGCACTGCCATTAATGCCTGTAGTTCAGAGACCCTTCTTGCTGAAGTTATTGCCAGCAGGAATGCAGTCTTCCAGGATAAGTATTGTAATTCTGCTGTTGCTGCTGGTTCGAAAGGGGGAAGTGTCAATTTTTCTAGCACAAAGTTCAAGTCCCATGCTGGTAATGGAGGTTTCCGGGGAGGTTTCACATTTTTAATACCTCTCAGAAACTGTCTGAGCAGAGGATGCGAGAAGACAGGAGGATCCAAGC
The DNA here is from genome assembly GCF_019279795.1 of Protopterus annectens. NCBI lineage: Eukaryota > Metazoa > Chordata > Ceratodontiformes > Protopteridae > Protopterus > Protopterus annectens. The sequence goes on from NC_056727.1 coordinate 1,246,435,747, forward strand.
TGTATTCTGCTGAAATAGCTGAGGCATGTATCTTGATGGAAGAGTAGGGCAGGCCTGTATGGAAGAGCTCTGCCAAGTACTCCAGGATGTTGGCTATGTTCACCAGTGTGACTTCTTGCCCCTTTGCAGTACTCCAAGTGAGATATCTTTTCCATTTTGCTGCATAATTCTTTCTTGTTGAAGGTCTTCGAGCCTCCAGGATTATGTCCTTAACCCTTTGGGATAAATTTGGGTTAATTGTTGTCATGTAATGTTCCAGGCAGTTAGCTGCAGAGTTTTCAGGTTTGGATGCAGGATGTTGAAGTTGTTCTGTGTTAACAGTAATGGGATCAGGGGCAGTGTCCATATTTGTTCCCGGGACATGCTCCTCAGCAATGGATACCAATGTTGTCTTGGCCAGTCTGGAGCTATCAGAATGATCCTCGGATGTTCCTCTTTGATCTTCAGAAGCACCATTCTTTGTTCTCCATACTTTTATTTTCCTTCCTCCCTCTTTTCTTCCTCCCCCCCTTTTTTCTTGTTTTCCTTCCTTCTTCCTTTTCATCTTTCCTTCCCCATTTCACTTTTCCCCTCCCCTCTTCACTTCCCTTTACACTTTCCCTTCCCTCTCCCCCCCTTCCCTTATCCCTCCTTTTTCCTCCTTTCCCCCCTCTCCCCCCCTCCCCCCCTATAATCCTTTCAACCAACCCCTTCAACCCTTCCCCTCATTTCTTTCCTTCTCTCACTTTTCCTCTACCCTTCTCTCTTTCTCATTTTCTCTTTTTTCTTGTTTTTCCCATTATCTGTCATCCCCCTTTTTTCTTTTTTCGCTTACTCATTTTTATTTTTAGTTAGCTTCTTGGTAGATTGTGCAGAGTGATGTTTAATCTACTTTTAGAAGTATGCCATATTATTTAATCAAATATTTAGGGTCTGAAGAATGTTTATTTAATAGTTTTAATTATTTTTGATGAGATTTGATTTTCGTTTTATATATATTTTTATATGGTATGCTTATACTACATACAGCTTTGTGTATGATGTCAAGCCGGTATATTGCTGTTCTTAGCAACAAGAGTTCCTACTATTGTTAATTTGCATAATTAATTGTGCTTTTGCCGCCAATTTGGCTTATTAACGAGGGTGTGTTTGTGTATATATACGGATGTATTTTTTAAATCTATCATAACCTGAAGAAGCGCACTTGTTAGTGCGTGAAAGCGCTTGTTTTTATTGTAATAAAACAGTTTTTTATCATCATCGTGGTGGTTCCAGTAATTTGTTGGAATAAAAAGCACCTTGTGTATCAAAGGAAGTGGTGGGAATGCGTATGCTATCAGGTTTTTCCAACTGAAAGATAGGGAGTCCACCTTCCAAGCAAGTGGGTGGTACGTCCTTGTGCAGAATTTCTTTAGCTGGTGATTGACTGGGGATGCAAACAAGTCTATTTGTGGTAATCCCCATTCTCTTGTGATGGCTTTGAAGATGTCCGGATGCAGCATCCATTCGTGGGCATCTGTGGTAGTTCTGCTTAATATGTCTGCTAGAATGTTTTCCTTCCCTGGTACATAAATTGCTTGTAACTGAATGTTGTAGCTCAGAGCCACATCCCATAGGTCCAGTGCCAGCCGGCATAGAGGATATGAGTGTGTGCCTCCCTGTTTGTTGATGTACCACATAACTGTGGTGTTGTCTGTCCTTATCAGCTGACCTTCTTGGAGAAAAGGTTTGAAGGCCTGGATTGCCAATTTTACTGCCATCATTTCTTTTAGATTTATGTGCAGGTGCAGCTGGTCTTGAGTCCATAGGCCTTGAATGCACCTGTCCAGCATGTGTGCCCCCCAACTGAGGTCTGAGGCATCTGTCGTGATGGTTTGAGTTGGTTGGCTTTTGCAGAAGAGCAATCCTGAGTTTGATTGGCAGGCCTGAGCCCACCAAAGGAACTCTTTCTTCAGGCAGGGAATCATTGGAATTTTGGTTTCTAGGCTGTGCTTGTGTTGAGACCACAAATTCTTTAGGTACCATTGTAGCTTTCTCATATGCAGCCTGGCATGAGGGACCAGTATTATGCAGGATGCCATGAAGCCTAGAGCTTGCAGCACTTTTCTTGCAGTTAGATGGTTCTGCTTTGTTAATGCCAAGAAGTAGAGAAGAAGCTGCTCTTTCTTTTCTGCAGTCAGGGATGCCATTTGATTTGATGTGTCCAGTTCTGCACCCAGAAAGGTTATTCTTTGGGATGGAATCAGCCTTGACTTTTTTATATTGACTGTATATCCCAGGGCTTGCAGCAGGTAAATGACTCTTTGTAGGTCTTCTGTTAGTTTTATTTTGTTGTCCGCTTGTATCAGGCAGTCGTCCAGGTAGGGATAGATTTGAATCCCCTGAAGTCTGCAATGAGCGATTACTGATGCCAGGCATTTCGTGAACACTCTGGGCGCAGTAGATAAGCCAAAGGGCAATACTGAGAATTGATAATGCTCTGATCCTGCAAGAAATCTGAGGTATCTTCTGCAAATTGGTCTTATGGGGACGTGCAGGTATGCCACCTTGAGATCTAGAGTTACCAGCCAAGACTCCTTGCCCAGCATGGGAAGAAGCTGCTGTAGGGTCAGCATTTTGAATTTTGGAACAATGAGGAATGTGTTTAAAGTGGACAGGTCTAGAATAGGCCTCCATTTGTTTTCTTTTCTTGGTACCAGGAAGAGTCTGGAGTAAAATCCCTTTCCTTGCTCCAAAGGTGGTACCTTTTCCACAGCTCGCATTCTTAGTAATTGAGATATTTGCTTTAGAGCTTCTGTCCTTTGAGTAGGTGGCAGGTTTGGCATTCCTCTTTTGCTTGGTAGAGTATGGAAATGGAACCTGTAACCTTGGACTATAGTTTGCAAAATCCATTTTTCTCTTGTGATGCAATGCCAGTTCTTTGAGAATAAGGTTAGCTTTCTGCCTAAGGGTGCTTCTAGTTGTTCCCCGGTAGGCAGTGCCACCGTCAAGTCACTGTGATTGAGTTGTTGTAGTGGTGGTGGTTGCATCCGTGCCTCGCTGGTTGTTACCCTGCCACTGGCGTCCCCTGTAGGCACCCCTAGTTTGGTTTCTGCCTCTCGAGCGCCTATTCCTGCCTCTTTGTGCCCTAGAGGAGTCTGGAAAGGACCAAATCTTGGAGGGCCAGTTCCTGCTAAACCTTGGAGGTTGAACTTGTAAGAAATCTTTCACTGTTTGTACAGATTTTGCCTTCTCTTCCATCTTTTTTAGTACCTGTTGCGCAGGGGAACCAAATAAACTGACCTTGTCCATAGGTGCATCCAAAAGCTTTGATTTAACATGGTCTGGTAATGCCTGTTCTTTCAGCCATGCATGCCTCCTGATAACTGTGCCAGTCATGGCTGATCTAAAGGAAGCCTCCAGTGCATCATAGCCACATTTTAAAGAATGGTTACTAACCTGCTGTATGTTATATGTACCATTTCTTGAACATATTTCTTATCTAAAGATTCTTCAGAGGACAGTTTTTTAGTCAACTGGTCAAGCATAAACTCTTGGTATTGAATCATATGAAATTGGCAGTTCAAAGCTCTAGCTGACAAAGTAGCAGAGGTGTAAACTTTTTTACCCCATCTCTAAGGACCTGGATTCCCTTTCAGAGGGGAGGGGGTTTTTAGTGGAAGTAGCTGCTACAGCTTTAGGACCCTGGGAGATAGTCTCTGGATCTGCAAAAGGAGCCTTATATAAATGGTGATGAGTGTCCGGGACCCTGTAGAACCTATCGGGCTTAGCAGGAGCCGGAGGTAATGAATCAGGAGCAGTGCAAGCATCATTAAATGCATCATCAACAACAGAAAGAACTGGAGGAATAGCTAAAGGCCTATGCTGTGGCAAATGTAGAATGGTCCTAAGCCTTTTTCTGGAGTCTGAGAAATCTTGGCCCTGCCACTGAAATTGTTCCCTCATAGCATGCAAGGTTTCCCCAAAGAAAAATTCCTCAGGAGGAGAGGCTGAAGGGATGGACTCCTCAACATCAGAGTCTTCGTAAGGAGAATAAGCAGCCTCAAGGGGGTCTGTATGTTCTGAGTCATCAGAGGGATCATCTGTGGATACTGGCTCAGGGGGCTCTGCTCTAGGCCTTTTTTCTGGAGGAGGGAGAGAGGCCCTGTCTGGATGAAGTTGGGCTCCACGAATTAAAGAGATGAGATCCTCAGCCAAAGTTAGCATATGGGAGCTGGTGCTGGGCCTGAGAGAGGGGGGCTTGGCAGGCACCGTTTTTGATGCTTTGGCTGCTTTAGCCCTGGCAAAGGCCTTAATAGACATTGCTGCAGGAGGCCTAGCAGCTCCACGTGCAGGGGTAGAAATATCCAGGGGAATGGTATCTGATAAATCCTGTGAAACCGCAACAGAAGGTTGGATTTCAGAAGCCGTTTCTACCAGGTTAGAAGAGGCCTCAGTAGAAGGCATGATTTCGGCTGAAGAAAGAACCGCTTGCTCGGTTTCGGCCGAAACCGAGACACTCGCGGTTTGCTTAACCGCGGTTTCGGCCGAAACCGCGGACCGCGAGTGTCGGTCCTTTTCTTTGCGTTTTTTGGTAATTTGCGAAGTCGGAGGATCCGACGGCATAACATATGCAAAATCGGAGCCGAAAATCTGTTCAGCAAACTCCGACCGACGTCTAAGCGTCCGTCGGTTAAAAGAAGCACAGGCTAGACAAGCTGCAACGTCGTGGTCTGGGCCTAAACAATGTATGCAGTAGGAGTGGAAATCTTTATGAGGTATTTATTTCCCACAAGATAAACAGTTATTCACTTTCTCTGACATCGGCTGAGGCAAGAAAGAGTCCCCAACGGGGTACTTAGCTTTTTAGAAGTCTTCGAAGTAATATTCGGTAGTAGTAATCTCTGGATCTGACCGACCGGCACTTGCGAACAGCTTCTGCTTCGGGCGCCACGCGGCAAGAAAGACAGAGGAAAATGGCGTCTGCTGATGCCTTTATACCCGAAGAACTGCCGCAATGATGTCGGGTGAAGTGCGACACCAGCCGAAGCCAGACCCAGACATTGGAATCCGGCCGACCGAAGGGCTGCCTGACGACAGGACAACCCATTTGTGAAGACTGCAGATGCATCCTTGAAGGACATCAGTCTTTCTCCCCTGTTCTGTGGGTTGGGGAAGAATGGAGGTAGGTGGATAGCTTGATTTAAAGATACCCTGGAGACCACCTTTGGCATAAAAGTAGGATTAGTTCTCATGGACACTATCTTGATGGAAGATCAGGAAGGGCTGTACTGCCATTAATGCCTGTAGCTCAGAAACCCTTCTTGCTGAAGTGATTGCAAGCAGGAAAGCAGTTTTCCATGATAAGTATTGTAATTCTGCTGTTGCTGCTGGTTCGAAAGGAGGTAGTGTCAATTTTTCTAGCACAAAGTTCAAGTCCCATGCTGGCAATGGTGGCTTCCTAGGTGGTTTTACATTTTTAATTCCTCTCAGAAACTGCCTGAGCAGAGGATGTGAGAAGACTGGAGGATCCAAGTTGTATTCTGCTGAAATGGCTGATGCATGAATCTTAATGGAAGAATAGGACAGGCCATTGTGGAAGAGCTCTGCCAAGTATTCCAGGATGTTAGCTATGTTTACCAGTGACACATTCTCTCCTTTTGCTGTACTCCAAATGAGATATCTTTTCCATTTTGCTGAATATTTTTTTCTTGTTGAGGGTCTGCGAGCCTCCAAGATAATGTCTAACCCTTTGAGATAAATCTGGGTTATTTGGTCTTATGCAATTGTTCCAGGCAGCCAGCTGCAGTGTTTTCAGGTTTGGATGCAGGGTTTTGAAGCTGTTCTGTGTTAACAGCAAGGGAACTAGGGGCAGAGGCCATATTTGTTCCCGAGACATACTCCTCAGTAATGGGCACCAATGTTGCCTTGGCCAGTCTGGAGATATCAGGATGATCCTTGGACGGTCTTCTTTGATCTTCAATAGCACCTTGTGCATCAAAGGAAGAGGTGGGAATGCATATGCTGTCAGGTTTTTCCAACTGAAAGATAGGGAGTCCACTTTCCAAGCAAGTGGGTGGTACGTCCTTGTGCAGAATTTTTTCAGCTGGTGATTGTGTGGGGATGCAAATAAGTCTATTTCTGGTAGTCCCCATTTCCTTGTAATGGTTTTGAAAATGTCCGGATGCAGCATCCATTCGTGGGCATCCGTGGCAGTTCTGCTTAGGATGTCTGCTAGTATATTTTCTTTTCCTGGCACAAAATTGCTTGTAACTGAATGTTGAAGCTCAGTGCCACATTCCAGAGGTCCATTGCCATCCGGCATAGAGGGTATGAATGTGTGCCTCCCTGTTTGTTGATGTACCACATAACTGTGGTGTTGTCCGTCCTTATCAGCAGTTGACCCTGTCGAAGAAATGGTCTGAATGCCTGATTTGCCAGTTTTACTGCCAGCATTTCCTTTTGATTTATGTGTAGGTGCAGCTGGTCTTGAGTCCATAAGCCTTGTATGCACTTGTCCAGCATGTGTGCCCCTCAACAGAGGTCTGAAGCGTCTGTTGTGATGGTCTGGCTTGGTTGAGTGCTGTGGAAGGGCAGTCCCTTGTTTGTTTGACAGGCCTGAGCCCACCATTGGAATTCTTGCTTCAGGCATGGAATTATTGGAATTTGGGTTTCTAGGCTGTGCTTGTGCTGAGACCATAAATTCCTTAGGTACCACTGTAACTTTCTCATATGTAGTCTGGCATGTGGAATCAATATTATGCAGGATGCCATGTAACCGAGAGCTTGCAGGACTTTTCTTGCTGTTAGCTGGTTCTGCTTTGTTAATGCCATGAAGTAGAAAGGGAGTTGCTCCTGTTCTTCTACTGTCAGGAATGCCATTTGTTTTGATGTGTCCAGCTCTGCACCCAAGAAGGTTATCCTTTGGGATGGTATCAGCCTTGACTTTTTTATATTGACTGTGTATCCCAGGGCTTGTAGTAGATGAATGACCCTTTGCAAATCTTTTGTTAATTTGATTTTGTTGTCCGCTTGTAACAGGCAGTCGCCCAGGTAAGGGTAAATTTGAATTCCCTGAAGCCTGCAATGAGCAATTACTGATGCCAGGCATTTCGTGAATACTCTGGGCACAGCAGATAAGCCAAAGAGCAATGCTGAGAATTGATAATGCTCTGATCCTGCAAGAAATCTGAGGTATCTTCTGCAATTTGGTCGTATGGGGACGTGCAGGTATGCCTCCTTGAGATCTAGAGTTACCAGCCAAGACTCCTTGCCCAGCATGGGAAGAAGCTGCTGTAGGGTCAGCATTTTGAATTTTGGAACAATGAGGTATGTGTTTAAAGCGGACAGGTCGAGAATAGGCCTCCATTGGTTTTCTTTTCTTGGTACCAGGAAAAGTCTGGAGTAAAATCCTTGCCCTTGTTCCACAGATGGTACCCTTTCTACAGCTCTCATCCTTAGTGAGTTATTTGTTCTAGAGCTTCTGTCTTCTGATTTGGAGGTAGGTTTGGCATTCCTCTCTTCCTTGGTAGAGTATGGAAGTGAAACCTGTAACCTTGGTCTATTGTCTGTAAAATCCATTTGTCTCCTGTGATGTAATGCCAGTTTACTGAAAATAAGGCTAGCTTCCCGCCTAAGGGTGCCTCTAGTTGTTCCCTGGTAGGCGATGCCAGAGCCAAGTCACTGATTGCCCTGTGGAAGTGGTGGTGGTGGTGGCTGGATCTGTGGCTGTACCTCGCTGGTTGTTAGCCTGCCACTGACGTCCCCTGTAGGCACCTCTGGATTGACCCCTGCCTCTTGAGCGTCTATTCCTGCCTCTCGGAGCTCTGGAGGTGTCTGGAAAGGACCAATTCTTGGAAGGCCAGTTCCTGCTAAACCTTGGAGGCTGGACCTGCAAGAAATCCTTGACTGTCAGGACAGATTTTGCTTTCTCTTCCACCTTCTTCAGCACCTGCTGTGCAGGGGAGCCAAACAAATTGAGCTTATCCATGGGAGCATCTAGGAGCTTTGATTTAACATGGTCTGGTAAGGACTGTTCTTTTAACCATGCATGTCTTCTGATCACTGTGCCAGTCATGGCTGATCTAAAGGAAGCCTCCAGTGCATCATAGCCGCATTTTAAGGAATGATTACTGACCTGCTGAATGTTATGTACCATTTCCTGTACAGATTTTTTGTCTAATGGTTCATCCGAGGACAGTTTTTTAGTTAACTGGTCTAACAAATTCCTGATACTGAATCATGTGGAATTGACAGTTCAAGGCCCTAGCTGAAAGAGTAGCAGAAGTGTAAACTTTTTTACCCCATCTCTCTAAAGCCCTAGATTCCCTTTCAGAGGGGAGGGGGTTTTTGGTAGAGGTAGCTGCTACAGCCTTGGGTCCCTGGGAGATAGTTTCGGGATCTGCAAAAGGGGCCTTATACAAATGATAATGTGTGTCCGGAACCCTGTAGTACCTATCGGGCTTAGCAGGGACCGGAGGAAGAGAATCAGGAGCAGTACAAGCATCATCCACAACAGTAAGTACTGGAGGAATGGCTAAAGGCCTATGCTGTGGCAAATTCAAAAAGGTTCTAAGCCTTTTCCTAGAGTCTGAAAAATCCTGGCCCTGCCATTGAAATTGTTCACTCATAGCATGCAAGGTTTCCCCAAAAGAAAATTCCTCAGGCGGAGAGGCAGAAGGAATGGACTCTTCTGCATCAGAGTCCTCATAAGGAGAAAAAGGGGCCTCTGGAGGGTCTGAATTATCTGATTCATCAGAGGAGCCATCTGAAGAAACTGGCTCAGGGGGCTCTACTCTAGTCCTCTTCTCTGGAGGTGGGTGAGAGGCCCTGTCTGGATGTGGTTGGGATCCCCGGATCAAAGAAATGAGATCCTCTGCTAGACTAAGCATTTGTGAACTAGAACTGGGCCTGTGAGAGGGGGTCTTAGCAGGCACAGTTTTGGTAGTTTTTGCTGCTTTAGCCCTGGCAAAGGCCTTAATCGACATGGATGCAGGAGGCCTAGCAGCTCTACGTGCAGGGGTAGAAATATCCAAAGGGATAGTATCTGATAAATCCTGTGAACCTGCAGGAGCAGGTGGGATTTCAGTAGCAGATTCAGCCAAGCTGGATGAGGCCTCGTTAAGTGGCAAGCTTACGGCCGAAGGAAGAACAGTGGACTCTGTTTCAGCCGAAACCGAGACACTCGCGGTTGGCTTAACCGCGGTTTCGGCCGAAACCGCGGACCGCGAGTGTCGGTCCTTTTCCTTGCGTTTTTTAGAAATTTGTGTAGTCGGAGTATCCGACAGCATAATGTAAGCAAAAGCGGAGCCGAAAAACTCTTCAGCAAATTCAGACCGACGTCTAAGCGTTCGTCGGTTGAAAGAAGCACAGGCTAGACAAGCTGCTACGTCGTGGTCTGGGCCTAAGCAAGGTAAGCAGTAAGAGTGGAAATCTTTATGAGGTATTTGTTTCCCACAATTTAAACAGTTATTCACTTTTTCTGACATCGGCTGAGGCAAGAAAGAGTCCCCAACGGGTACTTAGCTTTTAGAAGTCTTGATGCGTAGTAGTAATCTCTGGTTCTGACCAACCGGCACTTGCGAACAGCTTCTGCTTCGGGCGCCATGCGGCAAGAAAGACGGAGGAAAATGGCGTCGGCTGATGCCTTTATACCCGAAGAACTGCAGCTATGACGTCGGGTGAAGTGCAACACCAGCCGAAGCCAGACCCAGACTTTGGAATCCGGCCGACCGAAGGGCTGCCTGACGACAGGACAACCCATTTGTAAGGACTGCAGATGCATCCTTGAAGGACATCTGTACTATGTTCACCGTGTTTCAATGTTGCAATCATTACACTTGGGTAGAATCTGAAAGCTGAGGTAGGGTGGCAGAGTCTAGGTTGGATTTGGCGAGGCTAACAAGCCCTGCCGAACTGCAGTGGCAAAGCCTGCTCTGGATTTGGAGTAGAGAGGTAGGTGGTAGTGCTTGGTAAAAGTGTAGACTGAGCTCCAGGTTGCAGCTTCTAATATGTCTTTGGTTGGTACCCCTCTGAGGAAAGCTGCTGAAGTGGCTGCTGCTCTGGTTGAATGAGGCCTAATGTCCTTAGGCACAGATTTGCCATGTTGTGCATAACAGAAGCGGATGCACTGTCCTATCCATTTGGAGATTGGATGCTTGTAATAGGTTTTCCTTGTGAGCCTGCAGCATATGCTAAAAACAGTTGCTCAGTTTTTATGAAAGCTTTTGATTTGTCCAAGTAAAATCGTAGCTGCCTGTGTATATCCACAGAGTGCAGAAGTCTTTCCCCTTTATTCCGGGGATTTGGGAATAATGCAGTCGTCCAAGTAGGGATATATTTGAATTCCTTTTTGTCTGCAAAATGCAATTACTGGTGCCATGCATTTTGTGAAGACCCTGGGCGCAGTAGATAAGCCAAGGACAGTGCAGAGAATTGATAGTGCATTAAGCCTGCTATAAATCTGAGGTATCTTCTGCACGACTGACTGGGACGTGCGGGTATGCCTCCTTGAGATCCAAAGTAACTAGCCAAGCCTCTTTGCCCAGCATGGGCAAGAGTTGAAGTGTTAACATTTTGAACTTTGGAACATCCAGGAAAGTAATTAGGATTGAAAGGTCCAGTACTGGTCTCCATGCGTTGTCCTTTCTGGGTACTAGGAAAAGTCTCAAGTAAAATCCTTGGCCCTGTTCTTCTTGTGGAACATTTTGAATAGCTCCCATATCCACAACAGCTGCAATCTGTTTTTGTGCCTCTGCCCATTGGTTTTGTGGCAGGTTTGGCATACCTTTTGGTTTTGGAAGCATGTGGAAGTTGAACCTGTACCCTTGAGAAACTATATTCAACACCCATTGGTCTTGGGTGATCATGTGCCAATTTGGGAAAAGTGCTAGCTTTCCCCCTAGGGGTGCTGTTAACTGGCGAGATCTTGGCATTTGCAGAGGGAAGTCATTGTGACCGTTTCCTATAGGGTTGTGATTTGTCTTCTCCTCCTCTGGGTGCTGAAGCACCACATTGTTTAGGCCTGTAGGAGCCTTGGGGCCGAGATCTACCTCTTCGGCGTCTGTATCTGCCTCTCTGTGGCCTGTCTGACACTGGAAAGGACACATTTTTTGAAGGCCAGTTCCTGCTAAATCTAGGTGGCTGAACCTGTAAGAAATCTTTCACAGTTTGCATTGACTTTGCTTTATCCTCCATTTTCTTTAAAACCTCTTCTGCCTTAACACCAAACAAAGTATCATGCTGTAGTGGATCATCCAATAATTTCATTTTAACATGGTCAGGTAAACTTTGTTCTTTTAACCAAGCATGTCTTCGAATAACTGAGCCTGTAACTGCGGCTCTACAAGAAGCCTCTAATGAATCAAAACCACATTGCAGAGTATGCTTTCCCACTTGTTCAACTGCATGCAATAAGTCCTGCATTTATTTACTGTCAGGACCTTCTACATTTGTATCCATTTTCTGCTTTAACAATGACATGAGATACTGCCGATATTTAAGCATGTGAAACTGACAGTTTAAAGCTCTTACAGCTAAAGTAGCAGAAGTGTAAACTTTTTTCTCCCATCTGACCAGAGCTCTGGAATCCCTATCTGAGGGGACAGGATTTTTGGCAGTGGAAGCTTTAACACATTTTGGACCCTGAGAAATAGTTTCTGGGTCCGCAGCGGGTTTTTTGTAAAGAAATTTATGAGAGTCAGGGACCCTGTAGTACCGGTCTGGCTTTACAGGTGCAGGGGGTAAAGAATCTGGAGAGACTGGATTCAGAGAAAACATCATCAACAATATCAAGCACAGGGGGGATAACCAAGGGCCTGTGCTGAGGCACTAGAAGGAAATCTCTGAGCCTTTTCTTGGATTGAGCAATCCTGGCTCTCCCAATGGAAATGCTCCCTCATGGTGTGCAGGGTTTTCCCAAGAGAGTAATCTTCAGGCGGTGAGGCTGAAGGAATGGACTCTTCAGCATCAGAGTCCTCATAGTGAGGGAGAGAATAGCCCTGGTCAGAGGAAGAAACAGAAGAAATGGAAACCTGATCAGAGGAATGATAATCAGTGTCTTGCCTAGGCGTTTTGTCAGGGGGGGGATGGGAGCTCCTGATTAAAGTAATAAGGTCTTCGGCCATTTTAAGCATCTGTTTCTTAGGCATGGATGACTGTTCTGGAGAGTGCTGCACTTGTTTCTTTGTCTTTAATGGTGTTTTTGTCTTTGCCTTTGCCACTGGACTAGCTTTAATTGTAAGCTGTGAAGGTCTGAAAACACCCTCAGAAGCCAGTGCCTGCTCAGCGGCTCCAGACCCATCTGAGGGTATATTTTCCGTAGGCCCAATACCTTGAGTTTTCACAGGCCTCTGTTTCCATGTGGCTGTCGGTTGCAGCCTGTGGCTCTGAGGTAGTGGATGTCAGGGGCTGCGAAAGTGCCTCACGGAGAACCGGCAACTGGCCTAGAAGAGGCTTCGGCATCTGTTTTGGACCGCGGATGCCTGTCTTTCTTTGCCTTTGCGTTTTTTATACATTCCGGTCGTCGGTTGTTCAGACAGCATTATGTAATTAAATCTTTGCCCAAAATAATGTAAAGCAAAATCAAACAGACGTTTAATAGTGCGTTTGTTAAATCTAGCACAAAACCGACTAGTGACATCGTGGTCAGGCCTAGGCAAGGAATTCAGTAAGAGTGGAAGTCCTTATGAGGTATTTGCTTCCCACAAGAAATACAATTATTAACTTTTACTGACATCGGTCTGGAGCAAGAAAAAGTTTCCCCAACGGGGTACCTAGCTTTATTGAAGACTTCGGTTCTGAAACTCAATTTTGAAAATCTCAGGAGTCTGCCGACCGGCACTTGCAAGCTGCTTATGCTTTGGGCACCGAGCGGCAAGAAAGACCGAAGAAAATGGCGTCGGTTGTAACTTTTATACCCCTGGCACACTGACATCAGGGAAGGGGCGACAGCAACCGACGACGGACCAAGACTTTGGAACTCAGGACGACTACGGGTCGCCTGCCAGCAGATAACCCAAGTGTAATGACTGCAACATTGAAACACGAACATCAGAAAATTCAGAATCCTGGTCAAAAGTATCATAAGCAAACTCAGTCCTAGGTCTCTTAGAGGGGGGGGGGGGGGCTGGCTTCTCCTGATTAAAGTAATAAGGTCTTCAGCCATTCTCATTTGTTTTTTAGGCATAGAGGCCTGCCAATGAGGTCTGGGCATCAGTTTTCTAGGCATGGTTCGGGTTTTAGGCCTTGAAGAAGATGGCTTTGATTTAATATGCAAGTCAGTAGGCCTGAATACACCCTCAGAAGCCGGTGCCTGCACAGCGGCTCCAGACCCATCCAAGGTATTGACATCCGCAGGTTCCACAATTGAAGCATCTCGCGGCATACCAGACTCAGAATGGGTCTCAGTAGAGGCCTGCGAATCTGAAGTAGCGGGTATCAGGGGCTGCGAAAGCGCCTCACTGAGTACCGGCTAACTGGCGACTGACTTAGGAGAAACATCGTTGGCAGCTTTGGACCTAGGCAGCTGCCTCTGTCTTTATCTTTGTGTTTTTTCGGAATGTCAGTAGTTGGATGGCTTACCGAAGACGTACCAGGACAATTGAACAGAGCACCAAAATATTTAGAAGCGACAATATACAGACGATGGATAGTTCATGGTTTAAATAAAGCACAAAACCGACAGGGAGGTACATCGTGGTCAGGGCCTAGGCAAGGAATACAGTACAAATGAAAATCTTTATGAGGTATTTGCTTTCCACAAATAATGCAATTATTTACTTTTACTGACATCGGTTTAGAGCAAGAAAAAGTTTCCCCAATGGGGTACTTAGCTTTTAGTTGAAGACTTCGGTTCCGAAACTCGAAAATGAAAATTTCAGGAGTTGGCCGACCGGCACTTGCTAACTGCTTCTGGCACTGCACGGCAAGAAAAACTGATGTAATGGAATCGGCTACATGTTTTATACCCCTGACGACCTGACGTCATGGAAGAAGAGACCGCAACCGACGCAGGACCCAAGACTTTGTTAATCAGGCCAACTGAGGTCTACTGCAAGCAGATAACCCAAATGTGATGACTGCAACAGTGAAACACAAAGGACATCCTTAAGTTCGACCTACATATCCAATCCAAAATTAGTAAAATCCAATATTAATAAAACCCATAAAAAATTAGGGCTTCTGTACAGACACAAGCTTCTCTCCTTACCATCTAAACAAGCTTTAGCTCTGTCCTAACTCCTACGCTCACTAACCTATGGTGCACTCTTGTTTATTCATCTACAGTCTTCTCTGAAACTCAAACTAGAATCTTGTTACAAGTGTCAAACTTGCCACAGGCAGTCGTCACTCTTCCCAACACTGTAACTCGTTAAGAAAACTACAATGGCTAGAATTCCCCCACTACCTATTACTCTTGCAACTAACCACTTCACACACCTAATTTATACACCAAAAGATCGTCCTGCCCTCAGCTCCTTATTATCCCCTACTCCACCCTCAGGCTACTACGTTTAGAACACCAACACTTACTTCAAATCCATAAACCAAACCCTCCTGTAGGTACACTACTATACTCGTGGACCATGGCCAGATCCTGGAACAACCTCCCTTCCTCTATTCGCAGTGAACATCTCTCTAACTTCAAATCTTCCCTACATAATCATCTCCTCTCCAACTGGATACGTAACTGTACAAAGCCACATATACTGCCACTCATGAAGCCATTACGTGACCTTTTTCCCCTCAGTCTCTGCTGCCCCCCTTAACAATTCTATCCCTGTTCATTACCTAGCATCATCTATATCCCCACTTGCCTCTTGAGCCTTACTATCTCTCTGTGCTATAGCTTCTCCTAAAGTTGCCTAATTTCCATCTCATGTTCTATACCTTCACCAGAATTGCCCTAATGTTTTCTCTCCTTACTTCTACTGACTGTATTCACCTATACTCATCCCTTCTACTACTCCTTAACTCTTCTCATTAACCTCCTCCAACCTGAATTTTTACTGGATCTTTGTAAGGCTACAATTGCATCATATTCTCACTTAAGTCATTTGTGCCAGACGCTGTAATTTAACAACCTGCTCTTTCAAATTGCTTCCATGACATTTGCTGCATTGTCTATTATGATGTACTTCATTACAATCACTGTATTCATTATCTGTTCTCGTACTGTCTCACTGTAACTATTGTATTTTTAACACTGTATTTTAATCTCCGGTCTTGGAGCTCATTGTTCTTTTGTACTGCCTCACTACAATTAGTGCATCACACCACTGTATTTTTGTTTACATTTTTGGAGCTTTTCTCCCCGGGCCTCCACTGAAAATGGGCTCTCTGTGGACCAGTGGACACTCCCGGTAAACAAACGTCAATAAATAATTAAGTCTGGATGCAAGGAGTGGATCCAGAGGTAGACAGGCAGAGATTGCAGAAAATGTGCTTTTAATGATTAGTAGGTCAGCCCTGTCTGCATGAGTTCATAGGTTCATACTAGGCTAACTGCCCAAGGGCATTTATAAGCCTAGCCCATAGTTATGTGGCTTTCGCCACCCCTTTAGTTTGAATAAAACTATGCCTATTATTTTGCTGTGCCTCTGTCAAGCAGTGACAATGAAGTAATCCCTGGGGTATATCTGCGATCTCCCATCCATTGGTCAAGATTCCTCTTGAACAAGGCCAGCGAGGTGCTCTGCCTCTCATGCACCAGGATTTTGTTCCACAGCATAGGGAGTCTCTGGGTGATGAATCTGTCCCTCCAGCACGTTCTATTAATAACCGTGTCAAGATTTAAGTCTCCCGCCCTTGTGGTTCTGAGGGATCTGGATTTTTTGAGGTGAAGCATCCACACAGGTAAGACAGGAGAAGAGGAATGTCGCTTTCCAGTGGGTCCAACTGTCTTTTGTGACACCAAATAGAAAACGGTTTCCACTTTGAGAGACAGGATTTTCTTGTGTTGGGTTTCCTGGCCTCCTGCAGGACACTGAGCACGTC
Organism: Protopterus annectens; assembly: GCF_019279795.1. NCBI lineage: Eukaryota > Metazoa > Chordata > Ceratodontiformes > Protopteridae > Protopterus > Protopterus annectens. Next base: position 1,246,451,701 of record NC_056727.1, read on the forward strand.
CTCGTTGTACAGGTGTCTGAAGAGGATCAGAATCAGCCTCAGGGTGAGGTGCAGGGATTGCCACTGTGGGTGTATCAGTCTCCTTCTGCTGTATGAGCAGGTCCACTGAGTGGGGGTAACTTGTGGTGATTGCCCTTGGACAAATGGAGAGGGGGGAACCAGTGTTGTCTTGACCAACAGGGAGTCACCAGCAAGATTTTTGGTGAGTCTTGCTAAATTTTCAGCAGCACTTTTTGAATCAAGGGGAAGGGGGGAATGCATACAGAAATTTCCCCTTCCAGGACATTGAGAAGGCCTTGGGGTCGGGTGTCCCGGTGCAGTAGCCAGGAAGTTGTCTGTTTATGGAAGAGGCAAACTATTTTATTTAAGATATACCCCACCTGTGGACCAGATTCAGGAAAACATCTCTTTGAAGCATCCATTTGTGGTTGTTTGAGATGGTCCTGCTTAGGTAATCTGCCTGGGAGTTGTGCAGGGAGGGTATGTAGGCTAATTCCCTGTGAGGTGGCCAGTTCCCACACCTGCAGAGCTAGTCTGCATAGGAGTTAAGATTTTGTCCCTCCCTATTTGTTGAGATACCACAGAACTGTGGTGTTGTCTGCGAGTATCTTGAGAGGGCCTTGCTCTAGATAGGGTTGGAAGGCTTGTAGAGCAAGGACTGCTCTCATTTCTCTGACATTTATGTGGTCATTTGTGTTTCTGTCCACAAACCTTGCACTTTTTTGTCCTAGAGTTGCTCCCCATCCCGAATCTGAAGCATCTGTATGCATAGTCTGGGAGGGTGTGGGTGTTTGTAGAGGGAGGCCTGGGTTCTGGGCTACCTGAGCCACCCACCATCACAATTCCTGTTTCAAGCAGGGAAGGAGGGGAAAGTACAGTTTTGTACCTACCATAAATGTAGATGTCCGATAGGCATGCATCTGCAGTCCTTACAAATGGGTTGTCCTGTCGTCAGGCAGCCCTTCGGTCGGCCGGATTCCAAAGTCTGGGTCTGGCCTCGGCTGATGTCGCACTTCACCCGACGTCATAGCTGCAGTTCTTCGGGTATAAAGGTATCAGCCGACGCCATTTTCCTCAGTGTTTCTTGCCCCAGATGCCAGGTGCCCTCTAGGAAGGCTAAATTTGGATAATTGCAAAAGTTTCCAAATAAGAGAGAGCAAATAAAAATAAACATGTATATACATATATACAAACAAATACACCATAATAGATTCCTCCAGCTAGCTACAAGATGGGCAAATACCCTAGGAGTACCTCAGAGGGGAAGGAGGGAGGGTAATCCTGACTGCAGATGCATGCCTATCGGACATCTACATTTATGGTAGGTACAAAACTGTACTATGTCCTTCAAGGATGCATCTGCAGTCCTTACAAATGGGTAGAATACCATAGCCAAACTGGGGGAGGAGGAGTAATAAGATTATGGTGTAGTTAAGATCCCTTGCAAAACAGCAGTGGCAAAACCTGCTCGGGATCTGGAGTATAAGGGTAGATTATAATGCTTGGCAAATGTATGCACGGAGCTCCAAGTAGCAGCCTCTAAAATGTCTTTGGTAGCCACTCCTCGTAAAAAAGCTGTGTAGTGGCTGTAGCCCTTGTAGAGTGAGGTCTGATGTTTTCTGGAGTTTTCTTCCCATGGTAAGAGTAACAAAATCTAATGCAATTTCCTATCCACTTAGAGATTGTCTGTTTTGAAATTGCTTTTCCTTCCATTCCTGTTGCATATGCTACCAGTAGCTGGTCAGTTTTTCTATTGCTCTTGGTCCTGTCCAGGTAGTAACGCAATTGTCTATGTACATCCAAGGTATGTAACAGTCTTTCTCCCCTGTTCTGTGGGTTGGGGAAGAATGTAGGCAGGTGGATAGCTTGGTTTAAAGATACCCTGGAGACCACCTTTGGCATAAAAGTAGGATTAGTTCTCATGGACACTCTATCTTGATGGAAGATTAGGAAGGGCTGTACTGACATTAATGCCTGTAGTTCAGAAACCCTTCTTGCTGAAGTGATTGCAAGCAGGAAAGCAGTTTTCCATGATAAGTACTGTAATTCTGCTGTTTCTGCTGGCTCGAAAGGAGGGAGTGTCAACTTTTCTAGCACAAAGTTCAAGTCCCATGCGGGCAATGGTGGCTTCCTAGGTGGCTTTACATTTTTAATTCCTCTCAGAAACTGCCTGAGCAGAGGATGTCAGAAGACTGGAGGGTCCATGTTGTATTCTGCTGAAATAGCTGATGCATGAATCTTAATGGAAGAAGAGGACAGGCCATTGTGGAAGAGCTCTGCCAAGTATTCCAGGATGTTAGCTATGTTTACCAGTGACACATTTTCTCCTTTTGCTGCACTCCAAATGAGATATCTTTTCCATTTTGATGAATAATTTTTTCTTGTTGAAGGTCTGCGAGCCTCCAAGATAATGTCTTTAACCCTTTGAGATAAATCTGGGTTATTTTGTCTTATGCAGTGTTCCAGGCAGCCAGCTGCAGTGTTTTTATGTTTGGATGCAGGGTTTTGAAGTTGTTCTGTGTTAACAGTAAGGGAACTAGGGGCAGAGGCCATATTTGTTCCCGAGACATACTCCTCAGTAATGGGCACCAATGTTGCCTTGGCCAGTCTGGAGATATCAGGATGATCCTTGGATGGTCTTCTTTGATCTTCAATAGCACCTTGTGCATCAAAGGAAGAGGTGGGAATGCATATGCTGTCAGGTTTTTCCAACTGAAGGATAGGGAGTCCACCTTCCAAGCAAGTGGGTGGTATGTCCTCGTGCAGAATTTTTTCAATTGGTGGTTGTGTGGGGATGCAAATAAGTCTATTTCTGGTAGTCCCCATTTCCCTGCAATGGTTTTGAAGATGTCTGGATGCAGCATCCATTCGTGGGCATCCGTGGAAGTTCTGCTTAGGATGTCTGCTAGTATATTTTCTTTTCCTGGTACAAATATTGCTTGTAACTGAATGTTGAAGCTCAGGGCCACATTCCAGAGGTCCATTGCCATCCGGCATAGAGGGTATGAATGCGTGCCTCCCTGTTTGTTGATGTACCATATAACTGTGGTGTTGTCCGTCCTTATCAGCAATTGACCCTGTCGAAGAAAAGGTCTGAATGTCTGAATTGCCAGTTTTACTGCCAGCATCTCCTTTTGATTTATGTGTAGGTGCAGCTGGTCTTGAGTCCATAAGCCTTGTATGCACTTGCCCAGCATGTGTGCTCCCCAACCGAGGTCTGAGGCGTCTGTTGTGATGGTCTGGCTTGGTTGAGTGCTGTGGAAGGGCAGACCTTTGTTTGATTGACAGGCCTGAGCCCACCATTGGAATTCTTGTTTCAGGCATGGAATTATTGGAATTTGGGCTTCCAGGCTGTGCTTGTGCTGAGACCATAAATTCCTTAGGTACCACTGTAACTTTCTCATATGTAGTCTGGCATGTGGAATCAATATTATGCAGGATGCCATGTAACCCAGGGCTTGCAGGACTTTTCTTGCTGTTAGCTGGTTCTGCTTTGTTAATGCCAGGAAGTAGAGATGGAGGTGCTTCTGTTTTTCTACTGTTAGGAATGCCATTTGGTTTGATGTGTCCAGCTCTGCACCCAAGAAGGTTATCCTTTGGGATGGTATCAGCCTTGACTTTTTTATATTGACTGTGTATCCCAGGGTTTGCAGTAGATGAATGACCTTTTTCAAATCTTTTGTTAATTTGTTTTTGTTGTCCGCTTGTAACAGGCAGTCGTCCAGGTAAGAGTAAATTTGAATTCCCTGAAGCCTGCAATGAGCAATTACTGATGCCAGGCATTTCGTGAATACTCTGGGCGCAGTAGATAAGCCAAAGGGCAATGCTGAGAATTGATAATGCTCTGATCCTGCAAGATATCTGAGGTATCTTCTGCAATTTGGTCGTATGGGGACGTGCAGGTATGCCTCCTTGAGATCTAGAGTCACCAGCCAAGACTCCTTGCCCAGTATGGGAAGAAGCTGCTGTAGGGTCAGCATTTTGAATTTTGGAACAATGAGGTATGTGTTTAGAGCGGACAGGTCGAGAATAGGTCTCCATTGGCTTTCTTTTCTTGGAACCAGGAAGAGTCTGGAGTAAAATCCTTGTCCTTGTTCCATAGACGGTACCCTTTCTATAGCTCTCATCCTTAAGTGATTTATTTGTTCTAGAGCTTCTGTCTTCTGATTTGGAGGTAGGTTTGGCATTCCTCTCTTCCTTGGTAGAGTATGGAAGTGAAACCTGTAACCTTGGTCTATTGTCTGTAAAATCCATTTGTCTCCTGTGATGTAATGCCAGTTTGCTGAAAATAAGGCTAGCTTTCCGCCTAAGGGTGCTTCTAGTTGTTCCCTGGTAGGCGGTGTCAGAGCCAAGTCACTGTGATTGTCCTGTGGAAGTGGTGGTGGCTGGATCTGTGGCAGTGCCTCGCTGGTTGTTAGCCTGCCACTGACGTCCCCTGTAGGCACCTCTGGATTGACCCCTGCCTCTTGAGCGCCTATTCCTGCCTCTCTGGGCTCTGGAGGCGCCTGGAAAGGACCAATTCTTGGAAGGCCAGTTCCTACTAAACCTTGGAGGCTGGACCTGCAAGAAGTCCTTGACTGTCTGGACAGATTTTGCTTTCTCTTCCACCTTCTTCAGCACCTGCTGTGCCGGGGAGCCAAACAAATTGAGCTTATCCATGGGAGCATCTAGGAGCTTTGATTTAACATGGTCTGGTAAGGATTGCTCTTTTAACCATGCATGCCTTCTGATCACTGTACCAGTCATAGCTGATCTAAAGGAAGCCTCCAGTGCATCATAGCCGCATTTTAAGGAATGATTACTTACCTGCTGAATGTTATGTACCATTTCCTGAACTGATTTTTTGTCTAATGGTTCATCCGAGGACAGTTTTTTAGTTAACTGATCTAACATAAATTCCTGATACTGAATCATGTGGAATTGACAGTTTAAGGCCCTAGCTGAAAGAGCAGCAGAAGTGTAAACTTTTTTACCCCATCTCTCTAAGGCCCTAGATTCCCTTTCAGAGGGGAGGGGGTTTTTGGGAGAGGTAGCTGCTACAGCCTTGGGTCCCTGGGAGATAGTTTCAGGATCTGCAAAAGGAGCCTTATACAAATGATAATGTGTGTCCGGAACCCTGTAGTACCTATCGGGCTTAGCAGGGGCCGGAGGAAGAGAATCAGCAGTGCAAGCATCATTAAATGCATCATCCACAACAGTAAGTACTGGAGGAATGGCTAAAGGCCTATGCTGTGGCAAATGCAAAAAGGTTCTAAGCCTTTTCCTAGAGTCTGAAAAATCCTGGCCCTGCCATTGAAATTGTTCCCTCATAGCATGCAAGGTTTCCCCAAAAGAAAATTCCTCAGGCGGAGAGGCAGAAGGAATGGACTCTTCTGCATCAGAGTCCTCACAAGGAGAAAAAGGGCCCTCTGGAGGGTTTGTATTATCTGAATCATCAGAGGAGTCATCTGAAGAAACTGGCTCAGGGGGCTCTGCTCTAGGCCTCTTCTCTGGAGGTGGGTGAGAAGCCCTGTCTGGGTGGGGTTGGGATCCCCGGATCAAAGAAATGAGATCCTCTGCTAGACTAAGCATTTGAGAACTCGAGCTAGGCCTGTGAGAAGGGGTCTTAGCAGGCACAGTTTTGGTAGACTTTGCTGCTTTAGCCCTGGCAAAAGCCTTAATCGACATGGATGCAGGGGGCCTAGCAGCTCCACGTGCAGGAGTAGAAATATCTAAAGGAATAGTATCAGATAAATCCTGTGAACCTGTAAGAGCAGGTGGGATTTCAGTAGCTGATTCAACCATGCTGGATGAGGCCTCGGTAGGAGGTAAGCTTTCGGCCGAAGGAAGAACCGTGGACTCGGTTTCGGCCGAAACCGCGGACCGCGAGTGTCGGTCCTTTTCCTTGCACTTTTTAGTTATTTGCGTAGTCGGAGTTTCCGACAGCATAATGTAAGCAAAAGCGGAGCCGAAAAACTCCTCAGCAAATTCCGACGTCTAAGCGTCCGTCGGTTGAAAGAAGCACAGGCTAGACAAGCTGCTACGTCGTGGTCTGGGCCTAAACAAGGTAGGCAGTAAGAGTGGAAATCTTTATGAGGTATTTGTTTCCCACAAGTTAAACAGCTATTCACTTTATCTGACATGGGCTGAGGCAAGAAAGAGTCCCCAACGGGGTACTTAGCTTTTTAGAAGTCTTCGGTAGTAGTAATCTATGGTTCTGACCGACCGGCACTTGCGAACAGCTTCTGCTTCGGGCGCCACGCGGCAAGAAAGACTGAGGAAAATGGCGTCGGCTGATACCTTTATACCCGAAGAACTGCAGCTATGACGTCGGGTGAAGTGCGACATCAGCCGAGGCCAGACCCAGACTGGAATCCGGCCGACCGAAGGGCTGCCTGACGACAGGACTACCCATTTGTAAGGACTGCAGATGCATCCTTGAAGGACATCCTTGAAGGACATCCTCATGTGCAGTCTTGCTTAGGGCAAGATGGGAATGGTGGCTGCCATGTAACCCAGAAGTTTCAGAAATTGCCTTGCTATCAGTTCTGATGCTTGGGACACAATCTTCTCTGGTGGTAGGAAGGCCTTCATAAGGTCTGTCCGGATTCTGCAATCCAGGAAGACAATGTCCTGTGTGGGCTCCAGGTGATATTTTGGGAAGTTTACTAGAAATACTAGAGACTGCAGGAGGAGCAGAAGGGGCCAGGTGTGAAGAGGAGTCTTCTGATAGTCTGCCTGAATTAGAAGGTCTAGGTAGGGGAATATCTGGGTGCCCTTTGTTCTGCAGTACGCAATGACTGGAGCCAGACATTTTGTGAATAACCTGGGAGCAGTGGAGAGCCCAAAGGGCAAGGCACAGAAATGAAAATGGAATAAGCCTGCCAGAAATCTGAGGCATTTCCTGAAGGTGGGATTTACAGGTATGTTAAGGTAGGCATCCTTTATGTCCAAGGTTCCTATGAATCCTTGAGGTAGGGGGAGGGGAAAGAGGGTAGGGAGAGTGAGCATACTGACGGTAGGAACTTTTAGGATGGGGTTGAGAGCGAGAGGTCTAGTATAGGTCTCCATGGCCTGCTCTTTCTGGGTTCCAGAAAGATTCTGGAGTAGAATCCTTTTCTTTTAGATTCTGTAGGCACTGGTTCTACAGTGCCTCGAATTAACAGGGTTTGCAGCAACTGTCATAGGAGAGGTAACTGACTGGTGGGGTGGCTGGTGCATGGCCAGCCTTGTTGGGGGGGGGGGGGTGATCCAGGTCATAAAGTAACCATTATGTATGAAGGACAGACCCCACTTGTCTGAGGTAATGAGTGACAGTGAGAAAGGCTAGTGGACAGGGGAAGGGATGTGGGAGGGGTGGAGTGAGATTGGCAGTCAGCCAGCCACTATCTGCCCTATATGGAAAGGGAGGCCTTTGGCTGGAGAAAGGAGAAGCTCTAGCCAGAGGAGGCTGTCTTTCTAGGGGGTCTCCTGAACCCAAAGAGAGCTGTAGGCCTAGAGGTTTTCCTGATGAATTGAATCTTGGCTGGGTAGTTCCTGTGGAACTTGGGGATGGAGACGACCAGTAGGCGTCTTCGGTCCTGCAATTATTTCTCCTTTTGTTGCAGGGACTTAGAGGTCAGCCACTTTTCCACCAAACAGGGCAGAGTGATCCAAAGGAGCATCAATAAGTTTGGCTCTGAAGTCGCCAGGTAGGGGCTGAAGGCATAGCCATAAGTATCTTCTTAATGCAGGAGTTGATGCAGCTGACCTAGCTGAGGCTTCAGCTGCATCATAACTGCATCTTAAGGAGTGTTTATTCACAGAGAGGCGAGTGCTAGCAGGGAGTTTAAGTAAGCTTTGGCTGCACAGTAAGGGATGTCAGCTAATTCCTTAGTGGCTTTGTCCAGCAGTGCTAATGAATACTTGGTCATGTGAGTTTGGTAGTTAGTGACTCTGAATGACAAAGTGGCAGAAGTGTACATTTTCTTCCCCAACCTTTACATTGTCTTGCTATCCTTGTCACCTGGAAGAATGGTTGTGGTAGGGAGCAGCTTGAAGGCCCTATCAGTAAAAATGGAGATAGTGGCTGGATTAGCCAGAGGGCACTTATCAGAAAATTTTCTGTCTCAGGGACTTTGTAGAGTCTATCTGCTCTCCGTGAGGCTGATGGATGGCAGTCAGGGTTGATGGAAGCAGAGGCAAAGGCATCCCAAGGAAGGTCGGCTGAATAGGGGGGGACAGCAGGACTTGGGGAGTCCATCTGTATCAGGTTGTAAAAAGTACAGCTTGTACACACCATAAATGTAGATGTTTGGGTGTATTCACTGTTGCAGTCATTACATCTGGGTAATCTGCTGGCAGGTTGCCCTCAGTCAGCCTGAATTCCAAAGTCTTGCGTCCTGCGTCAGTTGCTGTGTTCTCTTCCATGACATCAGGGGTATAAAATATGCAGCAGACGCTATTTTCTTTAGTTTTTCTTGCCCCCGATGTCAGGTGCCCCCAAAAAGGTAGCAATATTATAATATATGTATATCTGTATATATATATATCTATATATATCTATATATATATATATCTATATATATATATATATATCTATATATATATCTATATATATATCTATATATATATCTATATATATATCTATATATATCTATATCTATATCTATATATATATATATATATATATATATATATATATATATATATATATATCTATATATATATATATATATATATATATATATATATATATATATATATATATATATATATATATATATATATATATATATATATATCTATATGTATATATATATATCTATATGTATATATCTATATGTATATCTATATAGATATATGGGTCTACCTGAGATGGTTGACAAGCCATTTGATAGACACTCATTTGGTCGACAATTCATTTGGTCGACGGGCAGATTTTCCCCCCTCCCCAATGTTGTGCGACCCTGGAATTTATATATATAGTTAGGGGGGGCAGAGCCCCCCACATAAAACTGCTTGTCGACCAAATGAGTGTCGATCATATGGCCCGTCGACCATGTGATAGGGATCCATCTATATATATATATATATATATATATATATATATATATATATATATATATATATATATACATATATATATATATATATATATATATATATACACACACACACACACATGCATCAATATAAACTTTACCTTCATCTACAAGCAAATACACCACATAGAGAAGGAAAGATAAACTGTAGAATGACAGAGGGATGGCAGGAGGGTAACCTGGACTGCAACAGTGAATACACTCGAACATCTACATTTATGGTTATGCTAGGTGTACACAACTGTACTATGTTCTTCGTGTTTCACTGTTGCAGTCATTACATTTGGGTAGAATCCCAAAGCTATGGTTGGGAGGCTGGAGCTAAACAGCATTAGGTGCGGCTATAAGGCCCTGCAGCACGGCAGTGGCAAAGCCTGCCTTGGACTTAGAGTAGAGTGGCAAATGACAATGCTTTGTAAAGGTGTGAACAGAACTCCAAGTAGCAGCCTCTAGAATGTCTTTGGTTGGTACTCCTCTGAGAAAGGCTGTCGAAGCTGCAGCTCTGGTGGAATGAGACCCAATGCCCTTGGGCACAGGTTTACCATGGTGTAAGTAGCAGAAACGGATGCAGTGGCTTATCCACTGAAATTGTCTGCTTTGAGATGGCCTTTCCTTCTGATCCTGCAGCATATGACACTAGTAATTGCTCAGTTTTTCTTAGAGCTTTTGTCCTGCTCCAGTAGAATCTTAGCTATGTCCAAGGAATGCAGAATTCTCTCCCCTTTGTTCAGCGGATTTGGATAAAAAGTTGGCAGATAAATTGTTTGGTTAAGAGCCACACTGGAAACCACCTTAGTCATAAAAGTAGGATTTGTCCTCAGACACTCTGTCTGGGTAAAATATGATAAAAGGCTCTACAGCCATGAGGGCCTGTAGCTCAAACTCTTCTTGCTGAAGTAATTGCTAGTAGCAGAGCAGTCTTCCATGATAACAACTTTATATCAGCGGTAGCAGCTGGTTCAAATGGAGGCAGGGTGAGCTTTTCCAACACAATTGAGGTCCCATGCAGGTAATGGTGATCTTCTAGGAGGCATTAGGTTTTTGGCTCCTCTAAGATACTGCTTTAGTAAAGGATGAGAAAAGAGTTGTGGTTCTGTATTGTAATGAGCCAAAATGGCAGAGGCATGGATTTTGATTGATGAGAAAGATAGGCCTTTGTCAAGCATCTCAGTTAAGTATTGTAATATCTGAGGAATATGTGGTTCTGCTGTATCAGTTCCTTGTGCTTGATTCCAAGCACAGAATCTCTTCCATTTGTCAACATAAGATTTTCTAGTACTAGGCTTTCTGGCTTCCAAAATGACATCCATCACAGCTTTACTGAGAGGTGTCATTCATAGGATTACATGATTAGCCATGCTGCCAGGTTCAGAGTCTGTAGTTGATTGCGCAGGATCTGATTGTTTTGCTGGGACAGTAGTTGTGGTCTTTGAGGCAAGGTTCAAGCTGGATATTGAGACAAATTCCTTAGGATTGGGTATCAGTATTAGCGGGGCCAGCCCGGGGCAATTTTCATCATCTTTGGCTTCTCTTGTCTGAATTTTAGGAGGACCTTGGGTAGAAGAGGCAGAGGAGGAAAGGCATAAACTGACCAGTTTTTCCAACTGAAGAATAGGGCGTCCACTTTCCATGCTTGTCTGTGATAAGTCCTTGTGCAGAATCTTTTCAATTGATAATTTTGAGGAGTGGAAAATAGATGTCTGGGCTCCCCCATTTCTCTGTTATCATGCTGAATACTTGTGGATTTAGTTTCCACTCGTGAGGATCCATAAGGTTTCTGCTTAAATAGTCTGCCAGAGTGTTCTGTTTTCCTGGCAGGAATTGAGCTTGAAGATTTATTTGGTAGGTCAAAGCAGTGTCCCACAGTGCCATGGCTAATCTGCAAAGGGGTATGAGTGTGAGCCCCCTTGCTTCTTTATATACCACATGACTGTGGTGTTGTCAGTCTTCATCAGTAGTTGTCCTGGATGAAGTAAGTCCTTGAAGGCTGTTAGGGCATTTTGAACAGCTAGCATCTCTTCCCGGTTGATATGTAGATGCATTTGATTTGGTGCCCATATGCCCTGAACGCATCTTCCTGCCATGTGGGCCCCCCAGGCATAATCTGATGCGTCTGTTAAGGTTTGGCTAGCAGGGGGTGAAGGGCCGTCCCATGTTTTGGTGACAGGCCTTTGCCCACCATAGAAACTCCTGTTGCAGGCAGGGGATGAGAGGATTCATTGTTTCCAGACTGTGTGAATGCTGACTCCATAACCTTTTTAGGTACCATTGAAGTCTCATATGCAGTCTTGCATATGAAATTAGTAGGATATAGGATGCCATGAAGCCCAGAGCCTGCAGAATTTGTCTTGCAGAAGACTGGGTTTTGGTTGCCATCAGTTTGAAGTAAGTAGTCAGTTGCCTTTGTTTGTCTGGCATGAGGTAAGCCATCCGGGCAGTTGTATGTAAGCTTGCACCCAGGAATGTTATATCTTTTGAGAGGGTACCAGTTGTGATTTCTTTTCGTTTATTATGTACCCAAGGCATGCTAGAAGCCTTTTCACAAATGCCAGGTGTTGTAGAAGGGTGTTCTCGTTCTCTGCTTGAATGAGACAGTAGTCCAAGTAAGGATATATTTAAATACTTCTTTGTTTGCAAAATGCAATTACTGGTGCCATGCACTTTGTAAAGACCCTGGGCGCAATAGATAAGCCAAAGGGCAGTGCAGAGAATTGGTAATGAATTAAGCCAGCCTTGAATCGGAGGTATCTTCTGCACGAGTGTCTTACTGGGACATGCAGGTATGCCTCTTAAGTCTGAAGTCACCAGCCAAGCATTCTTGCCTAGCATGGGCAGAAACTGTTGCAAAGTGAGAATTTCGAATTTTGGAATGTCCATGTATGTGTTCAAAATAGATAAATCCAGTATTGGCCGCCAGACCTTGTCCTTTCTGGGTACCAAGAACAGTCTTGAGTAAAAACCTTGTCCTTTTTCCTGTTCTGGTATTGTATGAATAGCCCCCATATCCATGAGGGACATAACCTGTTTCTGTGCCTCTGCCCACTGTTTTTCTGGCAGGTCTGGCCAACCATTTGTCACTGGCAGTGTGTGGAAATGGAAACTGTATCCCTGTGATACGATGTTCAGTACCCACTTGTCCTGGGTTATTAACTGCCAATTTTGAGCAAAAAGTGCTAACTTTCCCCCTATGGGTGCTGCCAAAAGATAAGTGCTTGGTGTAGGCAGAGGGAAGTCACTGGGATTGCTTTCTGTAGGTTTGCGCTTTATCTCCTCCAGATCTGGAGGTGGATGCATCCCATTGCTTTTACCTGTATGAGTCTTGAGCCTGGTACCTGGAACCTTTAGGGCGTCCGGATTTGCCCCTTTGAGCTCTGTCTGACACAGGAAAGGACCAATTTTTTTGTAGGCCAGTGTCTACTGAATCTAGGTGGCTGCACTTGTAAGAAATCTTTAACAGTTTGCATAGACTTAGCTTTGTCTTCCATTTTCTTTAAAACCTCTTCTGCCTTAATACCAAACAGAGAATCATGCTGTAAAGGTGCATCTAGCAATTTAGCTTCAACATGATCAGGCAAATTTTGTTCCTTTAACCAGGCATGCCTCCTAATCACAGATCCAGTAACTGCTACCCTGCAGGAGGCCTCTAAAGAATCAAAACCACATTGCAAAGTATGCTTTCCAACTTGTTCAGCTGCATGCAATAATTCCTGCAATTCCTTATTTTCTGCACATTCTGAAATCAACATAATTTTCTGTTTCAGCAATCCCTTAACCTGTTGTTGGTAATTAAGCATATGAAATTGACAGTTTAAGGCCCTGATTACCAAGGTTGCAGATGTATAAATCTTTTTTCCCCATCTGTCCAGTGCCCTTGAATCTCTGTCGGAGGGGGTAGGGGTTTTTTGCTGTTGAGGCCTTAACTCCCTTTGGGCCCTGTGAAATAGTTTCAGGATCAGCAGCAGGGTTTCTAAATAAAAATGTATGAGAATCAGGAACCCTGTAATACCGGTCAGGCTTACTGGGAGAAGGAGGTAGAGAGTCAGGGGTCAGGCTTGACTCCGGAAAAACATCATCCACAATGCCTAACGGGGAATGGCTAAAGGTTTGTGCTGAGGGAGGAGGAGGAAATCCCTCAGCCTCTTTGATTGTAAGTCTTGACTCTCCCAGTGAAAATGCTCCCTCAAAGTATGCAAGGTTTCTCCAAATGAAGAATCCTCAGGAGGAGATGCAAATGGAATAGACTCCTCAGCATCAGAATCCATCATTCCTGATCAGAAGAGGAATCAGAAGAAAGATTCATAGTCAGTGTCTTGCCTAGGCCTCTTATCTGGAGGGGGATGGGCACCCCTGATCAAGGTAATAAGGTCTTCAACCATTCTGATCATCTGTTTTTTAGGCATAGAGGCCTGTGCACGTGGCTCAGGCGTTGTTTTTTTTTGTTTTAGAAGGTGTCTTTGCCTTTGGTTTTTGCAGCTTTCATCGGTTTGATATAAAAATGTTAAGGTCTGAATACACCCTCAGAAGCCGGTGCCTGCTCAGCGGCTCCGGATCCATCCGAGGGAGATACATCCGTCGGTCCAATACCTTGAGTGTCTTGTGGCATGCCGGACTCCACATGGGTGACGGTAGAGGCCTACGACTCGAAGGTAGTGGGTATTAGGGGCTGTGAAAGCGCCTCACTGAGTACCGGCGAACCGGCGACTGGCTTAGAAGCTTTGTCGTCGGTTTTGGATCTCTACTGCCTTTCTCTGTCCTTTTCTTTGCGTTTTACTCCAGTAGTCTGATTGCTACCTGACATCTCTAGGTAGTTAAATCTGTTTCCAAAATACTTGGACGCAAAAATATACCGACGCTTAATAGTGCGTTGGTTAAATCTAGCACAAAACCGACAGCCAGGCACGTTGTGATCAGGGCCTAGGCAAGGAATACAGTATAAATGGAAATCCTTATGAGGTATTTGCTTCCCACAAGTAATACAATTAACTTTTTCTGACATCGGTAAAAAGCAAGAAAAAAAGTTTCCCCAACGGGGTACTTAACTTTATTGAAGACTTCGGTTCTGAAACTCAAACGCGAATATTTCAGTAGTCGGCCGACTGGCACTTGTGAAATGCTTCTGCTTCGGGCACCGCGCAAGAAAGACTAAAGAAAATGGCGTCGGCTGCATGTTTTATACCCCTGACAACCTGACGTCATGGAAGAGAAGACAACAACCGACGCAGGACCCGAGACTTTGGAATTCAGGCCGACTGAGGGTAACCTGCCAGCAGATTACCCAAACATAATGACTGCAACATTGAAACACTAAGAACATCCTCTTCTGCACTTCAGTCATATCTGAGGCTTCCAAGTTAAAGTGATCTTTCATCTTGTTGATTGTTTCCTAAAAAGTTAAACACTCCACTGGGGAGTCAGGCTCAACAGAGCCTTCTTCTGGAGATCCATATCTTGGGGGGGGGGGGGGTCTGAGAGGAGTAGTAGAGGGGAAACCTCTGAGGAAGACAGTTCCTCCTCTTCCAGTTGTTCTACCCTCCTTTCAGGCATGGGTCTAGAACTTAGGCGGGGAGGAGCAGTGCTAGGGGATTCTATAGTAGTAGGCCTAAGGGCTACAAAGGTATTAAACTCTGGCTGAAGGCCTTCCAATCGGGCATGCTTTCAGAAGCAGGAGATGAATGTTTTGTTTTTTTCTTAAGAGGCCTAAACTGGTGTCGGTCTGGGCAAAGGCCTCGGTTTAGACGTAGGGAATGGAGGTGGCAGAATCCGACGTACCCACAGAAAGCTCTGGACCCCCCCCCCCCGGAGTCTAAAGTAGATGCCAGTATAGCCTCTATGGACATGCCGTCTGCTCAAGATTGTGCGGCTTCCTCAGAGGTATCCGCTTTATCCAGATTAGTGGAAGCCAAATCCTCTGTCAGGCCGATGTCTGCCACAGACTGAGGAATGGCTGGTAGAGGTGCAGCTAAAGAAGCAGGCCACAAGGTCTTGGCCCTCTTATTAGGCAGTTCAGACGGGGTGTCGGACACGGCGTCCATCCCCAACACTATTTGTTTTAACCGCTGGTTTTCAAAGTACAGATGTAAGGCCTGTAAATGGCAACATAAGGTCCTAGGGATGAACAACTGACAAACAGTGCAGCTCTCATGGGTGTCTGTGGGGAGTATGGCGACCACACTTACACTTGCCCTTTCCGGATGACACTAAATGACTAAGAAATAGCAGTAAGACTGAAAGGATTCCCAACGGGGTACTCAACTGAATTTTCTTGATCAGACGTCCGAGAGAAGCAGGAGCAACTGGTGTGCAACTGCCGGCTGAAAGGTTTTGACGGCTGTTGTGTGCATATGTCACTTTTATGGCCCATGTTCGATGCACGTAGAGGGACTAAAAATCTTTGGAATCCTGGCTGGACGAATTAGAGAAGGGTAAACCCACATGTAGAATACGGCAACATGGAACAGAAGGACATTAACACAACCCTCACACGCCTTCTTAATCTGCCTTACACAGTCAAAAGAAAATCTGTTTGTTGACATGAATATCCCAACTAATACGTGCAGCTTTAGTGCCAGTCAGTTATGAAAAATATGTGCATCACACTGCTTGTATTGTCTTACCTTCTTCAGGCATCTGCTTATTCTGAGAAAGAATGCCAAGGAGAACCGGATTTTTCCAGACACCACCTTCCCTGGTAATATCAACCAAAGACTGCAGGTCATCATTGCCAAATTCCAACAGGGCATCATGTGATTCCTAAATAAGAGACCATAATTTTCATTTCAACTGCTAGCATAACTCAGATACTCAAAATGAGTACATCTTAAAATTATTCATAAACTACCACTCTGCCAGTAGTATCAATAACATACCTTTAAACCAACTTTACAGCTTAATGCTGCGATTGATAACACTTGCGAAATTACTAGATTGCCATTACTACACTGCCATCATTTTCAGGAATCCTCTGTCATTCAGAAACGTACAAATTTTAAGTACAGTTAGAAACGTAACAAATTTCAAGTACATTAACAGTACTACAAGAAATTTTGTTAAAGGACTACCTCCACAAAAAGTGGGAGGCCCCAGGAATCTCCAAACCATTTTCTAGTCCCTTAACGCAATCAAAGAGAATGGCATTGCTTGGTTACTTTCTCCCTCTTTGTAACCAAGTTATCCAATTGCATGCAACACACACGGACTATGAACACAATTTTGGAAGAGGCATTTTTACAAATACTAAAAACATTCAGTTAGACTGCCAAGAGCAGCAGACCCAAACTCAAGGACTACTGTAGGTTAAATAAAGGACAGGATGACATTTGGGAACTCCTAACAACTAAATAATTCAGTGGCAAATAAATGTTTTCTGGATCTGGAAAATAGTAACTGTCTTGCAGATAGCCAAGAGGATTAAGGATAGGAGTTGCTAATGAACTACTACTTGTACTCCAGGATCCAATTACTTCAGTCTCCATTTGTTTTCTGTGACTGAGCAAGTCACTTAACCAGACAGCACTCTCAGGAGGAGCCAGAAAACGGTCCATTTGGATCGGTGCTCTACCCTGGTTAGCAAATACAAACAGTACACTGTAGATCAAAAGTAGACATAAAAGTTCTGGATATGACACTACATAGTCCACCAAGGAGCAGGGAGTGCTGGTCCTTGGTCACTATCCAACTCTGAGTGGCTCTGTGGTGCTCATAAAAAGTACATATTACAGCAGCATACTTACAACAGTACAATCATACATAAGACATTAAACTGGAGGCAGACAGCAGTCTTCTGGCTAGACTTGCATAATGGTCATATGTTTACTGGAAGAGAGCAAGGCTATCCACCTACACCACTTGAACCTGAGGATACTAAAACCAAAATCTTCCAAATGATTCACCCATATCTCAAAGCTGAGAACAAGGGTCCCCTTCCTTTGAGTCAGCAGCTTGCAGTGTACGGATCTCTGGTCACATGGATTAAAGTCTGCTACCTGTTGGCCAAATCATACAGAGAATGCTAGGATGCCTTTATGAGCATTTCTCATAAGAATAGGATTATAGGAAAGGCAAAGAAGTCCTAGTTGTCCTAGTTCCATGTGAATGAGGATGCACTGCTGAACAAGACTGAATCAAGGAGCCTGAACAAAACTTTTTCACCTGGCATTTTTGTGCTGCAAGCAGGTCTGTTTGAATTTACTTCACAGATCTAATCTTCATAAATATTTATACCTAACACTTATAATTAAAAGTAACTTCCCTGCTTCTAATAAGGAGCTTTGCTGGCTGGAGGTGTAGAATGCTTGCAGGTTTAAGTAAAGACTGCTAGGTTCCAAAGTATCATACAAATCTTGCAGAGAAGTACTCCTTGCCTGTTGATGTACACCATTTGCCCATGACTAAATGAAGCTTGTGGTACCAAGTTATTGGTAGATGCAGAGGGCACTGGGCGCAGTCATCCTTCTCAAGCTTGCCACTCCTGTTTATCAATTTTTCTTCAGATGATCCTTGCAAACTAAACGTGTCTGAGAAATCTGACTACTGACACCCCAGCCAAACAAATTCAAACCATGCTCACAATTTTAGGCCTACATAAGCTTTTAGAACTTGTTGACAAACTGCACAATCACAGAAAAGCAATTTTCTTTGTAAGCAAGAGCTCAAGGAAGGGCCAGAGCTCTACACCTACAGTACCTCTGAAAATATAAAATAGTGAATTAAACTGGTGCCATCTTCACAGACCTTGCTAAAAGACTGACAATGTTTCATATCACCCACAGATCAGACTATGTGCTAGCAAATGACTAAGAAATAAAAAGTTCGGTTTCAAACAAGAATGGCTGGCTGAAGTTTATAGTTAAGTTAAAAAGGTGGAAGAGGCTTGGACATAGCTGAGGGTGATCAAAAAAATTAAGATGCTGTGCATTAGGTGCTGTTCCCAAAATGCTGTTGGCTATGGAGGCCACTGTAGGAGGATCACAATAAATCATAATTCCAAGGTTATAATGCTTTGTGAAGATCTGGACAGATGACCAGGTATCTGCTTCCAAAAAGTACAGTTTTGTACCTACCATAAATGTAGATGTTCGAGTGCTAATACAGCTGCAGTCATAAAAGATGGGTTCTCCTGCCGTCAGGCGGGTCCTCGGTTGGCCGAATTCCAAAGTCTAGGTCCGTCGTCGCTTCTTCCCTGACATCAGTGCGACAGGGGTAAAGGAACCAGCAGACGCCATTTTCTTCAGTTTTTCTTGCCCCAGATGTCAGGTGCCCCCAGAAGGAAGGCAATAATAAATTAGTGTGATAATGCAGTGCTATATAATCAAAATACAGTAGTTGCAAGCAAATACATCATAAATGAAAACCCCAATCAGGTTGTATGAGGATGTGTTAGCCTATAGGCCTGTTTCAAGAGGGGGAGGAGGGAGGGAAACCTGGACTGCAGCTGTATTAGCACTCGAACATCTACATTTATGGTAGGTACAAAACTGTACTATGCTCAAAGTGCATACGGCTGCAGTCATAACAGATGGGTAGAATCCCAAAGCCTAAGAAAGGGGTGGTAGGGACTAGTTGGAACTAGGAGGAGCCAAAATGCCCTGCAAGACTGCAGTGGCAAGGCCTGCTCTAGATTTGGAGTATAATGGTAGGTTGTACTGCTTGCAGAAGGTATACACATAACTCCAAGTGGCTGCTTCCAAAATATCCTTGGTAGGAACTCCTCTGAGGAAGGCTGCAGAGGTGGCTGTGGCCCTGGTGGAATGAGTTCTAATGCCTGTAGGAACAGTTTTGCCATGAAAGGAATAGCAAAAACGTATGCAGTGGGCTATCCATTTTGAGATTCTCTGTTTGGAAATTGGATTCCCTTGAGCTCCTACCTACTAAGAGCTGTTCTGATTTTCTGAAAGGCTTTGTTCTGTCCAAATAACGCAGCTGCCTGTGGATGTCCAAGGAATGTAGTAATCTCTCCCCTTTGTTTTGAGGATTAGGATAAAAAGTAGGTAAATGTATGGCCTGATTTAAAGCTACCCTGGATACCACTTTAGGCATAAAGGATGGGTTGGTTCGTAAGGAAACTCTGTCCTGATGGAAGATGATAAAAGGCTTGACAGCCATGAGAGCCTGTAGTTCTGAAACTCTACGAGCTGAGGTGATAGCCAGAAGGAAAGCTGTTTTCCAGGACAAATATTGCAAATCTGAGGAGGCAGCTGGCTCAAAAGGAGGCAAGGTCAACTTTTCCAGAATGAAATTAAGATCCTAAGCAGGTATTGGTTGTTTCCTTGGAGGCCTTAAATTCTTTGCCCCTCTGAGGAACTGTCTTAAGACAGGGTGAGAGAATAAAGGTGGATCAGTGTTGTATTCTGCCAAAATGGCTGAGGCATGTATTTTGATGGAGGAGAAAGAAAGTCCACTGCTTAGCAGTTCAGCCAAATATTGTAGTATTTGAGGTAAATTCAGTTTTCCAGGATCCTGCCCCTTTTTCTCATTCCAGACACAAAAACGTTTCCATTTTGCGGAGTAAGCTTTTCTAGTGGATGGCCTTCTGGCCTCCAAAATGACATCCTGCACCTCCTTGGAGAGTAGGGCCTGTTGAGATTCTAAGGCATCTTCCATGCGGCTAGATTGAGTGTTTTTAGCTGGCTGTGAAGAGTTTTGCAACTGTGCTGAGTCAGAAGAGGCATTAGAGGCAGGGTCCATGGAGGGGAATGCGTCAGGCTCCTCAGGAGTGGGTACCAGTGTTGCCTTGGCCAGTCCGGAGCAATGAGCATCATCTTTGGTCTGTCTACTTTGGTCTTTAATAGAACTTTGGGCAACAGAGGAAGAGGAGGAAAGGCATAAACTGTCATTGAAATCCAACTGAAAGAAAGAGCGTCCACTCTCCAGGCCTTTGGATGGAAGATCCTTGAGCAGAATTTTAATTATTGATTTTTGTGGGAGGCAAAGAGATCTATGTCTGGCCTTCCCCATTCTTGGATTATTTCTGTAAAAACTTTTGGATGCAATTTCCATTCGTGTGGATCTGTCATATTCCTGCTTAGGTTGTCTGCCAGCGTGTTTTCCTTGCCTGGCAAGTACTGTGCTTGTAGTTCCATTTGTAAGTCCATGGCCATGTTCCAAAGTGACATGGCCAGTCTGCATAGGGGGTAAGAATGTGTTCCTCCCTGTTTATGTACCACATAACTGTGGTGTTGTCCGTTCTCATCAATACTTGACCTGGTTGTAGAAGGTCCTTGAAAGCTATAATAGCATTTATTACTGCTAGCATTTCTTTCTGATTGATGTGAAGGTGCTTTTCTTTTTGGGACCATTTGCCCTGAATGTACCGATCTGTCATGTGCGCCCCCCAGGCGTAGTCCGAGGCGTCTGTTGTGATGACTTGATTTGCTTGAGGCTTGCTGAATGGAAGACCTGTGTTTGATTGACATGCTTGAGCTCACCACAGAAATTTTTTTTGCAGACATGGAATTAGTGGTATTATTGTTTCCAAACTGTGGCTGTGCTGAAACCATATGTTTTTCAGGTACCATTGTAATTTCCTCATGTGCAGCTTTGCACATGGGATTAGTAAGATGCAAGATGCCATGAATCCCAGAGCCTGCAGGATTTTCCTTGCAGTCAGCCTGGTGCAATTTGCTAGTGTTCTGAAATATTGTATTAGTTGCCCCTGCTTCTCTGGCATGAGGTAGGCCATCTGGGTGTTTGTGTCTAAATTGGCACCCAGGAAAATTATCTTCCGAGAGGGTATTAGCCTTGATTTCTTTTTGTTGACTGTGTATCCCAGAGATTTCAATAACATTATTACATAAGCCAGATGTTTCAGAAGAATATGCTTGCTGTCTGCTTGGATCAGGCAGTCGTCCAAATAGGGGAATATTTGTATCCCTTGAAGTCTGCAGTATGTAATTACTGATGCCAGGCATTTTGTGAATACTCTGGGCGCAGTAGATAAGCCAAAGGGCAATGCAGAGAATTGATAATGGGTTGAACCTGCAAGAAATCTGAGGTACCTTCTGCAATTCTGTCTGATTGGGACATGCAGGTATGCCTCCTTGAGGTCCAATGTTACCAGCCAAGACTCCTTGCCCAGCAAGGGAAGAAGTTGCTGTAGAGTGAGCATCTTATTTATTTATTTTATTTTACATTTGTTAACCGGGAGAGTCCGACTGGATACATGTCCATTTTCAGCGGAGGCCCGGGGAGAAAAGCTCCAAGTACGTAACAGACATATGAACATTGTTAATGCAAAAAAAGGAAGATAGTTGAGTTCTAAATACAATATAAAGATACATCACATCTTGGGAAAAAAAAACAACAGCAGCATATAAAAAAAACATAGGTCAGTTACAAAGGCGAGGCGCCTTGTTAAAAAACGGTTAAGGATAGTGAGGTAAGAGAAGGGTAAATGATAGTGGTTAATCAGGTTTGGAACAGGGACATTGCCAGAGAGTATTGAGATGGGGTTTAAGCTTTTTTTTGAATTGTAGGAGTGAGGGTTCTGAGGTGAGCATGGTCGGTAGGGAGTCTTGAATTTTGGTACGAGTAGAAATGTGTTTAGGATGAATAAATCCAAAATAGGTCTTCAAACTTTTCCCTTCCTTGGCACCAGAAATAGCCTGGAATAAAAACCTTGACCTTGTTCGTGCGTAGGTACCTCTTGAACAGCTTTCATGTTTATGAGATCTGGAATTTGTTTTTGTGCCTCTGCCCTTTGTGCGGCAGGTTTGGCATGCCTCTCATTTTGGAAGGGTGTGAAAATGGAATTTGTAGCCTCTGTTTATAATGTCCAGGATCCATTTGTCCTTTGTGACAACATGCCAGTTTTTTGAAAATAATGCCAGCTTTCCTCCTAAAGGGGCTGCCATTTGAAACCTGGTTGGCATGCAAAGGGGAAAGTCATTGGGCTTGCTTTCTGAAAGACTGCGAGTTGTCCTCACCACCTCTTTGTCTAGGGGCTTGCCATTGTCTGCCTCTATGCGATCCTTGGGATTGTCCTCTGCCCCTCGGGCACCTGTATCTGCCTCTTTGGGGTCTGTCTGTGGCAGGAAAGGACCAGTTTTTGGAAGGCCAATTTCTACTAAAACGTGGGGGTTGAACCTGTAGAAATTCTTTCACAGTTTGCATTGATTTAGCCTTTTCCTCCATTTTCCTTAATACCTCCTCAGCATTAGCACCAAATAGTACATCCTTTTGAAGTGGAGCATCTAGTAATTTAGCTTTGACATGATCAGGCAAGGCTTGTTCCTCGAGCCAGGCATGCCTACGTATGACTGATCCTGTAACAGCAGCTCTACATGAGGCCTCTAGAGCATCAAAACCACATTGTAAGGTATGCTTACCCACTTGTTCTGCACTATGCATCAAATCCTGCAACTCCTTCAAGTCTGGTTGTTCAGGTTGACATTTTACTCTTCAATTGTGATAACAAAACTGTTGGTATTTTAGCATATGAAACTGACAGTTTAAGGCCCTCATGGATAAGGTAGCCGAGGTATATACCTTTTTCCCCCACTTTTCTAAGGATCTGGAATCTCTCTCGGAGGGCAATGGATTTTTTGCAATGGAGGCCTTAACTCCCTTGGGGCCCTGTGAGATGGTTTCTGGGTCAGCAGCATGGCTTTTGTAAAGAAATTGGTGCGAGTCAGGAACCCTGTAGTACCTGTCAGGCTTAACCGGAGCTGGGGGTAGAGAGTCCAGGTTAAGGCAGGCCTCCGAGTAAACATCATCTAGTATGTCCAAGACAGGAGGTATAGCCAGAAGCCTAATGCTGAGGTAACAAGAGAAATTCCCTGAGCTTTTTCTTGGAATCTGAATAATCCTGGCCTTCCCAGTAGTGTTCCCTTAAGGTATGCAAAGTTTCCCCAAATGAGTAATCCTCAGGGAGGGATACAGAAGGGATGGACTCCTCCGCATCAGAGTCTTCAAAAGGGGAGTAAGAATGTTCCTCATCATCAGAGTGCTCTGAAATAATGGAGCCCTGGTCAGAGGAGGGGGAATCTTCCTCCACTCTGGGCCTTTTGTCTGGTGGGGGCTGAGAACCTCTGATAAGTAATTAAATCCTCAGCCATTTTAAACATCTGTTTCTTAGGCATGGGGCCTGTAGATGGGCCCTGTGTAGCTGGTCTCTTAGGGTGCAAGGATGCTTTAGACTTTGTGAAAGCCTTGATGGAGAAAGAAGAGGAAGGTCTGAAGATACCTTGAGTGGAGGTGGACCTGTCCACATTCTGAGTTTCAACTCCAAGAGTGGCTTCGGTATCTGTAGTCGGGGTGTGGGTCGAGGAGCCTGCGACCTCGTGTACAGCAGACACCGTCAAAGAAGTGTCGTCGGTAATCAGGGGATGCGTAGGCGCCTCACTGAGAACCGGACCATGTGTAGTCGGCTTTGGCGTGGTGTCGGTAGAGGCCACGGACCTCGTGTGTCGGTCCTTGTCTTTGCATTTTTGACACAAAACCGGAGTCGGAGTATCCGACGACATAGTATAGTTAAATGCTTTCCCAAAATAATGCTGGGCGAATTCCGCCCGATGCTTAATAGTGCGTTTGTTGAATGTAGCACAAAAGCGACAGACCGAGACGTCGTGGTCTGGGTCTAAACAAGGTATACAGAGGGAATGGAAATCCTTATGCAGTATTTGCTTCCCACAAGAAATACAATTATTAACTTTGTCTGACATCGGTCTGAGGCAAGAAAAGTTTCCCCAACGGGGTACTTAAGTTTTAAGAAGACTTCGGTTTCCAAATTTTGTAATTTCAGGAGCTGGCCGACCGGCACTTGCAAACTGCTTCTGCTTCGGGCACCACGCGGCAAGAAAGACTGAAGAAAATGTCGTCGGCTGGTTCCTTTATACCCCTGTCGCACTGACGTCAGGGAAGAAGCGACGACAACAGACGCCGGACCTAGACTTTGGAATTCGGACAACCGAGGACCTGCCTGACGGCAGGAGAACCCATCTGTTATGACTGCAGCTGTATGCACGATGAACATCTTTATGACTGCTGTGGCTCTAGCAGAAAGAGACTTATGCCTGGAAGGAGTAACATGCAGATATAATGAGCTAGCCAATTACAGAGGGTCTGTATTGAGAAGATAAAACAAACTGTTTCCCTTGCACATCTAGGAAATGTAAAGTTCTTTCGTCTCTTGTTTTCGGGTAGGATACATGTGAATGGATAGTTTGGGGCAAGTCTGTTACCACTTTGGACATAAAAGTGTTAAACAGTACAAGAAAGGGCCGTCTACACAAGGGCTTGCGGTGCGGAGATCTTCTGGCAAAAGTAACTGTCACTGAAAACAATTTTCCAGGAACATTTGTCTCAGTGTGATATTAACCTTCTTAGGAGACAGTTGAGATCTGGTGGTGGCCAAAGTTTCTTTGAGGGTGGTGGGGTTAAAGTGCTGGGACCCTACTGATGAACTATTCTAATGGTAAAAGAATAGAAGGAATTCAAAAAGGCAGGCACGTTGAAGATAGCAAACATGCATCTTCATTGAGATATAAGACCATCCTGATCTATAAAGCACTGACACACAGTTGAGGATCACTAAATCAGAACCAGACTTCATTCTCTGGTACCAAAGGAAGAATCTTTTCTATTTTGGTAGGCATGGCTTTCTTCCATCCAGCTTCTCAAGTCTCCATTAAGACATGTGCCTAAAGGGGATGAAAGCTGACCCCCTGTTTTGGGTGAAGGTACACATGCTAAGACAGCAATAGAAGCTCTGTCCTTACAATACTATACAAGAGGGAAAAAAGCATCAGCTTGGTCAAAAAAAAAGCAGAACAGTATTTTTGGACTGCCAACCTCTACCCTCAGTATTATTTTGAAGAGAAGATGGACTGCAGGCAGAGTAGAGAGAAATATGTCTGATCAGCTCATTCAGAAGGTGTCTGTTACCCATTCCCTGCAGCTACCGTCCTGCTGCAAAATTTTGAGTAGTCTTGTCTTTCGCAGAAACCATGCCTATTTTTTAACATATCCCACCTGAGAGTCAAATCCAGAAAATAGAAGTTATGTCCTTACCATAACGTTCCATGTGGAGTGTTCATCTCGCCTTTGTTCTTACACATGGGTTCGGAGCCGATCCTCGGCTCCGTGCCGGCCTCTTGCAAGCTCTGCATCGAGAAGAAGCTCGAGACAATCTAATACCCACAATCCCCCTCTGCCTTTACCTCAGATCTAGTTTGCAAGCAAACCAATCTCCAGAGAGAGCACATTCATGCTTACATCACATATGCACAGAAATAAGAGTCTATACATAACTATATATATAAAAGAAGAAATAGACATATATATATATATATATATATATATATATGTCAACTATGTACATAACATCTGCCAGCAGTAGCAGGATGCTCCCGGCCAGGCATCAAAAGAACGTTCTTCTTAAGGGTGGGAGGGTGGGAATGTAAGAACAAAGGCGAGATGAACACTCCACATGGAATGTTATGGTAAGGACATAACTTCTATATGTGATAGTGTTCAATCTCGCCGTTTGTTCTTACACATGGGTAGCGTCCCTAGCTCCTTGTTCCTGAGGAACTCACAGAAGGACGTTCTTGAGCACAGTGGAACCAAAGGTTGCCCTGTCCCTAGAAGCCTTGTCTACCTTGTAATGAGAAATGAATGTATGTGGCTTAGACCAAGTAGCAGCCGCACAAATAGCGTCTAGTGGTAGGCGGGCTGCATGAGCCAGAGATGTAGACACTGACCTTGTGGAATGTCCCTTTGGTTTGTGTAGGAGAGTTAGATTTGAGGAATCATAGACATAGATTATACAATCCGTTAGCCACTTAGAAAGAGTTCTTTTGGTAACCGCTAGTCCTTTCCTGCTATCAGCAAAGGCCACAAAAAGTTGATCAGTTTTTCTGTGATCTTTTGTTCCATCCAAGTAAAATCTTAGTTGTCTGTGAACATCTAATTTGTGCAACATATACTCCATTTTGTTGGAGTGATTTTTGAAGAAGGTGGGTAATTCAATGGACTGATTAATATTGTTAATAGAACACACTTTAGGGAGGAAGGATGAATTTGTTCGAAGAGAAACTCTGTCAGAGTGAAAGATCAAATAAGGGTGCTTGATGGAGAGAGCCTGAAGTTCAGATACTCGCCTAGCAGAAGTAATGGCTACCAAAAAGAGAGTCTTCCAGGACAAAAATTTTAATGGGCAAGAAGAGGCAGGTTCAAAGGGGGGGCAACATTAATTTGGATAACAACAAGTTTAGACTCCAAGGTGACGTAGGAGATCTGACTGGTGGTCTAATATGAAAAACCCCTTTTAAAAAGGCTTTACAAAGTCTGAGCCATAACAGGAGCCCCACATTCTTCCACATGGAAATTTGAAATGGCAGCCAATTGAACTCTTAGTGTAGCAGGAGAAGCACCCTGATGGAATAAGTCTGTTAAAAACTCTAATATTTTATTCAAAGGAGCTATAAAAGGATCCACTTGTTGTGTATTCGCCCAGAATACAAATTGCTTCCATTTACTAGAATATGTTTTAGTAGTGGAAGCTTTATGAGAAGCCACCAATATATTCCGAACTGCTGGCGAAAAAAGATCAGACCTGGCTAAGTTGGGAATTGGAGCAGCCAAGCTGCTAGATGGAGGGACAGGAGCGCGGGATGGGGAGCCCCTGACGAGTGAGTCAATAGATCTGGCTCTGGGTCCAGAATCCAGGGTCCCCGAATGCAGTGTGTCTTCAGGAAGGGAAACCAAATTTGACGAGGCCAGAATGGGGCAATGAGGATTATTGTCCTGTGTAGGTTTCTGGCTTTCTGGAGAAACTTTGATATCAGAGGAAATGCGTACAGGAGTCCCGGGGGCCAATCGTGAATCAGTGCGTCCCTGGGGACTTCCCCTGGAGAGGGTAATAGGGCAAAGTAGCTCCTGCATTTGGCGTTCATTGGAGACGCAAACAGATCGCAGGAAGGCTGGCCCCACGTGCGAAAAATCCTTTTCGCCACTGACTGTTTTAGGGACCACTCGTGCGGTAACAGAATTGCTCTGCTTAGCCTGTCGGCTATGACGTTGGATGACCCCGGGATGTGCGTTGCTATTAGAAAGCGACCTGTGGACTCCGCCCACTGCCAGATTCTCATGGCCTCTCTGCATAGCTGATAGGACTTGGTTCCCCCTTGCTTGTTTATGTACCAGACTACAGACATGTTGTCCGTCTGAACTGCAATAGTTCCCAGAGGAAGAAGGGGAGCAAAGTGTTGCAACGCTAGAAACACTGCCCTCAACTCTAGAACATTGATGTGCAGATTGTACTCCAAATTGGTCCATTCGCCTTGGACTGTCTGTCCCTGAAAGATGCCCCCCCACCCTATCAGGGAAGCGTCCGTGGTCACCGTAACTGTAGGCGTGGGTAGCACAAATGGTCTCCCCTTGGGAAGGTTGCACGTTTGAAGCCACCAGTTTAGATGTGTTTTGCATGTCTTCGTTATAAGAATCTCGTGTGTTAGAGGTAGTTGTTGAAACGACCATTGTGCAAACAGTAGCCATTGTAGGACTCTCATGTGCAGCCTTCCCAAGGGTATTGCAATAAGGGAGGCTGACATGAGTCCCAACACCTTCAGCACCAGTTTTGCTGGAGATTTCTTTGACAAAAGTAGAAGACTTATGTGAGTCTGAAGTGACAGTATCCTTTCTGGGGGAAGTCTTAGAATTAACTGACGTGTGTTTAATTCTGCTCCTATGAACAAGATATTTTGTGATGGCTGAAGCAAGGATTTTCCGAAGTTTACGGAAATTCCTAGGTGAACACACAGTTGAAGAGTAAAGTCTCTGGCCTGTAATAGTTGACGCTGGGTGGTGGCAGAAAGGAGCCAGTCGTCCAGATACGGAAACACCTGGAATCCTTGGCGTCTCAAGTGAGACGCTACCACTGCCATGCATTTGGTGAAGACCCTGGGGGCTGAGGTCAGACCAAAGGGCAGGGCTCGAAATTGAAAGTGACTGGCCCCCAGCGGAAGCGCAAATGATCTCTGGATGCCCTTGCCATTTTGATGTGGTAGTATGCATCTTCTAGATCTATTGAGCACATCCAGTCGTCCTTCTGTAAGAATGGAAGGATCGATTGAAGCGTGACCATTCGAACTTTTCTTTCCTGACGAAGGTATTGAGGTAGCTTAGGTCCAGGATGGGCCTCCAGTCCCCTGTTTTCTTTGGAACTAAAAAGAACCTTGAGTAAGTCCCGAATCCTTGCTGGTCCGCTGGGACTGGTTGGATGACTCTTTTCTAGCAGCTTTGAAATTTCTATAGCTGCTGGCTCTCGCAGATGGGGCGGTACATCTGGGAGTCTTTTCTTTGGGATGGGATGGGATAGAAAGGGTATGTTGTAACCTCTGGTAACCACGCTTTTACCCACTTGTCTGTAGTTATATTTTGCCAGGCCTGAGGGTATAAAGCTAGCGACCCCAACTGCCTCCAGAGCAGGACAGTCGGGCCTCCTCTCAGGAGTGCTGGAAAGGTTTACCAGGGAGTGTATCCCTGTCACCTTGATGTTGCGGACCCCTCTGCCGCCAGGCGGCGTCTTCCACCTCTGCCCCTCCTCTGCCTCTAGAGGGGCATCTCCCTGTGTGCCTGGGAAAGATCCTTGGGGTTTTCAAACCACATTTTCCACCACGTTGCCCTTTGGGGTACGGTCTGGTTGGGGTGGAAAACGGACTCCGACAGCAGACAGAGTCTTTCCCTCCTGTTCACACCGGGTAAGGGTCTCCTTTACTTTGGGGCCAAAGAGAGTGGCACCGTCAAATGGGCGTTAGTAAAGGAAGACTTGAAGGCTTCCGCAAAGGAACATAAGCGCATCCAGGATTGTCTGCGAAGAGCAATCGCTGAAGCTGCTGCCCTACTCGAACCTTCTGCGTAGGAAATCAGCCTCATGGACGAGTTCACAATAGATGTAAGGGTATTAAGTTGCTGTCACTTTCTCTGAGACAGCGCATCTGTAGTACCCTGGAGGGTATCTCCCAACTCTTTGACTAGATCCCTCTGTAGACGTGTAAAATGGGTCAAATAGTTCAGGGATCGCATGGAAAAAGCCGCTGAACTAAAAATGCGCTTCCCGTATCTATCCATCGTCCTAGAATCTTTATTAGGGGGATGGACAGATGAGGAAGACTCCGACATCTCCTTTTTCGTGGCCGCTGCCACCACCATAGCGTCCACTGGAACTCCTTTTGTTAAGTAGGACTTGTCCTGAGGTGCCGTGATGTATTTATTGGGTTTCCTTGGGACTGGTTCCACTGTGTCAGGAGCCTCCGCCCTTGAGCAATTAGTTCCATTAATTCGTCGAAGGGCGGAGTGACCCAGGAGGAAGAAGGGCGAGCACCAAATGCCTTCAGCAAAACTGACTCATCCTCAGAAGGGGGAAGGGACTGCCAGTCACCTCTCTGTTTCAGGATCTCCAATATGTCCGAAAAGAGACATCTTCTGAAGGTGACTTAGGGGACCCTTCTGACTCATCTAAGTCAGTATCAGATGTCAAGGATTCTTGTGGAGAATCCAAGTGTCTCCTCTTACACAATCTTTTCCTAGGGACTTCTTCGTGGGGAGCATCCAAGAAGCCTCCAAGGAAGAGGGGCACCCTCCAGGGGTGGCTGAGACACTGGTGCCCGACGCTTGGATGTGGCCGTGGGTGCAGAGGAGGATAACGGCCCTTTATGGGGAGGAGAGGTTGCTTCCACTGATGTGGTTGTCTGGGTAGACAACACCTTCCTCATTAGGTCGAACGCCCGGTCCCGTGATCGAAGAATCTCCGGTTCAAGAAATGGGAAGAATCCCGACACAGGCACGAAGGCATCGACCCGAGGACGGAGCCGAATCGATCCGCCGAGGCCCGAGGGAGAGTCGGAACCGAACGCCGGTTCGACTCGCCCCGGAACCAAGGACAGATCGTCGGCTCCGAGACTCCGGTATCGGGTCCGACGGAGTCGAGGTGAGAGGAACAGACCGAGAAAAGGACGGTTCTGGACCCGAGGGCTCCACAATCAGAAGATCAGCCTCTTCCGGCTCCAAAGACTGAACAGGTCTCGGAGGAGGAATGGATGGAGACACTGGGAGGCCTTCAAGTTTCGACACCAACTGGGTGGAAACCGAAATAAGTTTGGACAGGGCGAATGCTCCAATAACTTCTGCACCACACGATCCACATCGATATCAGAGAGTTTGGAAGAAGAACGGGTCGAAGGAACCGAAGACGGAGCCGACCTCAACAAGGTCGAAGGAGGGAGCTCCATCACCGGTTCCAAGACTCGAGGCTCAGGAACAGATACCAGTTGAACACTCGGCCCCGAAGTCTGTGGAACCGGTGATCTAACCTTTGCTGAAGAGCTCGGAGCCGATGACTTGGGCTCCGACGTCTTCGATTCCTTAGAGGATTTCGATGCCTGGTCAGAAGCATCCAGAGCCTCCTGAAAAGAAGGTTTTAATAAACCTCTGTCCATGAGTTTCCTGCGCCTATCTGTCATGACCCTCCCACTAAAAGAGTGACAGATAGAACAGTCCTCTTGCAAGTGGAGAGGGCCAAGGCAGTAGACGCAGGAACTATGGTTGTCAGTCACTGACATTTTCTGGCCACACTGACAACGCTTAAATCCAGATTTTACCTTATCAGACATTTTACAAGAAAAAGACAAGTCCAGTAATATAGTCAAATCCGAGAAAAAAAGTGTCAAATCCGGTTTAAATGTCAAATCCTTTTTAAATTTAAGAAGGGTTGTAGGCCCCGAAAAACTCTAACCGATAAATAAGATTAACGGTACCGAGAATTTAATCACTCAACACACAATCACTCAGTATATCAAGATATATCAACTAGAACAAGAAAATCCAATAAAATATAACAAAATAAGTTATATCTTAACTTTAGATGCTCGAGCTAGCTCCCAGCGATGCGAACGCAGCAGCGGCAAACTAGATCTGAGGTAAAGGCAGAGGGGGATTGTGGGTATTAGATTGTCTCGAGCTTCTTCTCGATGCAGAGCTTGCAAGAGGCCGGCACGGAGCCGAGGATCGGCTCCGAACCCATGTGTAAGAACAAACGGCGAGATTGAACACTATCACATTGCATCCCTGTCCAACATACTTGAGGGTTCTGCAGAAATGGCATGCTAGAATACTTTCCTCAAGAAATTCAAGATGCCCCCACAGTCACGCCTAACTTCTGAGCCAAATATCACAGCTCCGTTATCAACCTAAACAAATATGAACATGTTCACGGTTTGATATACCACACATTGCTATGGTATCTGTAGATCTGCAAAATTCTTTGTAGCCAAGCAGGATTTAAAGCCTCGGCAGCGAGAACTGGTGTCATCACATCTTATACAAAACACTTACATCTGAATTTTATCCCAGTTTCCTTGAATCCTCAACTCCCTGGACTGCACCCCTCTAGATGTGTCGACAGAATCTAAGGAAGAATATCTTGGCACATGGACTTGGTTTAAGTAGACTGGGGTTCATCTACCATGGGAGCTCTTTCTTGATAATGGCATAAAAAGAAAGGGGCATAGCAGGGAGTGGGCATGATGATACCATCTGTTTCAGGCACCCCTGGAGTTGCCTCATACAGCCTTGTTGGGGGATATGCCAGAGGAAGCTATGAGCCCCAGTGTTCTGAGAAACCACTTGAAGCAATCACGTTTTGTGGAACTTTGGAACTTAAAGTCTTGATCAGGAATGGAGCCTTCTCAAGCGAGACAAATGCCCTCTTGGTTTGTAATGTTCATATGACTTCTAGGACCAATGCTGGTCTCATGCTGGGATTTTGGCTGGTTGAGAGAGAGTCCATCTTTTGGAGCAGATAACAGTAAACTGAAGCTTTCCGCATTTCCTACTGCTGACTGCCTGATTTCCAGTCATCCTGGTATGGGTAGATGTGAATGTCCTTGGATCTGCAGAAGGACATCACAGACAGGTACTTTATGGATTTCCTAGGTGTAAAACAAGTGCAAGGAAGTTAATCGGAAGACATATCCTCCTGCTTTCAGTCTCTGGTCGGCTGGTCTGTCTTACCTAGAGGTTCAGAGGTTTATACTACGCCAATGATCACCAGGGTCTTTACAAACCTAGCTGTGTAACATAATAGTTTTGTCAGAGTACTTTGGATGCCTATATTGTGGGGTATGTTAGTAAGAATGCAGCCATGGGTTAAGTGAGGGGAGAGGTATGTTATATGGGGATTAATTTACTTATTGTTGAGCTCTGTCCTTCAGAGACATGGTGGCCAGACCAGAGGTGAATTTGCGATTTCACATCCAATGATCAAGGTTTTGTTTGAATAGGGTCAGGGATGAACTCTGCTTCATGTGAATGGGAAGCTTATTCCATAATGCAGGGATCCTTTAATATGCACATCGGTTGCTCCAGCATTTTCTGTTTAAATCACAGGCAAAGTTCGGGTCCTTGAATCTAGTGTTTCTGGTGCTGTTTGCACTGTGGAAGTGCAAGAGATCCATCAGATCTGTATTGGAGGTTGCCTTATATGCCAGGCATAGACTGCCTCTCAGTAACCTGAGTAGACTGAGTACAGAGATAGGGTCCTTAAAACCATCTCTATAGGGCAGGGTAGTCGTACCTTGGATTTTCCTGGAGAGGAACCTTTGAGGGTGTTTCAACTGTTGTAAGTGCCTGGTTAGGTACATGACAAAGGGGGGGGGGTATACTTAATGGGGAGTCTGATAGGGCTGAGTTAAGTGGTACTGCAATTTCCTCTGACCTGGATGCCATACCCTTGCTTATTAGTTGGGCAACATAGAATGATTTTCTTACAATCTTGGCTATATGTTGGTTGAAGGCCAGATTACTGTCTACGCATGTTCCCAGATCCCTAACTACTAGTTTAACTCTTAAGGGTGTTTTATCGATGGAGTAATTAAGCTTGGGTGGACAATTTCCCAAAGGAGTTGGTTTAAAATCTGTGACTTTGACACCAGTCGTTTGTTTCTGTTAGATCCTCTTGTAAGATGTCGGTATCGTGGGGGGAAATCTGTGAAACCTCCCAATTTACAGTCATCTGTGAACCTGGTCAGCCAGAGGCCTCTGACATTAGCCTTGACTGCCAAGTAGTACATGCCAAAGAGGAGTGGGCTAAACACAGTCCCTTGGTGGAGGTGGTCTCACCCATCCTGACTTCTTGGGTCCTATGAGCCAGCCAGTAATCCAGTGAGTTATGTAAGGATTTATTCCTAGTTCTGAAAGTCTGTCAATAATACCTGAATGTGATATTCTACTGAACGTCTCAGCCAGGTCAAGGTAGGTGGTATGCACAGTTTTCGCCTCAGCCACAGCCTTGGTGATTCTCGAAGTCTACCAGGCTTAGTAGGCAAGACCTTCCCTTAAAGCCAAACTAGGATGGGTCCAGTGTCTATAGGTTATCAATGTCCTTGTTAATTATTTCCATGTAAATTCAATGTTTTTGCATATTAGATTTGTCAGACTGATGTGTCTGAACTTCCCAGGGTCAGCTGATTGTCCACCCTTTTGAAGAGGGATGACAATTGCGGTCCTCAATTCACCTGGCATTTAACCGGTTTTAAGGCTGTCACTACTAAAAACTCCTGATTTCCACCACGGCAGTAAAACTTAATAGTAGAATCAAAACTTTAATAAAAAGAATATAACATAAAATAAGCAGTCCTCAGTCTTCCGATAAGCACTTTCGGCAAATAAGCCTTCCTCAGATCGTATACGATACGATCAGAGAAAGGCTTATTTGCCGAAAGTGCTTATCGGAAGACTGAGGACTGCTTATTTTATGTTATATTCTTTTTATTAAAGTTTTGATTCTACTATTAAGTTTTACTGCCGTGGTGGACATCAGGAGTTTTTAGTAGCGTTTGCCTTTTCTCTTCCTCATTGGTGTCCTTCACGGTGTAAGAAAGTTTTTTACCTTTTGACGGTTTTAAGGCTGTAGTTGAAGGTTGCCACAAGTGGTTCTGCTAAGTTATATTTTAGGCCACTTAGGAGGTAATTGGGGATATTATCAGGGATCAATGAAGCAGTGTTTTAAGCCTTAGCAAGCATCACCAGGACCTGCTCCTTGTTGAGAATTGGGAAGTTATACTAGAAAGGATTTCACAGGAGACAGTGTGAGGGGAGAATCACAACTACACTTATCTGCCAGTAGATTCACAACATCACCCTGGTCAGTGAAGGTTGTCGCTTACAACCAGTTCTGCACACTGCTGAGCATTACCTTTATAGTTCCTGACAGAGCTGAAGGCAGCCTTATGACTGTCCTTAGCCTTGGAAACTATCCTGACCTCATAACTGGTCTTGTTGGAATCAGACCTCATAGTTTCTTGTTTAGCTGAATCAGAGAGCTTATCGCTAGGAGTTTCTCTTTCTGATTTTTGGCCATGACTTTCATTATATACTGTTAAGGTACAGATTCCACCAGTGGGGTTTGGTTCTGGTGTTAGATTCGGGCTTAATTCTGGTAGGTATGGCAGCCTCAAATGCAGCCATTTACAAGTTTGTACAGGGTTTTCTGTGAATAATTCTGCACAGTTAGCCGTGTTCTCAGAAATCTTGGGAGCTGTAAACTTTGACCAACTGTTGCTTAATAGGATGTAGCTTGTTTTAGAACAGTTATTAATGGTTACAGGTTTAGTTGTGTTTTCTGGGTTGATTTGTTACTTCAAAGGAAAGCTCTGTGGTCCAAACTCACCAATGAGGACATGACACGGGGGAGAATGTAATGCTCTTTCCATGTGTGTGAGTACTAGGTTCAGTACTTTGATCCGATGGTTGTAGTACGCACTATCTGGTCCAGGGTGCTTGTGTCAATAGGCTCCAGGAAACATGCCTCTGAGGTAGAAGCAAACTACATTTCCCAGTCTATACTTAAAGTCTCCCATGAATAGAATAGTTAGTTGGATGGTGAGTGCCGCTAGTGCTGTGAGCTTTGTGGGTCATGAAGGGTGACCTGTAGCAGCTGGTCAGGATGCGGTAAGGGACCATGCCTATGGAGACTTCGATGTGGATGAACTCCAGGGCATCAACCTATTTAACCAAGCTTGAGTTGTATTTGTTGCTAACACAGATTGAGACTTCTCCAACTTTAGCCTGTCTGAGCTGCTGTTGGCTTAAATGTGTGGAAGGCACTATAGCCACTGTCAAAGTACTCTTGCAACTTTAAACCAAGTCTTGGTAACAGCACAAATGAGTGCTTCATCCAGAGTGAGGAAAGCTTGTAGGACATGCAGTTTTTTTTTGTTTAGGCTCCTAACATTGAACAGTAGCACCTTAAGACTTTTTTTGCTATGTTGGTAGTACGGTCATTTTGGCGTTGCCTAAAAAAAGGCAGTAAGGGGGGGGTGGATAAAGTTTTAGCCAATATCCAAAAATCCAAAGGAGATGGGTATAGGCCATTCTTAGCAAAACAATGTGGTCTGTTAAACTTCCTCTCATGCTGATAGATACTGGATCTCCAGTGAAGTGGTATCAAAAGCTAAATCAATCATTATTTAAATCAATCATTACCTGTTCATACTGTGGCATCATCCTTGATGAAGGATGAATGCTGCTCAGTGCAAAGCACATACCAATTTAACATATTCACAGAGATACACAGAATATATTTTTTCATATAGTCCAGGGAGGTAAGTCTCACGACATTTACACCCATATGAACTATGATAGAGTCATACTGGTACCTACGGTATAGTGACAAGTTCATGTGTGACACTGCAGATCCTAGTTCCAGATAGGCAACTAACAATTATCTTCTCCTTGACCAGGCTGGTGAAAGGGACATCTGTGAGTCGTACAACAGCATTCCTGGTCTTAAAGGCTTTGTTCTTGGAGATAATTAGGTTTACACTTGTGTGTGATACTAGGTTTTGCTTTTAGTGTGTGCTTTAGTGATTGCTCAGAACAGGTGTTGCCATGTGACATCTTAGGAGGTCTGAGGTTTGGGAAGGTTTCTTAAGTGCACCAGCATAAGGTCTATGTCAGACAGACCAGGTGAACACTTTCTGCCATGAAATAAATAATCCTGGAATTTCTTAATGTAAAAGCACTTGTGAAATCAAAGCTTGGAACTCTGCAAAAACCCACAGCACAGGAAATCCTTAACGCAATTTTAATATAAAAGAAGACAGCGTTTTCGCCACACTCATAAGGTAGCTTCATCAGAGGAAGTAGTAAAACACCAGGAAGCGCTTAACATTTAAATAGCTTCAAAACCATTACATCACTTCCTAGAATAAATTGACAACTATACGAACGAAAATCTAACTTTTGCAATCATTTAAACAAATAACTTTAAAACCACATTTACTAAAAAAGAATAAGTAAACTAGAAGATTTTTATCTAAATTACTAATAAAATTCTACACAAGTATATATAAAACCAAAATTGTGTGTATTATACTTAACACTCTTATTAGTGTTTGACCAACTAATTTTCATATAAAAATATTTACAATGGGATTAATGAACATATACACCCATTTAAAATATGTATGTGTGTATATATGCGTTCTATACACACAAATGAACAAGTTAAAATAACATAAAAAATATATATAGCAAGGTGAAAGAATAATCTACAGATGGTCACATATTCATCTCATGTAAGATTTATATTTTAGAACTGGTGCTATGTTGCTTAATGCTTTTAACACACCTGGTCTTAATGAATGTTGCAACATAGCACCAGTTCTAAAATATAAATCTTACATGAGATGAATATGTGACCATCTGTAGATTATGCTTTCACCTTGCTTTTGACTTTTAAAGTAGAGTGTTATTTCTTGCATTATACAAGAATAAAATATAATATATATATATTTTTTATGTTATTTTATACTTTCTTGTGTAGAATTGTATTAGTAATTTAGATAAAAATCTTCTAGTTTACTTATTCTTTTTTAGTAAATGTGGTTTTAAAGTTATTTGTTTAAATGATTGCAAAAGTTAGATTTTTGTTCGTATAGTTGTCAATTTATTCTAGGAAGTGATGTAATGGTTTTGAAGCTATTTAAATGTTAAGCGCTTCCTGGTGTTTTACTACTTCCTCTGATGAAGCTACCTTATGAGTGTGGCGAAAACGCTGTCTTCTTTTATATTAAAATTGCGTTAAGGATTTCCTGTGCTGTGGGTTTTTGCAGAGTTCCAAGCTTTGATTTCACAAGTTCGTTCATGCTTTTTTATTTGTTTAATGTAAAAGCACAGCAAAGATAATGCTAGAGCACAGAGTAACACTCCACAAACAAGTCCCAAAAAAGCCTACTGGCTGATAACTCTCTCACTTTAAGCCTCCATGTGTTTTCCATCTCTGAGAGGGAAATCTATCTTTCTACTGACAAGAGAATTGCAGTCTAGGTCTTCTTAATGTAAAAAGGCATTTTAGCTGAAAGTGAATAGGTACCACAAACGCATCCAACTAGCCACAAGTACTTGCAGGGCAACTCAAAGGTAGACAAGCTAGCAATGAGACGCGCACACATGCACACAAACGCGCGCGTGCACACACACACACACAAACGCGCGCACGCACACACACACGCTGCCTGGCGCGCACACACACGCCGCACACACACACACACGCCAGCACACACACAAGCGCTGCCAAGACACACACAAGCTGCCAAGACACACAAGCGCCAGCACACAAGACACACAAGCGCACAAGCACACACAAGCGCTACAAGACACACACACAAACAGCGCACACAAGCACGCACACACAAGCAGCACACAAGCACGCTACACAAGCTGACACAAGCACACACACAAGCGCACACACAAGCGCACACACAAGCGCACACACAAGCGCACACAAGCGCACACAAGCGCACACAAGCGCACACAAGCGCACACACACACACACACACAAGCGCACACACACACACACACACAAGCACACACACACACAAGCGCACACACACACACACACACACACACAAGCGCACACACACACACAAGCACACACACACACACACAAACGCGCGCACACACACAAACGCGCGCACACACACACAAGCACACACAAGCACACAAGCACACAAGCACACACACACACAACAAAGTACACTAACAGTCTAAGAGAAGGGTCTTCCCAGTTTCATCTACCAGTACCCGGTAAGATGAGCAGAGAAGATAAAATTGGGATGAGCTTCTATGGCCAGGTATACAGAAGATGAGACTGAAAAGAGCTTCCAAGGCTAAATAAACAGTAGGGGCAGGCAGCTCAAAATCCTCCAAGTTTGAAAGCACAACAGAAAAATGTGGGTGGGTAGGAGAAAACAAATTTGGGGGGGGGTGTAATAAATGACAATTAGGCAGAGCATACAAACCACTTGAAAATACAGGACTATAAATCACTGCAATCTTAAAAATACCTTCAATTAATAGCTTTAACTTCAGATACAGAACACAAAACAAAAAAATGACTTAAATGGTAAAATAACTGCAGTATTTTAAGTGTAGCTTATATATTTTCCTGGATGTGGAAGTAGATATCTTTCAGATCCAGGGTAACCATGAAGGTTTGAGAAGGGGCTCAATGACATGCAAAGCTACACTTTTAAGCACTAAAACAAAACTAGGCAGACTCCTAATTTTGGGGTGGGTATAGGCTGTAGGGGAGTATTTAGGGAGAGTGCAGTCTGAAGTGGGATATGAAAGGTTTAGTGGGAAAAACTTCACAGAGTCATGCCAGCTCAGGGACTTGGCCCTGAAGGCCAAATCCTTCATACTCAACACTCAAAGTACACTGGCTTTTCTTCCATACCTTTATCATGCCTCCCTGTTGAAAGGGCAACTCTGATACTTGCAGCTATACAGGGAGATAGGGGAGTGAAATCACTGCTTAACAGGCTGAACAGTCTTACATTTTTCCTCCAGTTTCTTAAACACCCATCGAAGGGCAAAAAATCAGTCTCTTTTCTAATGAGGCATTAAGGAACTATGCTTTTACATGACCTGGCAGGGGCTGTATCCTCAGCCAGGCATACATTTATTGACAGACTGTTGCTGCCACACTGCATGATACATCCACAGCATCACAGCAACTGATAAAAACTAGGAGGTTAAACTACATAAATCAAGCACCTTATACCGCAGGGTCTTGTCCTCTATCTCCACATCCTTGCCCTTCAATTTGGACACGCGTGTCCCCTGGCACTCCAACACCACAAGTCTGGCAATTATGGGTCCTAAAGCTTTGAAGTTCTGCCACTCAACTGGCCAAGGTGATGGCAGCAAGCAGAGAAGTCAATCTTCATCTGCGCATTGTAGCTAATGGCTAGAAAGGGGCTTGGGTAACCTTTCCAAAACAACTCAGGTCACAGAGGATGCTATCTTCCCACTTGGTGATCTTAGATGTAGCACTCCTTAAAGAAACTTTTCTGATTTTCACAAAGAGTCATAGGTGAGCCCAGTGGCAAAAACTGAAATGCACAAAAGTGAATTTTAAACCTGTACTGAATAGCTCAAAATACTCAATGATCAGGGACACTGGTACTGTGCTATAGTCCCACCTTCCTGCCTGGCACAAGTTGGAAATACTTTTCCATTCAAACATATGATTTTATAGCGGCAGGCTTTCTGACTGCCATAAGATTCAACACCTCTTTAGCATACTGGTGTCAGAAAGGCAAAAGGAAATCCAAGCTGAAAAAGTACAGTTGTGTACCTAGAGTGTCTTCACTGTTGCAGTCATTACACTTGGGTTATCCTGCTGGCAGGCAACCCGTAGTCGGCCCGAGTTCCAAAGTCTTGGTCCGGCGTCTGTTGCTGTCGCCTCTTCCCTGATGTCAGTGTGCCAGGGGTATAAAAGTTGCAACCGACACCATTTTCTTCAGTTTTTCTTGCCGCAGATGTCAGGTGCCCCCAGATATGAAGGCTGTAAAGATAAAAATATGCCAAAACAACCATGCATATATTACTATAAACATTTCCTTCTTTTAAAAGCAAATACACCACATAGGTTGCATAGAGTAGAGAAGTACAGAATAGTCCCATCAAAGAGGGGGATGGGTGGGTGGGTGGGTAACCAGGACTGCAACAGTGAAGACACTCGAACATCTACATTTATGGTAGGTACACAACTGTACTATGTTCGTGTTTCACTGCTGCAGTCATTACACTTGGGTAGAATCCCAAAGCTGAGGTAGGGTGGCTGGGTCTAGATTGGATTTGGCAGGGCTAACAAGCCCTGCAGAACTGCAGTGGCAAAGCCTGCTCTGGATTTGGAGTAGAGAGGTAGGTGGTAGTGCTTGGTGAAAGTGTGCACTGAACTCCAGGTTGCAGCTTCTAAAATGTCTTTGGTTGGTACCCCTCTGAGGAAAGCTGCTGAAGTGGCTGCTGCTCTGGTAGAATGAGGCCTAATGCCCTTGGGCACAGATATGCCATGTTGTGCATAACAAAAGTGGATGCAGTGTCCTATCCATTTGGAGACTGTCCATTTTGTAATAGGTTTTCCTTGTGATCCTGCAGCATATGCTACAAACAGTTGCTCAGTTTTTCTGAAAGCTTTTGTTTTGTCCAAATAAAATCGTAGCTGCCTGTGTACATCCAAAGAGTGCAGAAGTTTTTCCCCTTTATTCTGGGGATTTGGGTAGAAAGTAGGCAAATGAATAGTTTGGTTTAAGGCCACATTGGAGACCACTTTTGGCATGAATGTTGGGCACTTTTGGCATGAATGTTGGGCTCGTCCTTAGAGAAACCCTGTCCTGGTGAAAAATGAGGAAAGGTTCCACAGCCATCAATGCCTGTAACTCAAACTCTTATTGCTGAAGTTATTGCTAGGAGCAGAGCAGTTTTCCATGACAAGAATTTTAGATCAGCTGAGCTGGCTGGTTCAAATGGAGGCAGCGTTAGTTTTTCTAAAAACAAATTGAGGTCTCAAGTAGGCACTGGTGCTCTCCTAGGGGGTCTTATATTCTTTGCCCCTCTGAGGTACTGTCGTAGTACAGGATCCGTATTGTAATGAGCTGAAATGGCAGAGGCATGGATTTTAATAGATGAAAAAGATAGGCCTTTGTTCAACATCTCAGTCAGTTATTGCAAAATCTGAGGCATATTAGGGACCAGTGGGTCGAGCCCTTGTGCCTGGTTCCAAGCACAGAATCTCTTCCATTTTTCTGCATAAGATTTCCTAGTGCTAGGTCTCCTGGCTTCCAAAATTACATCCATAACAGCTTTAGAGAGAGGTATAGTCTGAGTGGCTACATTATCTGCCATGCTGCTAGGTTTAAGGTTCTGAGTTGACTGTGCAGAATCTGACTGTTTTGCTGTGTCAGAAGTTGAGGGATTTGAATTAGAGGCCAAGGTGGGCCTTGGGACAAAATCTTTAGGATTGGGTACCAGTGCTGGCGTGGCCAGTCTGGGGCAATCAGGATAATTTTTGGCCTCTCTTGTCTGACTTTTAGAAGCACCTTGGTGAGAAGAGGCATCGGAGGGAAGGCATAGACTTGTCAGTTTTTTCCAGCTGAAAGATAGCACATCCACTTATCACTCTCAAGCATGGAAAGTCCTTGTGCAAAATTTCTGTAATTGACAATTGTGAGCGGAGGCAAAGAGATCTAGGTCTGGGTGTCCCCACTCCCTTGTTATCACGTTGAACACTTGTGGATTTAGCTTCCATTCATGAGGATCCATGAGATTTCTGCTTAGTTCGTCTGCCAGTGTATTCTTTGTTCCTGGCAGGAATTGTGCTTGCAGATGTACCTGGTAGGTCAGTGCTGTGTTCCACAAAGTCATGGCTTGTTTGCATAGGGGGTAGGAATGTGTGCCCCCTTGCTTGTTTATGTACCACATAACTGTGGTATTGTCGGTCTTTATTAATAATTGTCTTGGATGTATTAGGCCCTTGAAGGCTGTCAGGGCATTCTGTACAGCTAGCATCTCTTTTTGATTGATGTGAAGATGCATTTGTTCCTTGGTCCACGCGCCCTGAATACATTTTCCTGCCATATGTGCTCCCCAGGCATAATCCGATGCATCCATTGTTATTGTCTGTCTGGCTGTAGGCAAGGTGAAAGGCTGTCCCTTGTTGTGGTGACAGGCCTGGGACCACCATCGAAACTCATGTTGTAGGCAAGGAATCAAGCTTTTGATTGTCTCTAGGCTGTGACAATGCTGAGTCCAAACACTTCTTAGATACCATTGTAGTTTCCTCATATGCAGTTTGGCACATGGAATTAGTAGAATGCAAGAAGCCATGAAACCCAGGGCCTGCAGAATTTTTCTTGCAGGGAGCTGGGTCTTTGTTGCCATCATTTGAAAGTAATGAGTCAGTTGTCTTGGTTTGTCTGGCGTGAGATAAGCTATCTGGGCAGTTGTATTTAAGCTTGCACCAAGGAATATTATCTCTTGAGAGGGCACTAGTTTTGATTTCTTTTCGTTTACTGTGTACCCTAGGCAAATTAGCAATCTTTTTACAAATGCCAGGTGCTTTATAAGAATATACTTGCTCTCTGCTTGTATAAGGCAGTCGTCCAAGAAGGGATATATC
This sequence comes from Protopterus annectens, assembly GCF_019279795.1. Taxonomy (NCBI): domain Eukaryota; kingdom Metazoa; phylum Chordata; order Ceratodontiformes; family Protopteridae; genus Protopterus; species Protopterus annectens. The sequence continues at coordinate 1,246,494,223 of NC_056727.1, forward strand.
TGAATTCCTTTTTGTCTGCAAAATGCAATTACTGGTGCCAGGCATTTTGCGAAGACCCTGGGCGCAGTAGATAAGCCAAAGGTCAGTGCAGAGAATTGATAATGTATTGAACCTGCTATAAATCTGAGGTATCTTCTGCACGATTGTCTGATTGGGACGTGCAGGTATGCCTCCTTGAGATCCAGACTAACTAGCCAAGCCTCTTTGCCCAGCATGGGCAGCAGTTGTTGTAGTGTTAACATTTTGAACTTTGGAACATACAGGAAAGTATTTAGGATTGACAGGTCCAGTACTGGTCTCCATGCTTTGTCCTTACTGGGTACTAGGAAAAGGCGTGAGTAAAATCCTTGACCATGTTCTTCTTGTGGAACTTTTTGAATAGCTCACATATCCATAAGAGCAGCAATCTGTTTTTGTGCCTCTGCCCATTGGTTTTGTAGCAGGTCTGGCATACCTTTTGGTTTTGGAAGTGTGTGGAAGTGGAACCTGTACCCTTGAGAAACTATATTCAACACCCACTGGTCTTGTGTGATCATGTGCCAATTTGAGAAAAGTGCTAGCTTTCCCCCTAGGGGTGCAGTCAACTGGCAAGAGCTTGGCATTTGCAGAGGGAAGTCATTGCGACTGCTTCCTATAAGGTTGTGATTTGTCTTCTCCTCCTTTGGGGGCTGTAGCACCCCATTGTTTAGGTATGTTGGAGCCCTGGGGCTGAGATCTGCCTCTTGGGCATCTGTATCTGCCTCTTTGTGGCCTGACACTGGAAAGGACAAATTTTTTGAAGGCCAGTTTCTGCTAAATCTTGGTGGCTGAACCTGTAAGAAATCTTTCACAGTTTGCATTGACTGCTTTTTCCTCCACTTCTTTAACACCTCTTCTGCCTTAACACCAAAGTATCATGCTGTAGTGGAGCATCCAATAATTTTAACTTTAACATGGTCAGGTAAACTTTGTTCTTTCAATCAAGCATGTCTTCGAATAACAGAGCCTGTAACTGCGGCTCTACAAGAAGCCTCTAATGAATCAAAAGCACATTGCAGAGTATGCTTTCCCACTTGTTCAACTGCATGCAATAAATCCTGCATTTCTTTACCGTCAGGACCTTCTATATTTGTAACCATTTTCTGCTTCAACAATGACATGAGATACTGTTATTTAAGCATGTGAAACTGGCAGTTTAAAGCTCTTACAGCTAAAGTAGCAGAAGTGTAATCTTTTGTCCCCCATCTGTCCAGAGCTCTGGAATCCCTATCTGAGGGGACAGGATTTTTGGCAGTGGAAGCTTTAACCCCTTTAGGACCCTGAGAAATAGTTTCTGGGTCTGCAGCGGGGGTTTTGTAAAGGAATTTATGAGAGTCAGGGACCCTGTAGTACCTGTCTGGCTTTACTGGTGCAGAGGGTAAAGAATCTGGAGACAGACTGGATTCAGAAAAAACATCATCTACAATATCACGCACAGGGGGGACAGCTAGGGGCCTGTGCTGAGGCAATAGAAGGAAATCTCTGAGCCTTTTCTTGGATTCTGAGTAATCCTGGCTCTCCCAATGGAAATGCTCCCTCATGGTGTGCAGGGTTTCCCCAAAAGAGTAATCCTCAGGCGGTGAGGCTGAAGGAATGGACTCCAGCATCAGACACCTCATAAGGAGGGAGAGAATAGCCCTGGTCAGAAGAATCAGAGGAAATGGAAACCTGATCAGAGGAATCCTAATCAGTCTCTTGCCTAGGCCTTTTGTCAAGAGGGGGATAGGAGCCCCTGATTAAAGTAATGAGGTCTTCGGCCATTTTAAGCATCAGTTTCTTTGGCATGGATAACTGTTCTAGAGAATGCTGCACTTGTTTCCTTGTATTTAATGGTGTTTTTGACTTTGCTGCTGTAGTAGCTTTAATTGTAAGCGGTGAAGGTCTGAAAACACCCTCAGAAGCCGGTGCCTGCTCAGCGGCTCCAGACCCATCCGAGGGTACATTTTCCGTAGGCCCAATACCTTGAGTTTCCACAGGCCTTGGTGTCTCCACGTGGCTGACTGTTACGACCTGTGGCTCTGAGGTAGCGGGTGTCAGGGGCTGCGAAAGCGCCTCACTGAGAACCGGCGACTGGCCTAGAAGAGGCTTCGTCGGTTTTGGACCTCGGATGCCCCTATTTTTTTTTGTCCTTGCATTTTTCATACATTCCGGTCGTCAGTTCCGACGGCATTATGTAATTAAATCTTCGTCCAAAATACTGCAAAGCAAAATCAGACGTTTAATAGTGCGTTTATTGAATCTAGCACAAAATAGACAACTAGTAACGTCATGGTCAGGGCCTAGGCAAGGAATGCAGTAAGAGTGAAAGTTCTTATGAGGTATTTGCTTCCCACAAGAAATACAATTATAAACCTTTACTGACATCGGTCTGGAGCAAGAAAAAGTTTCCCCAATGGGGTACTTAGCTTTATTATAGACTTTGGTTCTGAAATTCAATTTTGAAAATTTCAGGAGTCGGCCGACCGGCACTTACGAATTGCTTTTGCTTCGGGCACCGCGCGGCAAGAAAGACTGAAGAAAATGGCTTCGGTTGCAACTTTTATACCCCTGGCACACGGACGTCAGGGAAGAGGCTACAGCAACAGATGCCAGACCAAGACTTTGGAACTCAGGCAGACTACGGGTCACCTGCCAGCAGGATAACCCAAGTGTAATGACTGCAACAGTGGAACACAAACATCTACAGCGTCTCCAGGATGGGGTATATGAGGAAACATTTGTGTGTTGGTAAGCTTGCATTCGGGAAGCAACTGATGTCTCCCTGAGAAAATTTCTATGAGAAGGGAGAACCAATACTGCCTGGGTCGATAGTGTAGTATTAAGTATTTTTAGTCTGTCCAGTCTCATTTTTTGAATTACTATGAGAAGGAGGATCAGAATAAAGAAGGCAATTATGGACCAAATCCTATCTGCAAAGAGTTAAGCAAAACTTTCAGTTGTCTATTTGGAGAAGTAACCAAGAGGTGTTATCTGTGGGCGACCCTACAAGTGGCACCTGAAGACTTCTGTTTGTAACATTAACTTATGTGGATCTCCCTTTATTTTCATAAATGTTCTGCCATTATATTCAGCTGGGATGGTACATATAATGCCCAGAGTGAAATTCTGTGCTACGGGGTCAGGTCCCAAGTACCTACTTACCGGCCAGGGATGGGTGCACAATCTGTTCTCACCCTGGTTGTTAATACTTCATTACAGCTGTGCACTTTGTTGCTATTTGTAAGACTCCCTCTGCCCAAATCTGTCAATGTTTAGAGTGCCTGAATAAACATTTCTTTCACAGCGGAATTTTATTTTTCTAGGCAGCATTCTATACCCTCTGTACCTTGAGGTCTAGTGTGAACCCCCCAGGTCAAGTCTGAAGCATCTTTTCTAAGGGTATGGTTGTATGGTCCACTAGAGAGGGGGTACTCAACATCTCTCTGTCTGTCCTGCTTGGCTCATCTCTGCAGCTCACAAGAAATGCAAAATAAAATGGGGATCTACTGTTCCAGTTACTGTGAATGTTGGCCATTTGTCAACCAGATACTACTGCAGTTTCATCATATGTAATCTCACACGGGGAACTATCAGAATAGGTGAGGCCATATAACCCAGAGCTCTGAGACACAGTGGGTGGGGCCTGCTTCTGTCCCCCTAACACAGGGGAAGCACCTCTGTAGGTGCGTCTTTGGTGTAAAGAAAGTCCTTTGTAGACAGGTATCAAATGAGCCCAGGGTTATCTTGCTAGAGGGGGAAAACCACTGGACCGCTCCAAAGCTTGGAGAGTTGCATTCATGGGAGGCTGTCAAAAAAGCATCTTTAACCATCACTAACACAGGAAGAATGATCCCAAGGTTGGCAGCATCTGGTCCCAGTTGGTCAAATTATTTTTTTGGGCCTCCAATGCCTTCCTTTCCACCCACCTGAAGTCCTCCATCCTACAGTGTTTCTACAAATGAGATTTCCTCGTCCCCTGTAAAGGAGTGGTCCCCCCTCTCTTAGCAGCAGGGAATCCAAACATCGAAGTTTCAGTACCTGGCTGCAGGCTCTGAATGGTTTTCAACAGGACCTGGGCCAAATTCAACCACTTGCGAGGGAAGTCTGCTTTGGAAGCTATTGTCTTTTAAATAGGAGAGAGACTTCCATACCATGACATACAGCATCTCTGGTCCTAGTTATCCCCTTCAGAAATGAAGCAAGCTTCTGGCAAGGGCTCCTAGGCATGGGTGCCTGAGGTGGCCCCTTCCCTAACTTCAGTCCAGTTGGACACGCCACTATCTACAGGTATGGGGACATCAAAATGGAAACATTAACACATATGCATCATTAGGTGCTTGGTTTAGGAGCTGAAACAGCAACTCACCATTACTCGCACTCTCTGGCACAAGAATGGTAGCTGCCTGGCGCATATCCCCCATTCCTCCATCTTCCCTCCATTTGCATTTTTTTTTTTAGATAAATTGCCGGGAGTAGAAAGACGACACAGTGGACTAGGTGAAGGCCTCGACTCTTCTGATCAAGGATGTGCTGCAAGCCAAGCACATTTCAGAGAGTTTTTCCTTAATGTTGGAGGTGTGATGATTAGGAGGCAACTGGGAACATAAGTTGGCAGATTTCAAAAATTACCTACACAGTACTTCTCAAAAATCTTGAGGCCTGAATAGATTTAACTAAGGACATGATCCCTTTGAGCTGTGATACAAGATCAGAATTTCATAATCAACGAAAAGCATTTGCGCTGGTTTAAGCTCCGCACTGTGGCGACAAGCTGAGGCAAAATATTACAGGTGCCAGAAAGTCTGCTCTTCAGGTTTTCCCTTGGATCTTGCTAGTTCTCTCTCTCTCGAATAGCCTAATCACTTTGCACTTCAACAGGTTTTGGTAGCAATTATCGTAGCACACCTAAATGCCATCAGCACTAGTCATTCTTCACAGAAATAGCTCCAATACTTAGTAGTTATGACCACCCCTCCTGGCATGATTAAAGAGGAGTTCCCTGTGCTTTCTCCTATTAACCTGGTGCACTTGGGCATTCTGAGACAGTGCAGCAACTGACGCGTGTAAATAGACAAACCCTCTCCTCTTACTCCCAACACTCAGACTTGTGAGAGATGCACTTATATCACCAAACTGAAAGCTACGCACTCTCAAGCCAAGACCGGACTAGCTGATCAAGAGAAGGTCAACACCTGCACCACACCACTTGGAACACACAGCCCTCAAAACACCCACCATCACAACTCTCACACAAAAAACACAAACCACACACCCACCTTCGCGGAGGCTCTCAATAGAAATTTACCCAAGCAGGAGACACCTTCAAGACAGAAATGCACTTGACCACCACAACATAGCACAAACCACAGGACACACAGCTCACCTCCACAGTGTGCCCCTCAACTTAAACCTCTAAGGATAAACATCCTTGACCAATACACTAATCATGGATGACTCAATACTGAGGCACACAGATGTCCCACTCACTAGGTTGAATAAGAAGGTAACAGTCAGCTGTCTATCAGGTGCAAGAATCCAACACAACACACGCACACAGGTCACTCCACGACAGTACATGTATGACGCTGTCACTGTCCATGTGGGTGTAAATAACCAGAGATGCACCTCCCTGGATTACATGACGAGAGACATGGTGGAGCTCTTGGATTATGTGGCCCAGGCAGATATGACACTAGCCTTGAGCAGTATCCTACAGTCACCCAGAATGATACCGCTGTACAAACAAAAAAATGACTGACTTCAACAACTGGCTAAGTTCCTGGTGTCATTCTAAGGGGATCCAGTATCTGTCTGCTTGGGATGACATGAGTGACAGACCTCGATGCTTTGCCAGAGATGGTCTGCATCTGTCACCCCTGCGTTTCCGTGTACTGGCTAAAGCTTTTCCCACCCCTATAGTGGCTTTTTTAGGTGGTGTTCCAGAGATCAAATTACCACCATAACAGCTATACATAAATGCAATCTGAGGGTCATGCTGCTAAACGCTAGAATTCTAAATCTCAAGATGCGCTCGTTCGCAATCCTCAAAATGGAGATCATCAATATTTGTACTGCAACGGGGGCCTGGTTTAAAGTGGCAGAATGCACCCCTGCGCTACCAGGCTACAAGTCATTCCACACCTTTCAGCCTCGAAACATGGACTGAAGCTCCAAAGGTAGTGGTGTCTCCATATTCATAAAGAATATGCACACCTCCAGACTAGTAGCCCGGCATAACACATCTGAGATGCTTCAAGTACAACTAACACTGGGTAAGACAGAGATCCAAGTCATAGCCTGCAGTAGGTCCCCAACCATGTCCCTTAGACTCTCACTCCATGTTCCTAAGCACCCCGGAATTCATCAAGGTCCAACTCAACACTCTTACTAGGAGACTTCAACTACCCCTCCAACAACTGGGAATACTACAAGCACCAATACACTGGCCCAACGCTTCCTGGAATTTATCAATTCTAATACTCTGGACCAGGTCATTCTGACCCCCACTAGAGGAAGCAACATCCCTGACCTGGTTATTACTAACATGAGCAATGGTCGCCCACGTTATTACTAATATGGGTGACCATTGCTCTACACCAATAGTCAATCCCTCTCTGGTCAGACCCAGACCATAAACTAATCACCATGGAAATCCACATCGCACCCACACCTCTCACAAAGGTAACTACCTTGAAAAACTTCTCTAAAGCTGACCTTGGACTCCTAAAAACAGAGGTGGCTAACTTCACGGCACCCATGCCAATGGAAAATAGCTGCATGACTGCCAAATCATACACCAATGCACTGTACGAAAATGTACACAAATGCACGCAACTAGCCATACCCAAAGAACCAAGACACTCTCCTCCAAAAAAAGGAAGCCAATCTGGTGGAACCCTGTAATATCTATCAGTTTTCTGAGCAGGAGATAAAGAGTCAGGGGCCAAGCTAGACTCCGAAAAGGCATCATCAACAAGGTCCAGTACGGGGGGGGGGGGGGGGAGATACCTAAAGGCCTGTGTTGGGGCAGGAGTAAGAAATCCCTAAGCATCTTTTTAGAGTCAGAGTAATCCTGGCTTTCCCAGCCAAAATGCTCCCTAAGAGTATGTAAGGTTTCACCAAAAGAGAAATCCTCTGAAGAGGAAGCAGAGGGAAGAGAGTCCTCTGCATCAGAATCCTCATAGGTAGATAAGGGTAAATCCTGGTCATCAGAGGAAACAGAAATTTCAGAATCCTGATCAGAAGAATCATAAATCAAAGTCAGTCCTAGGTCTCTTAGAGAGGAGGGGGGGGGGGGGGGAGTGTGGCTTCACCTAACTAAAGACTTGCCACCCCCCCCCCCTGCTTCTTGAGATACCACAGCACTGTGGTATTGTCGGTAAAGATTTTTAGTGGTCCTTGTTTGGCAGGCTCGCAGGGCCAGTAATATTGCTCTCATTTCGCGGATATTGATGTATTCTTTCCTGTGTGGCTCTGGTCATACGCCCTGCACTTCCAGGTGCCCCAGAGTTGCTGCCCAGCCCAAGTCAGAGGCATTGGTATGTACCTCACAAGACATCTATAGCAACTGGAAAGGCTGCAGAAATACCTCACAAAGAGGATTACCAGCCTCAAACATTTGCCCTATGCAGACAGTCTCAAAAAACTCCAGCTTTACTCCGTCGCATATCGCCTACTCGGAGGTGATCTCTGTCTATCCACTTAAAGAAGTCTCAATCCCTTTGAGCTACACGATCTAAGGACCTAAACCTGGTCACCACAATAAACAGAACATGCCGGACGGACAGATTCCTGTCCCAGAGACTTCCCATACTCTGGAATAAACTACCTACCTATATCAAACAAAGCTCCTCATTAGTACTCCAACAAAGATCTGGATGATTGGATGGGAAATAGGAAATTCATCCCAGGGAACACTTCTGTGGCTCTGCTAGACAGTAGCACAGGAAAATAATTTTCTTGGGTGGCAAAAGCCAGGGTATCTTTTTGGCTGGGCTTGTATAGGCCCTAGGGCCGATAGCCTAGTACCTACATATAAACCTATGATCTGTTTGGGTTGAGGTGGTTGGAGGGGAAGACCCGGGGGGTTGAGGTTCACCTGCTTCAGTCACCAATGAATGTCTTGTTTGAGGCAGGGCAGGAGGAGTACCCTGTGCTTGAGGGGGGTGGGAGCGCTGGGTCCAAACTGACCTGATGTACCATTGCAATTTCCTCATATAGAGTCTTGCTAACGGGGTCTATATTAGAACACTGAAGTTTCAAAACTTCGAATTTCTAATATCTACCCCTATTCAGCGAAAGCTGAAAACATCGAACATACAGAACAGCAATTTTTTTCCTAGGGAAACAACTCACTGTTCCAAAACACACACACAACATAAGCACATCAAACAAACAGCAATCCACAAACATACACTTAAAATCTTACACCTAACCCTACACTAAACTATACAGAGACCACTAACTATCCACTTATCTTAACCCAAACCCTAACCCTAAGGTCCGTCACTATCGCACACTCACCTCAACCGCACGCCCTAACCCTAACTCACCTAACCCGCCCTAACCCTCACGTCCACACAATCGCACACATACCTAACCTGCACCCTAACTAACCTAACCCGAACTCAATCGTACACTTACCTGAACCCAACCCGTAACTTTTCACCACAGCGCTGAAATTACCAAAGCAACAGAAACGGACAAATTCTTTCCCTAAGAAAAAATGTGGTTTTCTGTTGCTTCGATATTTTCAGCTTTCGCTGAATAGGGGTCGATATTAGAACATTCGAAGTTTTGAAACTTTGATGTTCAAATACAGACCCTTGCTAACGGTAACATGGGGATAGTGGATGCCATGTAGCCCATGAGCCTGAAGTACTGCCTTTCGGTCAATTCTATGGTCTGGAGGAGCAGAAGTAGGAGTTGTGTTAAGCTATCCACCTTTTGTGGAGGAAGGTAGGATTTCATGATATCTGTATGAATCCTGCACCCCAAGACGACAATGTCTTGAGTAGGTTCCAATTGGGATTTTGGGAAATTGATCCGATATCCCAGGGACTGTAGCAGAGTAATGGCAGCTATTAAGTGTTGCAAGAGGGCCTGTTTGCAGTCTGCCTGAATGAGCAGGTCATCCAGGTAAGGGAATATCTGGATTCCTTTTGTCCTACAGAAGACAATAGATGGAGCCAGACATTTGGTGAAGACTGGATGCAGTGGAAAGCCCAAAGGGCAAGGCAGAGAACTGAAAGTGAGAGAAACAGAGAGCCTCAGGTGTTTCCTGAAACTGGGCCTTAGAGGGATGTGAAGGTAGACCGCCTTGATATCTAAAGTGGCCCGAACCCTTGGGGGTGTAGGAGGAGAGAGAGTTGGCAAAGTTAGCATCCTGAAGGTTGGTACCTGAAAGAAGAGGTTGAGTATTGAGAGCTCCAGAATTGCTCTCCAGGGACAGTCTTTTCTTGGAACAAGGAATATCCTGGAGTAGAAGCCTCTTCCTTTTGCAGACAGACAGTGGAACTGTTTTTGAATGGTGCCTTGAGCCATAAGGCTGTCTAGCACAGGCTGCAATATGGAGAGCTGCTCTTTTGTGGGCTGTGGGATACCCCTTCGCTTTGGAGGCATGAGCCAGGTCCATAAAATACCAGTTGTCTATTATAGAAAGGACCCATTTGTCTGAAGTGACAATTCCCCACACTTGGAGACACAGAGAGAAGCACAGTGAGAGGGAGAAGGTGGGGAGGGGGTCTAAGATTGGCAGTTAGTCGCACACTACTTGTCCTGTCTTGAAAGGGTAGACAAGGAGGCTCTGGTAGGAGTGGGTTGCTTCTTAGAAGTTTTCCTAGGCCTTCTGGAGGCAGCAGGGCATGAGTACTTTCCAATAAATTGTGTTTTTGCTGGATAACTCCTCTGGAATTTTGGAACAGGAAAATCCAGCAGGTGTTTCTCTTCCCCCTTTTGTTGTAATGACTTGTTCCAAACAGGGCTGTATTGTCCAAAGGAACATCAATTGACTTGGCTCTAAAGTTATCTGGTAGAGGCTGGAGGTGTAGCCAGGAGTACCCTCTCAAGGTAGATGCTGATCCTGCTGACCTGGCTGAGGCCTCAGCAGCATCTTAACTGCACTTGATAGAGTGCCTGGTAACCTGAGAAGTAAGAGCAACTAGAGAAGACAGTGAAGCTTTGGCAGCAAAATCCAGGGAGTCAGACAATTCCTTTGAAATCTTCGCCAAAAGGGATAACACATTTTGCCATGTGTGTCGGATAATTAGTAACTCAAATCCAAAGTAGCAGAAGTATATATTTTCTTACCCAAACGTTCCATGGTTTTGCTGTCCTTGTCAGCAGGAAGGCGGGTGGTGGAAGGTAATAGTTTTGAAGCCTTATCAGTGGAAATGGAAACTGTGGCAGGGTCTGCAGGAAGACACAATTAGAAATTTAGTCTCAGGGACTTCATAAAGCCCGTCAGGTCTGTGTGGGGCAGGGGGCTAAGAGCCCTGGTTCAAGGATGCTGTTGAGAAGGCATCCAGAAAATCAGGCAAAACGGACAGAACAGCAGTAGGAGATGGGGAATCCATCTGAATGAGGTCATAATACCTTTTTTGTACTTCTGTCATTTCAGATTATTCCCGCTTGAAATGTTCCTTTGTTTTAGTAATGGTTTCCCCAAATGTTAAATCCTCTGCTAGGGAGTCAGGATCAACAAATTTTTCCTCAGGGGAGCCATATCCCAGGGAGAAGCAGCTGGGAGGTATATGAATCCTCTTCCCTCTGAGAGGGATCTGATGTCTGAGGCCTAGGGCTCAGTATAAGAGAAAGGATTGTGGATGCCCCTGGAGTGGTAAGCCGTAAAGCCATAAAGGCATTAAACAGGCTTTGGCTGAAGGCCTGCCAGTCCACAGTACTTTCAGGAGCAGGAGACACATGCCTTTTTTTTTTTTTTTAAAGAGAAGGCCTAGCAGGAGTCAATGGAGGAAGGCCTAGTATTGGCCAATTTTAAGGTAAGAGGGATCAGACAGTCCTACTGAAATTGCAGGCCCCCCCAGAGTCGGAAAAGCCTCTGTGGACATGCCCTCCGAGCAGGATTGCGCGGCTTCCGTGCAGGTATCCACTGTATCTGAAGCGGCACAGCAGAGTCTTCAACGAGGCCGTCGGCCACAGGCTAAGAGTAGGATGAAAGAGGTGCAGTGGCAATAGTAGGCCTGATGGTCTTGGCCTTCTTTTTTGGTGGTTCAGCAGGCAAGTCAGCGAAACCCTCCATACCAAACGCCAACTGTTTGGGCTGTTGGTTTTCTAGATATAGGTTGAGCACGTGGAGACGGCTGCAAAGAGTTTAGGGCACAAATGGCTGGCAGACTGGTCGGGCCTTGTAGTCGTGCGACCTACCTAAACAAAAAGTACAGTTTTGTACTTACCATAAATGTAGATGTTAGAGTGTTCACACTGCTGCAGTCATTACAATTGGGTTATCCTGCTGTCAGGCGGTCCCACAGTCGGGCCAGAGTTCCAAAGTCTTGGTCCGGCGTCAGTTGCTGTTGCTTCATCCCTGATGTCAGTGCGCCAGGGGTATACAAGATGCATCAGAAGCCATTTTCTTCAGTTTTTCTTGCCCCAGATGTCAGGTGCCCCCAAGTAGGTAGGCAATACATATTGATAATAAAAAATATACATATAAAAATAAAAACAATACCTTCAGTTACAAGCAAATACACCACAAAAGTTGTATAGGATAGAAAGGTATAGGTAAGTCCAGCTAGTTGAGGGGACGGAGGGAGGGTAACCTGGACTGCAGCAGTGTGAACACTCGAATATCTACATTTATGGTAGGTACAAAACTGTACTATGTTCATCATGTTACACTGCTGCAGTCATTACACTTGGGTAGAATCATAAAGCTAAGGTTGGGTGGCTGGTCTTTAAAGAGGACTGGCTATGAAGCCCTGCAGAACTGCAGTGGCAAATCCTGCTCTGGAGTTAGAGTAAGGAGGCAGGTGGTAATGCTTGGTAAAGGTGTGCACTGAACTCCAAGTTGCAGCCTCCAAAATTTCCTTGGTAGGTGGTACTCTGAGAAAGGCTGTTGAAGTGGCTGTTGCCCTGGTGGAATGTGGCCTAATGTTATATGGGACTGATTTTTCCATGCTGTGTGTAGCAGTAACGTATACAGTGTCCTATCCATTTGGATATAGTCTGCTTTGAGATGGCCTTGCCCTGTGATCCTGCAGCATATGCTACAAACAGTTGCTCAGTTTTTCTGAAAGCTTTTGTTTCGTCCAAGTAGAAGAGCGTAGCTGCCTGTGTATGTCCAAAGAATGCAGAAGTTTCTGGGGGTTTGGATAAAAAGTTGGCAAATGGATGGTTTGGTTAAGAGCCACACTAGATACCACCTTTGGCATAAAGGTAGGGATTGTCCTTAAAGAAACCCTGTCCTGATGAAAAATTATAAAAGGTTCCACTGCCATTAATGCCTGTAGCTCTGAGACTCTTCGTGCTGAAGTTACTGCCAGGAGCAGAGCTATTTTCCATGATAAAAATTTTAGATTGGCTGTATTGGCTGGCTCAAAAGGTGGCAGGGTTAGTTTTTCCAAAACGAAATTGAGGTCCCAAGTTGGTGTTGGTGCTCTTCGGGGTGGTCTTATGTTTTTAGCCCCTCTGAGGTACTGTTTTAGCAAGGGATGAGAGAATAAAGGAGGATCCGTGTTGTAATGTGCTGAAATGGCAGAGGCGTGGATCTTAATTGATGAGAAGGATAGGCCTCTGTCCAGCATCTCAGTTAAGTATTGTAAAATCTGAGGAACGTTTGGAACAAGAAGGTCAAGGTTTTGAGCCCGGTTCCAGGCGCAGAAACTCTTCCATTTTTCTGAGTAAGCTTTCCTGGTGCTAGGCCTCCTGGCCTCCAAAATGACATCCATAACAGCTTTAGACAGAGGTGTTGCCTGTTTGACTAATGAATCTGCCATGCAGCCAGGTTTAGGGTTTTGAGCTGACCGTGCAGGATCTCATTGTTTTGTTGAGTCAGAAGGTGTGGAATTTGAGGCAAAATCCATGGTGGGCCTTGAGCCAAGTTCCGTAAGAAAGGGTACCAGGGCTGGCGTGGCCAAGGCAGTGGCGGGAAGGCATAAACTTTTAGGTTTTTCCAGCTGAACAAAAGGGCATCCACTTTCCATGCTTGTTTGTGATAAGTCCTTGTGCAGAATTTTTATATTTGGCAATTCAGTGGGGAGGCAAAAAGATCTAGATCTGGGCATCCCCATTTCTGCGTTACCATGCTGAAGATTTGTGGATTCAATTTCCATTCGTGAGGGTCCATGATGTTTCTGCTTAGATCGTCTGCCAGAGTATTTTTCTTTCCTGGCAGGAATTGTGCTTGCAGGTGAACTTGATACATTAGAGCTGTGTTCCACAAGGTCATGGCTTGCCTGCATAGGGGATACAAATGAGTGCCTCCTTGCTTGTTTATGTACCACATTACTGTGGTGTTGTCTGTCTTTAGCAGTAATTGTCCTGGATGCAGAAGGTCCTTGAAAGCTGTTAGGGCATTTTGAACAGCCAACATCTCTTTTTGACTGATGTGAAGATGCATCTGGTCTGTGGTCCACTTGCCCTGAATGCATTTTCCTGCCATGTGTGCTCCCCAGGCATAATCCGAAGCATCTGTTGTTAGAGTCTGCCTGGCTGTGGGTAGGGTAAAAGGCTGACCCTTGTTTAGGTGACATGCCTGTGCCCACCATCAAAACACCTGTTGTGGGCAGGGAATCATTGGTATTACCTGCTTCTAAACTGTGAGAGTGTCGAGTCCAAACAATTTTTAGGTACCATTGTAATTTCCTCATATGCAGTCTGGCATATGGTATTAGTAATATGCAGGATGCCATGAATCCCAGGGCCTGCAGAATTTTTCTTGCAGGGAGATGGGACTTTTTTGCCAGTATTTGAAAATATCGAGTTAGTTGAACTTGTTTGTCTGGCGTGAGGTAAGCCATCTGGGCCGTTGTATTTAAGCTGGCACCCAGGAATATAATCTGTTGTGAGGGCACTAGTTTTGACTTCTTTTCGTTTACGGTGTACCCTAGAGAAAATATCAACTTTTTTACAAATGCCAGATGCTGTAGAAGAATGTCCTTTGTCTCTGTTTGAATGAGGCAGTCGTCCAGGTATGGATATATTTGAATTCCTTTTTGTCTGCAAAATGCAATTACTGGTGCCAGGCACTTTGTGAAGAGCCTGGGCGCAGTAGACAAGCCAAAGGGCAGTGCAGAGAATAAGAAGTTATGTACTCACCATAACGTTCCATCTGAGTAGGTAAACTTCATTTGTCAGCAAGGTATGGGTTATCGGATCCGAGCCGGCAGCTTCCAACAGCTAAGATCCGAGCTCCAAGCTCTTCCCCCTTACCCATAACTCCCTGCCATCCCTTCCTGACCTCAGATCGAGTTTGCCTAAAAGCAAGACATGCAATCACAACCTGCCTAGTGTAAACTGGATACAATCCACCATGAAGAAGGAATATCTATGAACATCCGAAGAGGACAGGGGGACGGTTGCTGACAAATTAAGTTTACCTACTCAGATGGAACGTTATGGTGAGTACATAACTTCTTAATCTGAAGTAATTAACTTCATTTGTGCATCAACCTATGGGACAGAGTCCCCAGCTACCTGAATCTTGGGAGGCCCTTATGGAAGGATGTTCCGGAGCACTGCGGAGCCAAAGGATGCTCTCCCTCTGGAAACGAGATCCAACTTATAGTGGTTTATAAATGTACGAGAAGAAGCCCACATGGCAGCACAGCAAATGTCATCCAACGAAACTCTAGCTCGAAAAGCAGCAGAGGTAGAAACAGACAGAGTAGAATGGATATGGACTCCATGAGGAGCAGGCTGGCCAGAACTCTAAGCCAGGAGAATACACTGGGAAATCCACCTGGACAGTGTGACTTTAGAAACAGATTTGCCCAAACTGGATTTAGCAAAGGACACAAACAGCTGGTCTGACTGCCTATGACCGGCTGTCCTGTGCAAATAGAATCTTAACTGTCTGTGTACATCCAAAGAGTGCAACTTGTATTCGCCTTTATTTTGGTAATTGGGAAAGAAGACTGGCAAATTAATAGACTGGTTGATGTTAGATTCTGAAGCAATTTTGGGCAGAAAAGAGGGATTGGTCCTGAAGAATACCCTATCCTTGTGGAAAGTCAAGTACGGTGGCTTGGCACAAAGGGCTTGAAGTTCCAAAACCCTTTTCGCCGAAGTAATAGCAACCAGAAAAGCCGTTTTCCAGGATAAGAATTTGTGATCTACCGAAGCAGCAAGCTCAAAGGGAGAAGCTGTTAAAGCCTGGAGTACCAGCGATAAGTCCCAAGGAGGAATTACATCCTTCACCAGAGGTCTTAGTAAGAAGGTGCCTTTTTTAAGAAGGCCCTACACAATCTGGATGAGGTCAAAGGGCCAAGATCACATCCAACATGGTAATAAACGACTGTGGAAGAGCTAGCACCCTGATCAAATAATCCTGACAGAAAATCCAGCACAGCTGGTAACGGAGCTGTAAAAGGATCTAGTTTCTGATGTTCTGCCCAAATAGAAAAGCGTTTCCATTTGCTACGATAAACATTCCTAGTAGACGGCTTGTGAGCAGCTACTAGGATCGCTTTGACCGGGGAAGAGATACCGGGAGTCCTAGCTAACAGTGGAACTGGATCAACCAAGCCGCGAGCTTGAGGTTGTCCAGGTTCAGGGCCGGCAGGCCCAAAGGGTGAGATATCAGATCCAGGACAGGATCTAGAATACAGGGAGGATTCACTAGATGAGACCATAGATATGGGAATCATGCCTGACTAGGCCAGAATGGGGCAATGAGGATTATTGTGCTCCCCAACCATCTGGCTTTCTGCAGAAACTTCAGCATCAGGGGAAGAGGCGGGTAAGCATAAAGTAGACCGGGTGGCCAAGCATGCACCAGAGCGTCTCTTGGTGATTCCCCGGGTGGGGGAATTAGAGCGAAGTAGGTGTTGCACTTAGTGTTTGAAGGAGAGGCGAAAAGATCGCAACAAGGTTGACCCCATTTGGAGATCTGCTTCGCTACTTTGGGATTCAGACACCACTCGTACGGAGAGAGGATGGTACGACTCAATTTGTCCGCTAGGATGTTGGACCGGCCCGGAATGTGCGTCACTATGAGAAAGCGGTTGGTGGAAATCGCCCATTCCCAAACTCTCATGGCCTCTCGACAAAGTGGATAGGATCTGGTTCCCCCAAACAACTGACATATTGTCAGTTTGGATCGCAATAGTCCCGACAGGAAGAAAGTTCTGAAGTGCTTGCAATGCTAACAGCACCGCCCTCATCTCTAGGACAATGATATGCAGTGAGGTCTCCGTCTGGTTCCACGTGCCTTGGACAGTCCTGCCCAAACAATACCCCCCCACCCGAGGCGAGAGGCGTCCATGGTCACTGTGGCTAGGGGAGGGGACATAGAGAAGGGGCGCCCCTTTTGGAGGTCCGGAGACTGGAGCCACCATAAGAGGGCTCTCCTGCAAACCCTGCTGAGAGGGACAGGATGGCTCAGGGGATAACGCAGGAAGGACCACTGGACTTGGAGGGTCCATTGCAGAATCCTTATATTTAGGCGCGCCATGGGAAGGAGATTGATGGTAGCCTAGGGCCTTCGGGACCAATTCCGCCGGAGGGGCTGGGCAATGAAGAATGGCCTGCACATGGAGTCTTAGAGATCGCATCCCGTCCAGAGTTAAGAAGGCTAAGAGCTGGTTTGTGTCCAACCTGGCTCCGATAAAATCTATGATCTGAGTCTGGAGCAGGGAGGATTTTCCAGCATGGATCGTGATCCCCAGCCAGGGAGCTAGTCAAAGAAAGAAATTCCTGGCTGCGCAGAGTAGATGCCTTGTGGGGGCGGTCAGGAGCCAGTCGTCCAGGTATGGAAAGACCTGAATTCCCTGGAGTCTCAGGTGGGCCATTAACACTTTGAACACCCGGGGGGCCGTGGTGAGACCAAAGGGGAGGACCCTGAATTGGCAATGGCTGGCTCCTAGCCTGAAGCGGAGAAACCTCCTGGATCATCTGTCCAAGATGTGGTAGTACGCATCCTTGAGGTCTATGGAGCACATCCAGTCGATCTCCTGCAAGAGGGGGAGAATGGATTGAAGAGTGACCATCCGGAACTTTTCTTTGGCTATTGCCAGGTTCAAGAGGGAAAGGTCGAGGATTGGTCTTAAGTCCCCCATCTTTTTTGTGGCACCAAGAACCACCTGGAGTAAAGCCTGATCCATACTGGTCTGGGGGGACGTGCTGGATCGCTCCTTTTTCTAGCAGCTGACGAATTTCTGCGGCTGCGGCCTACCTCTGATCAGGTGGGACATCAGGGAGGTATCTGGGTCTGAGAGGGGGATGGAGAAATGGAATCTCGTAGCCTCTGGATATAATTCGAAGCACCCAGCGGTCTGTCGTGATGGACTCCCAAGCTGCTAGGTGCTTCGAGAAACGCCCCCTCGACTGCCTCCAGAGTGGAGCAGTCGGGTAACCCCTCAGGGTTGCTGCGTGGGCCGATCAGAAAAAGGTTGTCTGGACCCAAAGTTCTTCGGGCCCCCTCTGCCTCTAGGGCGGCGCCCACCCTGTCCTCCTCTGCCAATGAAGGACGGGTTTTTTGGAGCGAAACGGGATTGTTGAGACATTCGGAACCACATCTTCTTCTGTCCCTTTTGGTTCTTTGAGAAGGACCATTGGGGAGCAGAGAAGCGGACTCCGATGGCAGACTTCTTCCTGTCCTTCTCGCTCTGGACCAAGGTGTCGCATACGGACTTGCCAAAGAGGACAGAACCATCAAACAGGGCATTAGCGAATGACGCCTTGAAGGGTTCTGCGAAATCACAGTGGCGGAGCCACGCCTGTCGCCTTAGGACGACGCCTGCTCCGCTAGCTCTAGCGGCTCCTTCCATAGCATGGGACAGCAGCCGCATAGAGATACTGGAAATAGATCTGAGAGTGGCCATTCGGGTAGAGTACACCTGTTTGTCCTCTGCCAACATGGACTCTGGGGGCGACAGCGTATTCTTTAATAAGATCCCGCTGGAGCCGTATGACGTGTGCCATGTAGTTCACCGACCTTATGGAGAAGGTGGCTGAAGCAAACATCCACTTCCCCAAATGGTCCATCGCCCGAGACTCCTTGTCCAGGGGATGGACCGAGGGACTCTCCTGGGTCAGTTACCTTTTGGTGGCTGCCACCACCAACATGGCATCTACGGGGGTTCCCTTACTTCAACGTGACCTGTCTGAGGGGGGGGGCGGCTAAGAATTCTGTCTGGCCTCTTAGGGATGGGCTCCACAGTGTCCGGCTCCTTCCATGCCCTGGTAGTGATCAGATCTACCAGGGGATCGGCTGGAGGGGACACCCAAGAGGTAGACGGGCCTGCTTCAAATGCCTCCAGGAACATGGACTCGTCCGAGGTAGGCTTTGGGGCGGACCACCCCCCTCTGAACCTGAGCATCTCCATGATGTCTCCAAATGAGACGTCTTCGTGGGGTGATCTTGGGGAACCTTCCCCTTCATCCAAGTCTGTGTCCTCTGTCAAAGACTCAGGGGAGTCCAAGTGCCTCATTTTGCACTTGCGTTTGTGAGGAACTTCCTCGGGGGGGGGCTGTCCCAGGAGGCCTCACCAACCACATCCTGTTCCAACAAGGGAACGATCTGGGACGTCTGAGCAGGCTGCCCCTGGGGCCGGGTGATGGAAGTCGGACCCGTTTGCGAGGGAGTACAGGGTGGAGCGGTAGCTAAAGATGGGGGCCAGGAATCCCTCGACAGAACCCTCTCCACCACATCAAATGCCGAAGGAGAGCAGCTCTCCCTAGGATCCGAGTAGACCCTCCCTCGGATCCGACGAGCTGGAGCCGATGCGATTGGATCCAAAGGGCCAGAAAGCTCCGACCTAGCCGGAGCCGAAGGCATACTGACCACCTCGGATCCGAAGCTCAGCTCTCGACTCAGAGCCTGGATCCGAAGAAAAGGGACCTGACAGGCTCAAGGGTGCTGTCGGCGCCGAAGTACCCGACTCCATCGGCACAGACATTCCACCGGCTCAGATGCTACTCGGCTCCGTAGACCCCAAACCCGGAAAGCGGGTCGGGGAAGGAGCAATCGGGGTGAAAAGAAGGGGTTGAGCTCCCCCCCCCCCGGAGGGGGGGGGGGCAGGAGCACTCCCATCTGCAGCTGGGCCTGGAGGAACTTTCTTATCATCTGGTCCAAGTCTGCATCTGTTAGGCTTCTCATGGACCTAGAAGAGGCCACTGAGGCGGGACGGGAGTGCAGCCTCGATGACCTCGAGGGAGACCAGGCCTCATCCTCCTCTGGCCCCGGCGAAAAGCTGGGAGAATGGAGCCGGGAAGGAGAAGGCCTGGATGTCCCGGAGGAGAAGCTCGCTTGGCTGGCGGGGCTGAAGCAGAGGCTTCGGCCCGCTGCTTGTTGCATTTTTCTCAGCGTTTCTCCCTCCTGGCTTCCCTATCCTCCAGGCCCAAGGTGGGAGGTTGAGTCCCGGCCAGGGGAAGGGAAATATCCGTAGTCACTGCCGCAACCGTGGCAGGAGCCACGGAGGGACCGGAGGATGGAGCAGAGTCGGGGGGCAGAAGTCCCGCCAGAATCAGCTTCGACCTCCGGTCCCTGATAGCCCTGGGGTTGAACTCTGCACAAATAGAGCAGCCAGAAGACAGGTGTTCAACCCCAAGGCATATAACGCACAGAGTGTGGCCATCAGCCGGGGAAAGCTTATGGCCACACTCTGTACACTTGGAGAAAAAAGTTTTGGCGACCTCAGACATAACCTAAAAACGCACACACTAGGCCCCAAAAACCAACCACACACACACACACACACACACACACACACATACACCCTAACGCTCTCACGAGAAACGGGGGAAGAAAGGCTAACAATTACTCTAAAACTAATGGAAGGTAATGCACACACATTACTCACTCAAAAACTTTATAATTGAAAAAGAAAAGATTTTTCTCTCAGAAAAACTCTGGAAGCTCGAGATCAAGCTGCTGGTGTAACCGCGGCAAACTAGATCTGAGGTCAGGAAGGGATGGCAGGGAGTTGTGGGTAAGGGGGAGGAGCTTGGAGCTCGGATCTTAGCTGTTGGAAACTGCCGGCTCAGCTCCGATGTGGATCCGATAACCCTAGGTTGATGCACAAATGAAGTTAACTACTTCAGATTTGGTAGTGCATTGTACCAGCTTTGAATCTGAGGTATCATCTGCAATTTTGTCTGATAGGGACATGCAGGTATGCATCTTTGAGGTCCAGAGTAACAAGCCAAGCCTTCTTGCCCAGCATGGGTAGAAGCTGCTGTAATGTCAACATTTTGAATTTCGGAATATCCAGTTAAGTATTTGGAATTGAAAGGTCTAGTATGGGCCTCCAGGCCTTGTCCTTTCTGGGGACCAGGAAGAGTCTTGAGTAAAATCCTTGTCCTTGTTCCTGTGGTGGTACTTTTTGAATAGCTCTCATGTCCATGAGGGCTGAAATTTGTTTTTGTGCCTCTGTCCACTGATTTTGTGGCAGGTCTGGCATTCCTTTTAGCCTTGGTAAAGTACGAAAGTTGAACCTGTAACCTTGAGACACAATATTCAGAATCCATTTGTCTTGGGTGATTGTTTGCCAGTTTTGAGAAAAAAGTGCTAGTTTTCCCCCTAAGGGGGCTTCCAAAAGGGAAATGCTTGGTGTACGAAGGGGAAAGTCATTGTGACGGTTTCCTGTAAGGTTGAGACTTGTCCTCACCTCCTTTTGGGGTTGAGGTGCCCCCACTGTCGTAGTCTGTTTGAGCCTTGGGGTTGAGATCTGCCTCTTGCGCATCTGTATCTGCCTCTCTTGGCCTGTCTGACAATGGAAAGGACCAATTCTTGGTTGGCCAATTTCTGCTAAATCGAGGTGTCTGTACCTGTAAAAAATCCTTGACAGTTTGCATAGATTTAGCTTTATTCTCCATTTTCTTTAACACCTCTTCTGCCTTAACACCAAACAAGGTATCATGCTGTAAAGGAGCATCCAATAACTTTGCCTTAACATAATCAGGTAAACTCTGTTTTTTTAACCAAGCATATATCTTCGAATCACAGAACCTGTAACTGCGGCTCTACAAGAGGCCTCTAAAGAATCAAAACCACATTGTAGAGGATGTTTTCCCACCTGTTCAACTGCATGCAATAAATCCTGCATTTCTTTGCAATCAAGAGCTACTGAGCTTGCAAGCATTTTCTGTTTTAACTGAGCCATTAAATATTGTTGGTACTTAAGCATGTGAAACTGGCAATTTAAAGCTCTTACTGCTAAAGTTGCAGAAGTGTATACTTTCTTCCCCCATCTATCCAAAGCTCTGGAATCTCTGTCAGAGGGTACTGGATTTTTTGCAATGGAAGCCTTAACCCCTTTTGGACTCTGGAAAATAGTTTCTGGATCAGCCGAAGGGTTTTTATAAAGAAACTTGTGAGAGTCTGGGACTCTCTAATATCTATCTGGCTTGGCTGGTGCAGGGGGAAAAGAATCAGGAGATAAGCTGGATTCAGAGAACACATCATCCACAACATCTAGCACAGGCGGAATAGCCAAGGGCCTGTGCTGAGGCAATAAAAGGAAATCCCTGAGCCTTTTCTTGGATTCTGAGTAGTCCTGACTTTCCCAATGGAAATGCTCCCCTCATGGTATGTAAAAAGTTTCCCGAAAAGAATAATCCTCAGGAGGAGAGGCTGAAGGGATAGATTTCTTCAGCATCAGAGTCCTCATAGGGGGGTAGAGAGTATCCCTGGTCTGAAGAGGAATCAGAGGAAATGGAAACCTGATCAGAGGAATCAGTCTGTATCCTGCCTAGGCCTTTTCTCAGGAGGGGGATGGGAACCCCTGATTAGAGTAATGAGGTCTTCGGCCATTTTAAGCATCTGTTTCTTAGGCGTGGAAGACTGTCCAGGAGAATGCTGTACTTGTTTCTTTGCCTTTAATGGTACTTTTGTCTTGGTTGCTGTTTTAATGGTAAACTGTGAAGGTCTGAAAACACCCTCAGAAGCCGATGCCTGCTCAGTGGCTCTGGACCCATCTGAGGGATTAGTTTCCGTAGGCCCAATACCTCGAGTTTCCAGAGGCCTAGTTGTCTCCACGTGGGAGTCGGAGGCGGCGTGTGGCTCTGAGGTAGCGGGTGTCAGGGGCTGCGAAAGCGCCAGAGAACCAGCGAACCGGCGACTGGCCTAGAAGAGGTTTCGTCGGTTTTGGACCTCGGATGCCTGTCTTTATCCTTGTCCTTGCGTTTTTTCAGTATTGCGGTCGTCTGTTGATCTGAAGGCATAGTATAATTGAACCTTCGGCCAAAGTAGCGCAAAGCAAAATCAAAACGTCTTTTTATAGTGCATTTGTTAAATCTAGCACAAAACTGACAACTAGTGACGTCGTGATCAGGGCCTAGGCATGGAATACAGTAAAAGTGGAAGTCCTTATTAGGTATTTGCTTCTCACAAGAAATACAATTAACTTTTTCTGACATCAGTCAGAGGCAAGAAAAAAGTTTCCCCAACGGGGTACTTAGCTTTATTAAAGACTTCGGATCTGAAATTCAACTTCGAAAATCTCAGGAGTCGGCCGACTGGCACTTGCGAACTGCTTCTGCTTCGAGCACCGCACAGCAAGAAAGACTGAAAAAAATGGCATCGGACGCATCTTATATACCCCTGGCGCACTGATGTCAGGGAAGAAGCGACAGCAACAGACGCCGGACCAAGACTTTGGAACTCTGGCTGACTGTGGGACCGCCTGACGGCAGGATAACCCTAGTGTAATGACTGCAGCAGTGTAACACGATGAACATCAGGCACTGATTGTGGAAGTCCTTGTGAGGTACCTGACGGCCGCACTTACACTTGCCCTTTCTGGATGACATGAACAAGCATTACAAACAAAATAAATGACTAAAATGTTTTCCCCAACAGGGCACTTATCTGATTTCTCTTTAATCTGAAGGCTGGGAAAGCAGGAACAGCTGACATTCGACTGGCGGCTGAAAAGTTCTGAGGACTGGTGTGCAGACATCACTTTTATGGCCCATGTTCTGCTAGTCACATCAGACGTCCCATGCCCCATACAGTGACTGAAATCTTTTGTATACTGGCCAGATGGCAGACATCAGGAGGCATATTGGATTTTGTTGGGATTTTTAGTTTTCTGTGTTGTGCTCGGACAGTCTTGCTGTCTAACACAACGTTTATTAATTGGTTTTCACTGTGCTCAGTATGCTGCCACAGCCATCAGTAAGCCTAAAAAAAAAAAAAACATACCAACTAAAAAGAATACCAATTTCAGTAAAATGTGCGGCATTCCCCCGAATAAGATGCTGCCACCACTACAGAGTCTTAAAGAAACTTACTGGGTGAAATTAGGGAAAATAATTTGCATTTCACCTCATCTTTTCTCAAAAACATTTTACTCAGTTTCCTATCTAGCTTTTCTTAACTTTTAAAGTAAGATACTACCACATGTAAATTTTGGTTAGCAAATCAGTATTTCCTTCAAGTAAAGTTCAACTCTGACATAGGAAATGCATCCCTAAGCACTCGTCTGCCATCAGTGTGGAACAAACTACCCAAGTTTCTTAAGAGTCTTAGCACAGTATTCAACTTTCAAAACAAATTACAGAATCCATTTCAGCCATTATTCCCATCCATCCTACAGTAATACTTGGTATACCACCCTAAGTCTGACATCTAATTATATGTTATACATGTATGAATGTGATAGTACTTAGCATTACACTGCATCACACAGATAACTACATTATTCATATAACTTTTTACTTCTCAAAAGTTAAGGTGATATTTAGCTCATTTATATATGGTCTCACACGTTACATTATGTACCTGCTGCATATGTCTCAACTTCTTAGAGCAAGAAATCTGTTCAAAGGCATAAATAAAAGTGGGACAAAGGCCCAAAAATTGGGACAATTTTTAAATACTGTTCTTACAAAGTTAGAAAGTTGACAGAATTACAGATTTTGTATTAGCATGAAGACAAACTGAAATGTTTATTTTCCAACTTCATGCTGTAATGACATGCCACTAATTTGCCAGAAAACCACAATTTTATGAAAAACGGACCACAAATATGAGTCAAAAATGTGGACATTCTGAGAAAATCTGTACAGTTCATTGGTTTGCAATGTAAATGATTAGTTATGCTACTTTATTCCTTTACCACTCAAGTGTAGCAGTGTCTAATTGCTCTCCAACTCAATTATTATTGTCTATGCAAGTTTTTTTTTTTTTTTTTTTAATGTAGAATGTTTTAAATGTTTCTGGATACCACTGTACTATTTAATTTGTGGGGATCTCCTCCATCTCCTCTGGTCCTGTGTGGAAATTGCTGCCACCCAGTATGTTTAGCAAAACATAAGTAAAACAAAAATATCCCTATACTATTTCTGTCCCATATCGTCTCCTTAGAGGCGATCTCTGTTTGACTAACAAAGTCATGTCTGACCCAACCATGTTAGAAATGATGCAGCTGAAGAAATCCCAATCCCTCCGCACCACACACTCCAGAGACCTCAACCTCATTACCACAATTAACAAATACTGTAGCAGCTCAATGAAACCAATACAACAGAACCGCCAAATGCATAGACTGTGATACTCCAAACTGAAAATTTGATCCAAAACACGAAATGGGTAAACTTAAATTAAAACCATTTATTGCACACAAATGATTTAGCGCTTTCACCTACATCCAAAGTAGGCTTCTTCAGAATAAAAAACATTTCACTTACACAGCTTAAATAGTTAAAATAATTAAAATCCAATAAGAACTCTAATCCTTAAAGAGATATGCACTTATTGTTGAATGTGTACCAATGTATACTCTCATCTGATAAACAATCAAACTAAATTTAATATATAATAATTATAACAATTAATACTAAAGCATGATAGTAATTTTAACATGTTAAAACATATGAATACTATAAATTCATTGACAGTATTCTATAATGCTTTAGTGGATATACTGTCATTTAAGCCTGTGAGGAGTCGTGGCATCTGTTAGAATCTGCCAGTATGTTTCCTAAATGATAGCATATTTTTAAATTACATCCTTTTGGGTCTGGAGTCACAGACTCCACTATACAAATTTAAATGAATGTTCAGATCCATCACTTCTTCTTATACTATATTGGTGTGCATAAATTCTCTTTTGAATTTTTTTTCCGTTTTACCAATATAGTAAGGCGGGCACTTTGTACACTTCGCTAAATAAATTATAAAACTGCTGTTGCAGTTCCCTTTTTTAAAAAAGATTTTGCTACTGTTATAATTTGCTAACCTTATGTATGACTCTTCCAAAATCAAAGGACACTGTTTACAACAACCACATCTACTAGTGTGTTGTGTATCATATATGTTCCTTTTCCTCCCAGAATTATATCTCTCTAATATACTCTTGTACACAAAAGTTGGTTTTTTACCTAGAATAACTTCCATCTCCTGATCTGTCAACATAGTGTACCAGTGCTTATACAGAATGTTTTTTACTTTATTATAAGCATATGGATAAGGACCCTGGCAAAGTAGAAAAAGTGACTAACAACACAGACTACGGGAGAGCCTGTATTATAGAATATAACACACATCATAATATAACG
Organism: Protopterus annectens; assembly: GCF_019279795.1. Taxonomy (NCBI): domain Eukaryota; kingdom Metazoa; phylum Chordata; order Ceratodontiformes; family Protopteridae; genus Protopterus; species Protopterus annectens. The sequence continues at coordinate 1,246,519,900 of NC_056727.1, forward strand.
ACCCCTCCAGGCTTAAATGACAGTATATCCACTAAAAGCATTATAGAATACTGTCAATGAATTTATAGTATTCATATGTTTTAACATGTTAAATTTACTATCATGCTTTAGTATTAATTGTTATAATTATTATATATTAAATTTAGTTTGATTGTTTATCAGATGAGGATTAGAGTTCTAATTTTAATTATTTTAACTATTTAAGCTGTGTAAGTGAAATGTTAGTATCACAGTCTATGCATTTGGCGTTAAGCAGCAGGTATCAACGCCGTGGTTCTGTTGTATTACCACAATTAACAGAACATGCTGGAGGGACAGGCTCATAACCCAGAGAATGCTACGGAATAGACTTCCCATACATGTCAAACAGAGCACCTCACTGGCCCTACAAGAGAAATCTTGATGTGTGGATGGGAAATAGAAAATTCACCTCGGGGATCACTCCAGTGGCTCTACTCGACAGAGGCACTGGGAACCAAGGTCGGGTGGCATGATGCCATGTTAATTGTATGGGCTAAGCTAGTAAAGACTCCAGCGCCATTAGCCTAGTACACACCTATGAACCTATTACTCTAATTTGTGTTAATAGAACACATGTTGCATTAACGTACATTTTCTAAACAATAACTATGAATGTCTTGCATTACTGATTGAATACCATGTAGTGATTAGCTGTGAGTAGCAAATGTCGATCACTGTGCTATTAAATTTGAAATATTTTTTATTCTACTTTTATCAGGCATGTGTTGAGCTTAGATGACAGGAAGGGCTTAGTAATAAAGAACTTGATCCCTTAGGTCCACTGCTGAATGGACACATGAAAAGAGAAAAGGCACAGGTAAGGCAGACTGCTGACACTGAAGGAGGTTGTGAGACTGCAGTGGTATCAGCTGCCTGAGTGGGTAGCCAGCACAGCTATCGGACAGATCAGATGGCCTTGCCTGCCACTGAAGTCCCATGCCTGTCCTGTTCATTAGTGGAGTGGTGGTCCTTAGCTTGCTTTCTCTTTACATGTACCCATTCAGCAGTATTTTGGCTATGAATGTGTACATTTACAATCATGTGCGTCTACATGGTAAAATAACTGGTTCTGAATGCTGTACACATGTACAGATATCAGTTTTGTTAGCACTCAGGTTATGGAAATTATGATTTTTTCATATTTTGGTAAATAACTTTGCAAGGGAGCATCTGAATGTGCCAAATAATACCTCATTTTGAAGACGGTATTGATAGTTCCTACATGGTACAAGAACTGTCTCTGTATGTTGTGCACATATACATATATCAAAGTTTGTTTTGGACTTAGAATATGGAAATTATGATTTTTTTTTTCACATTTTGGTAAATAACTTTGCAAGGAAACACGTCAGTGTGCCAAGTAATACCTCATTTTGAAGACAGTGTTACTCCTTACAAAGTACAGTTTTGTACCTACCATAAATGTAGATGTCCGATAGGTATGCAACTGCAGTCCTGACATATGGGTTGTCCTGCCTCAGGCAGCCCTTCGGTCGGCCAGATTCCAAAGTCTGGGTCCGGCGTCGGCTGAGGTCGCCCTTTCCCCGACGTCAGAGCGCCTGGGGTACAAAAGCGTCAGCAGAAGCCATTTTCTTCAGTGTTTCTTGCCCCAGATGTCAGGTGCCCTCTAAGGAAGGCTAAATTTTGAAAAAAAGAGAAAAAATTCCAGACAAGTACAACATAAAAACAAATACACCATAAAAGATTACCCCAGGTAGCTAAAATGAGGGGTAGAAACCCAAAAGAATACCACAGAGGGGTAGGTGGGAGGGAAAACCTGACTGCAGTTATATACCTATCGGACATCTACATTTATGGTAGGTACAAAACTGTGCTATGTCCTTCAAGGATGCAACTGCAGTCCTGACATATGGGTTGAATACCATAGCCAACCTGGGGGTGGTAGGCACTAAGACAAAGATGGTGTAGCTAAAATGCCCTGCAGGACTGCAGAAGCAAACCCTGCTCTTGATCTGGAATATAAAGGCAGGTTGTAATGTTTGGAAAATGTATGCACGGAGCTCCATGTAGCAGCTTCTAAAATGTCCTTTGTTGCCACTCCTCTTAAAAAGGCTGTGGAGGTGGCTGTAGCTCTGGTGGAATGTGGCCTGATGTCAGCTGGCACAGTTTTTCCATGAAAAGAGTAGCAGAATCGAATGCAATTTCCAATCCATTTAGAAATTGTCTGTTTGGAAATTGCTTTTCCCTGCAATCCAGCAGTGCAAGCTACAAAAAGCTGGTCAGATTTTCTGAAAGACTTTGTTCTGTCCAAGTAGTAGCGCAACTGTCTGTGTATGTCCAATGTGTGCAGAAGTCTCTCTCCTTTATTTTGAGGATTGGGAAAGAAAGTAGGCAGGTGAATAGCTTGATTCAGGGACACCCTGGATACCACCTTTGGCATGAATGACGGATTGGTTCTCAAAGAAACTCTGTCCTGATGAAAAATGAGAAATGGTTGTATTGCCATAAGGGCCTGTAGCTCAGGAGACTCTTCTTGCTGAGGTTACTGCCAGAAGGAAAGCTGTCTTCCAAGACAGAAATTGCAACTCTGAAGATGCTTCTGGTTTCAAAGGGAGGAAGAGTTAATTTTTCCAGCATGAAGTTGAGGTCCCATGCAGGCACTGGTGGTTTCCTTGGAGGGTTGATGTTCTTTATACCTCTTAGAAACTGTCTTAGCAATGGGTGAGAAAATACAGGCGGATCAGTGTTATATTTGGCAGATATTGCTGAAGCATGTATTTTTATGGAAGAATATGAAAGGCCATTGTGGAGCATTTCAGCCAAATATTCTAGGATCTGTGGAATGCTCATCACGGATGGGTCTGGACCCTTTTTGCTGTTCCAGATAAGAAATCTCTTCCATTTTGCTGAGTATGTTTTTCTAGTGGAAGGTCTGCGCGCCTCCAGGATGATATCTTTTACCCTTTTGGAAAGTGTATCCTGAGGAATAGTCATGGAATCTTCCAAGCTGCCAGCTTCAATGTTTTCAAGCTGGGGTGTAGTGTCCTGTAATTGTGCTGTGTCAGAAGTGGCCATTGAGGAAGGAGCCACGGATTGGTGTGTGTCAAGCTCCGTAGCAGTGGGTACCAGTGTTGTCTTGGCCAGTCTGGAGCTATCAGTATGACTTTCGGTTGCTCTGTCTTGATCTTTGGTAACACCTTGGTCATCAAAGGAAGAGGTGGGGAGGCATATAGTGTTAGAGAGTTCCAAATGAAGGAGAGAGCGTCCACCTTCCATGCTTGAGGATGGTATGTCCTTGTGCAAAACTTTTTCAGATGGTGATTGAGGTGGGAAGCAAAAAGATCTATGTCCGGCCTTCTCCATGCTTGAGTTATTTGTAAGAAAATGTCTGGATGCAACATCCATTCGTGTGGATCCATGATGTTTCTGCTTAGGCTGCCCGCCAGAACATTGTCCTTCCCTGGTACAAACTGGGATTGTAGCTCTATTTTCAATTGTAAGGAAATATCCCAGAGATTCATTGCCAGTCTGCAAAGAGGGTAGGAATGGGTACCTCCTTGCCTGTTTATGTACCACATAACTGTGGTATTGTCTGTCTTTATTAGTAGATGGCCCTGATGCATGAACTTTTCGAAGGCCTTGATTGCATGTATCACTGCCAGCATTTCTTTTTGGTTGATGTGCAGGTGCTTTTCTTTTTGTGTCCATTGTCCTTGAATGCATCTGCCCTCCATGTGCGCCCCCCATCCATGGTCTGAGGCGTCTGTTGTTATGGTTTGACTTGTATGAGGCTTGCTGAAAGGCAGACCTTTGTTTATCTGGCTTGCTTGAGCCCACCACAGAAATTCCTTTTGAAGGCATGGAATGAGTGGGATCAATGCTTCCAGGCTGTGGCTGTGTTGAGACCATAGACATTTTAGATACCATTGCAGTTTCCTCATATGCAGCCTTGGGTGTGGAATCAGAAGAATGCAAGATGCCATGAAACCCAGGGCCTGCAGGATTTTCCTTGCAGTCATCTGGGTGTGTGTTGCCAATTTTCTGAAGTATTCTGGTAATTGTTTTTGTTTTTCTTTTGTCAGAAACGCCATCTGGGTGTTTGTGTCCAGTGTGGCACCCAGGAAAGGTATTTGTTGGGATGGTACGAGACTTGATTTCTGAATATTGACTGTGTATCCCAAGGCCTGCAGTAGGTGAATGACATAATCCAAGTTTTTTAACAAGGCTTGTTGGCTGTCCGCTTGTATAAGGCAGTCGTCCAGGTAAGGGTATATTTGTATCCCTGAAGTCTGCAATGTGCAATTACTGATGCCAGGCATTTCGTGAACACTCGGCAGTAGATAAGCCAAAGGGCAATGCTGAGAATTGATAATGCTCTGAGCCTGCAAGAAATCTGAGGTATCTTCTGCAACTTTGTCTGATTGGGACATGCAGGTATGCCTCCTTGAGGTCCAGAGTTACCAGCCAAGACCCCTTGCCCAGCATGGGAAGGAGTTGCTGTAAAGTCAGCATTTTGAATTTTGGCACAATAAGGTAAGTATTCAGTGCGGACAAGTCCAGAATGGGTCTCCATTGGTTTTCTTTTCTTGGAACAAGGAACAGTCTTGAATAAAATCCTTGGCCTTGTTCTGCAGAAGGAACCTTTTCTATTGCTCTTATTTGAAGTAGGTTTGTTATTTGTTTGAGTGCCTCTGCCCTTTGATTTGGTGGCAGGTTTGGCCTGCCATGTCTTGTCGGTTGTCTATGCTGAGGTAGCTTTAAAAATTCCCTTAACCTTTTCCTAGAATGAGTATTCTTGGCCTTGCCATTTGAAGTGTTCCGTCATGGAATGAAGCGTTTCCCCAAAGGAAAACTCCTCAGGAGGAGAAGCAGAGGGAATGGATTCCTCCGCATCAGAATCCTCGTAGGCTGGGAAGGCCTCCTCCTGGTAGTCTGAATGTGCAGAATCACCTGAGGCCTCATCGGAGGACTGGGGATCTACCTGCTCAACCCTAGGCCTCTTGACAGAAGGCGGCTGAGAGCCTCTATCTGGATGTGGCTGAGAACCCCTAATTAAAGAAATAAGGTCCTCAGCTAAACTTAAAATTTGAGAACCAGAAGTGGATCCCAGAGAAACAGATCTTGGAGGGAGAGACTTAGCCTGTTTGGCAGCCTTAGCACGTGTGTAGGTCTTAATGGACATAGACACTGGAGGCCTGGCAGCCCCGCATGCTGGAGTAGTCTTATCCACTGAAATGGTGTTAGAAATATCCTGGGCTACGGGTCTCAGAGGGGAGAACAGAAACCGGCACCGAGCTGGCCTCCGGTATCGAAGTAACCAGTGGGGCGGTGTCGTCGGTCTGTAGCGGTTGTGAAACCGGCTCAGAAGAGACAGAGACACTCGCGGTAGGCCTAAGCGTGGTGTCGGCCAAGACCGCGGGTGTCTGTCCTTATCCTTCTGTTTTTTAGGTAAATGTGCTGTCGGAAGCTCCGACGGCATGATACAACAGAAATCTTCCCCAAAATAATCCTGTGCAAACTCTGTCAGACGCCTAAGAGTGCGTTTATTGAAAGAAGCACAAGCTGTACAGGCCGAGACGTTGTGTTCTGGGCCTAGGGAGGGTAAGCAGTAAGAGTGGATATCCTTATGAGGTATTTGTTTCCCTACAAGTTAAACAATTATTAACTTTTACAGTTTTATCTGACATCGGCTGAGGCAAGAAAAGGTCCCCAACGGGGTACTTAGCTTTTTTGAAGACTTCAGTAGCTGAAAACACAGGAGCTGGTCGACCGGCACTTGCGAACTGCTTCTGGCGCCGCGCGGCAAGAAAGACTGGGGAAGATGGCGTTGGCTGACGCTTTTATACCCCAGGCGCTCTGACGTCGGGGAAAGGGCGACATCAGCCGACGCCGGACCCAGACTTTGGAATCCGGCCGACCGAAGGGCTGCCTGAGGCAGGACAACCCATATGTCAGGACTGCAGTTGCATCCTTGAAGGACATCATGGTAACTGTCTGTGCACTGTATACATGCACAGATATCAGTTTTATTCTTGTAGGTTTATGAAAATTATACACTTTTAATACTTCTCATTATTATGCCATATCTTTGCAAGGCAGCATGGTGATGACACAAATGATGCATCATTTTGAAGCTGACATTGAGAAGCACAACTTCTACACTAATATATAGACTGTTACAGGTGATGAGATATTATTCCTTTATCAATTATGAGAAATATATTAATCAAATTTCTGTGAATATCTCCGTAAAGGAGCATCACACAGTAATGGTTAAGATATCATTTTAAAGCTGACATTCATACAAACAAATTAAATACAAATTGTATGGGTCTACATGGAACATTGACCAAGATGTTGTGCTTTGCTTTTCCAAAAAGGTAAAAAAAATATGCACAACATCAACATTCCTTGCCAAATACTTAATGCCTTTGATACAGACTATCAACATTTATACTGTTGGAAAGGGCAGCGTCTGCTGAACAACTTTTGCATTTACATTTTTAGTCTAGCTCTTACAGTTAAAGAGTTAACATTTGTTTTCTGTATGGTATTAGAAATGGATTTTCTGAAAATGAGCTCAGGCTGCACTGTTGATCCTATGGTGGAATTAAGCAGGCAGCTTTTTGAGCAGCTCCAGAGTGAATGAGTTAAAAAGGACTTTCACATACTCGTATGCCAAAATCTACAATTACTAATCAAAGTTACTGTGCGCATTTGTTGCATTTTTGACTGACTGCTGTAAACTTATGAAACATGTAAGACAAGTAATTTGATACATTGTAAACTTTCTCTTCTGTACTACCAAATCTCTACTGATTATGTATTTTGTATTATGGATGTTTTTGTCACTTATGGAGCTTTTCTCCCCAGGCCTCCAGTGAAAAAGGACATGTGTCCAGATGGACTTTCCCAGTAAACAAATGCAAAATAAATAAATATATATATATTCCAAAGACATGCATCTGGAGCATTTCTCCCCAGGCCTCCGCTGAAAACAGGCTCTGTGGAACCTAGTCGGACATTCCCGGTCAACAAATGTTAAATAAATATATAAATATATATATATATATATATATATATATATATATATATATATATATATATATACACACAATATATATATTTTATTTATTTATTTTATTTTACATTTGTTAAACGGGAAATTCCGACTGGACCAGGTCCATTTTCAGCGGAGGCCCGGGGAGAAAAGCTCCAACATCAAGTTATACAAATACAGTACATCCAGCATAATACACAAAACAGGTTACATCATGTATGCTGAGCATAGTAATATAACAAGAATTAATAAAACACTCCAGGTAAAAGATATAGAACATGGGTAAAAAGACAATGTCAGTCATACTTTGGTAAGAAAAGAAAATATATCAAGTAAGATTCTACAGTTAAAAGTACCCTTTCAGATGACCAAGCCTACAGGGGATCAGAGCTCCAGCATGTGATCAGAGAGGAATTTGGGGAGTTAATAGTAGTATGGGTAGGGTTATGTGATACAAGAGCATAACCATGTACTAAGAAGGTGCGATTTGAGGGAGTTTTTGAATATGGATGTGGAAGGGGCAGTGGACACAGATAGGGGAAGAGAGTTCCAATTTCTGGCAATGGTGTGGGAGTAGAGCGCTTTCCCTGCATTATTGTTAGCCTTGGTGATGGAGAGGAGAGATTTTTCACTGGATCTTAGGTATCGGTTTGTAGTATAGATAGTAAGTAGGTTGGATAATGAGGGGGTTTTTTCAGGATATTTGAGAATATTGCAGGCTGTGCCCAGCTAGTGATAGTTAAGTAGCTGTGGTAGCTCAAGCCATTTTAGTTCTTTTAGTGCAGCACAGTGATGGGTTCTATAGGTTGAGTTAGTAGCAAACTTGGCTATTTTATTGTAGCATGATTCTAGTTTGTCTAGGCCACATTGTCTGATTTGGGTAAAGATTGGTGCTGCGTATAATAGAGTTGAGAGGAGGTGGCTTTGTGCAAGACTGACTCCTGCTTTTTGTGAGAGAAAAGACTTATGCCTATATAGGGAGCCTAGTTTTTTGTGTACTAGTTTTATGGTATGTGAGATGTGAACATCAAAGTGGAGATTATTGTCTATTTCAATGCCCAGAAGTTTGGTGTGGTTAGAAGGGGAGATGGTGGTGCCGTCATTAGAGGTTATGGTAAAGGAGAGGTTTTTTTTTATCTATTAGGGGTAAATAGTAGCAGTTTTGTCTTTTTGGGATTTAGAATTAGTTGGATCCCAGATATCCATTTTTCTACTGAGATAAAGGTATCTTGAGTGAGTGTACGTAGGGTGGTGGGAGATGAGGCGGAGCAGATCAGAGTTGAATCATCTGCATATTGTATGAGTGTGGCATGTTGTGTAGAGCATTTGAGGTTATTTGTGAAAATAGAGAACAACAGCGGGCCCAGTATAGAGCCCTGTGGGACACCTATGGTGGCTGGAAGTTGTGTAGACAGAGTTCCTTTCCACTGGACTGATTGTTGCCTGTCAGACAAGTAGCTTCTGAACCAGGCTATAGTAGAGGAGGTGAAGGATAATGATGTTAGTGAGTCTAGTAGAATGGAGTGGGAGACCATATCAAATGCTTTTGAGAGGTCTAGGAAAATGGCTGATACATATTTGTTATCATTCCTGTGAAGGTTTATATAATTAGTGAAAGATAAAAGGGCTGTGGTAGTGCTGTGATGTGGACGGAAACCGTGTTGTGTGGTAGATAGTAGATTGTGTGGGTTAAGAAATGTCATCACTTGCAAGTGGATGCATTTCTCAAGAATTTTGGATAAGGGGCAAAGGATGGCAATAGGTCGGTAGTTGGAGAATTCATAAGAATTACCTCTTTTATGGAGAGGAATGATGCGAGATACTTTCCAGAGTTTAGGTATGTAGGATTCTAGTATGGAGCGGTTGATAAGGATGGAGACAGGATATGATAAGAGTCACTAGCCATTTTTAGGTATGCAGCAGGTATGTTATCAGCTGCTAGTGTGGTTGGCTTTAGTTTTAGGAGGAGGTTTTTGATAGTTGAGGTGGGCACTGGTGATAGGCTGAAAGAGGGGGTGGTGTGGAATAGGTTATGTTGTGACTGAGGTAGACTGTTTTTGGTTATTTGACTGGACAGGGCCAAGATGGATTTAGTAAAATGGTTATTAAATTGAGAAGCTGTGTCTAGGGTATTGTCAGTAGAGATGGGTGCTGGGGTTGTGGTTTTGCCTGGCTTTAGTAGGGAGTTAATGGCATGCCAGAATTTTTGTGGACTATTTGAATATTTCCTTTGGGCGCTAAGAAAATAATTTTGTTTGTTTATTTTGGATTCAGCCTTGGCCTTGTTTCTAAGCTGTTGATAGTACTGTCTGGAGCTAGGGGTTTTGTCAGTTTTCCAGATTTTCCAGGCTTTATCTCTAGCTTTTAGTAAGGCTCTGGTGTCTCTATTTAGTCAGGGTGCGTAGTTGGCTTTAACTCTGATCTTTCTGCTGGGAGCTAGACTATTACGGATGTTAGAGAAGGTTGTATTGAAGTAGTCTACTGCCTGGTCTAACCAGAGTGTCCGTAGTGGTTCCCAGTTGCAGTGGCTTAGGACAGTATTTAGGTATCGTGGGGTAAGGTTACAGTCATCTCGTACAAATTTGTAGACTACTGGTTTGGGGTGATTGGAGTGTTTCTGGAGTAGGAAGGTGGGGAGATGATCACTTAAGTCATCTGGGAGGCAGCCTACTGTATAGTTTTGTTTGGGATAGTTGGTTAGTGTCCAGTCCAGTATGGATTCTCTCTTTGTTTTCTCATCTATTCTAGTTGGTTCTTTAGTTGAGAGAACCCATATAAGATTGATATGTGTAGAAGGGCTGCTGGAGTTACAGGTTGCCCAGTCAGTGTTAAGGTCTCCTAGTAGGATCGTTTCCTGAGGTAGATTGTCCTTTGTCCAGTGTAGGATGTCTTCTATTATGAGCGAGTTGTTGCCTGGAGGTATATAGCAGCATATTATATTAATCTTCTTGGTGTTTCTTATGGATAGGACAGAAAACAGGACTTCAGCAGTTTGAAAAGTGGGTGGTGTGGTGTGCAGGAGCTGGAGGTTAAGGGTGTTTTTAAAGAGAATGGCTACTCCTCCTCCTTTCCTGTTTGTTCTATCAGATCTAAGTGTATTATACCCTGGGGGAAGAAAGACTTCATCTTGGATACTGGGTGTAAGCCAGGTTTCTGTAACGGCGAGTATATCAGGGTTTTAGTGGGCTATGAATGCATGTAGGTCTGTTAGCTTATTGCTAATACTTATGTTTAGATTTAGGATTAGCAGGTCAGATGTTTGTCTAGCTGAGAGGGGACCTGGATTTGGGTGAATGTCACCAGAGGTTAGCAGAATTTGTAGGAGTGTCAGTATGTGTTTTTTAATATTAATTGTTTGCGAGCTTGGTCTGAGAGTTTTTCTTAGTGTGATGAGATGGTGTAATTTTTGTTAGTGAGTAATATGTAGTTGTAAGATTTATGATTGTAGGGCAGATGTATAAGTCTGAGTGAGTTTGAGAGGGTGGGCTAGTGTGGGTAGTGCGATAGCAGTTGTGCAATGGTAGATCTGTTTGTAAGGAAGTTAGGAAGGTTAGCGATAGTAGAGCTAGTGATAGGGATGTGAGTGTGGGTAACATGATACTACTTTGAGTGAGAAGTACAACTAGGATTCCTGGTTGGTTGTGTGTGAGGGTAGAGTTGTGTTGCCTGGGAATGTGTTTTGGGAGTGGGATCAGTGTGTGATATAATTGGATTGGGGGGTGGGGGAAGGTAGGATGAGTGGGTTGGGCTAGTTGTTAGGGAATTAGGGGTTGGACTACTGGTCAGGTGATTAGGGGTTAGAATAAAAGGAGTAGTGGGGGGTGGGAATAGGGGCAGGGAGGGAGCGGAGCAAGCCTGAGCAAGCAGGGCGAGCGGCTAACACCGACTAAGTGTTTCTTTAGGCTTTGGTAAGTATGTAATGTTAGCTTAAATTGTAATATGTTCAACTGAAATTTTAACTCTAATTTAATATGTTTGCACAAAGTTATAGGCTATGTTATGGGCACAGAGTATAATTTTCTGACATTATTAAAAGGATATAGAATTAAAGCTGGGGTTAGTTACAGATGAAACAGGAGAGGAAATGAAATGCTCTTTTATAGATTTGAGTATTTCTCAAAAGAAACTTGACTTTAGTTGGGGGGGGGGCACTAACTGGAGAGCAATATACAACTGTTTAGTCCTGGTGATGTACTCATCAGTACAGAGGTTTGACTAAGGAACTATACAGCAGAAATGTACTAATACACTCACTAACATTTGTTTAAGTTAATGCAAGTAAGGTATTTTACTGTCTAGACACTTGGAAGTTAAGCACCTACATTAGTATTTAGTCTTTTTAGTTGCAGGACAAGTGTCTGTGGGTGCCCAGTGCTCAAGAGAAACAACTGAAATTTCTACTGCTTGATATGGGGGGCAGAGACGTGCTTGACCTGAAGGATGGTTTGGATTAATTAGTATTTAGTCTTTTTAGTTACAGGACAATATGCATGTGTGTGTGTGTGTGTGTGTGTGTGTGTGTGTGTGTGTGTGTGTGTGTGTGTGTATGCAAGCACATTATTTAAATATCAAACTGATTTGTACAGATGCTTGTAGTAAAGGCTGCCAGCTCAGCTAGCTAGAATTTTGTAAACAATTCTATGTCACTGTAAATATTAATATGACCCATAGGCTTGTCTACAAATGTAAGAAAACAAGAAGTAATGTACTCACCATAACGTTCGATGCATGTAGTCCATCTCGCCTTACATTCTTACCAGTGGGTTTGGAGCCGAACCTCAGCTCCAACTCGGCCATACTCTAGCTCGAAGTCTTCAATTGGCTTGTGGCTAAGAGGTATCCCATCATGCAACAGGTCCATTCCCCAGATATTGTTTGCTGCAAGCTCACATACACACACACCAAGAACAACCCCAACAGAAGGGACTACTGACACCTAGAGACAATACCTCCACAGGTCCTCCAGGAGGGAGGGTCAGTGAGAATGTAAGGCGAGATGGACTACATACATCGAACGTTATACTTCTTGATGTTATGTAGTCCAATCTTGCCTTCACTCTTACCCATGGGACAGAGTCCCTATCACCTTGATCTTGGGTGGCTCAGTGAAACATACTCTTGAGCACCATGGAACCAAAGGAAGATCTACTTCTACAGACCAGATCTAATTTGCAGTGACTAATAAAGGTATGAGGCGAAGCCCATGTTGCTGCAGCACAAATATCATCCATAGACATCCTAGCCTGAAACGCAGTTGAGGCAGCCACAGATCGTGTAGAATGAGCCTTCACTTTAAAGGGTAATTCTTTGCCATTGGAAGCATAAACAAATGAGATGCAATTGGAGATCCAGAGAGACAAGGTTGCCTTAGAAACTGGAACCCAAGTCTAGTGTCTGAAAATGAGACAAACATTTGATATGATTTCCTGAAATCTTTTGTCCTATGTAAATAGAAACTCAATAGTCTGTGAACATCCAGCTCTTTAAACAAATTCTGCCTTGTTGGAGAATTCAGGAAAAAATACAGGCAACTCAATGGATTGGTTGATATTGACAACAGAGGCAACCTTTGGAACAAAAGAGTTGGTTCTTAAGGAGACCCTATCTTTGTGAAACACCAAATAAGGTGGCCTAATCAATAATACTTGTAGTTCAGAGACCCGCATAGCTGAAGTTAAGGCTACCAAGAATACGGTCTTCCATGACAAGAATTTAATGTCACACACAGCTGCGGGCGCAAAGGGAGTTGAGGTGAGCTTCTGTAGTACAAAATTGACGTCCAATGGCATCACTGGATCAAAGACTGGAGGTCGGAGTAACAATGTCCCTCTCATAAAAGCCCTACAAAGCCTATGAGCCATAAGGTTGGGCTCATCAGCAACGTGAAAGGTAGAAATTGCTGCCAATTGCACTTTAATGGTTGCCACAGCTGAACCCTGACTAAACAGTTCAGAAAGAAATTCCAATATTGCCGAAATAGGCTCTGTGTAAGGATCAATATGTCTCTCACGGGCCCAAACCGAAAATCTCTTCCACTTACTGGAATAAATCTTCCTGGTAGAAGGCTTATGGGAAGATGATAGAATATAGACCACTTCCAGGGAAAAATCATGAAGTCTGACTAAGGATGGAACTGGAGTAGCCAAGCTGTCAACTTGAGGGTCTGGATGGAGGGATGGAACTGTCCTGACATACGAGTCAGCAGAAATGGAACTGGGTCCAGAATCCAGGGCTTGTTTATTAGAAAGAGTTGAAGGAAGGGAAAGCAAATCTGACAAGGCCAGTGTGGGGCAATGAGGATCATTTTGCTCCCCACAGACTGTGCCTTCTGAATGACCCTTGATATCAGAGGTAACGGTGGAAAGGCATAGAGAAGACCGAAGGGCCAATCGTGAGCCACAGCGTCCCTGGGCGTCTCCCACTTTGGGGGGATAAGGGTGAAGTAGCTGCTGCATTTGGCATTGAGGGGGCTGGCCAACAGATCGCAGCAAGGCTGACCACATCTGTGGAATATCTCTTCTGCAACATAACTCTGCTTAGCCTGTCGGCAATCACTTTGGACTTCCCCGGTATATGCGTTGCAACTAGAAAGTATTGGGAAGACACCGCCCACTGCCAAACTCGAAGTGCCTCTCTGCAAAGCGGGTATGATTTGGTTCCTCCCTGTTTGTTCAGGTACCACACCACCGACATGTTGTCTGAGTGGATTGCAATTGTTCCTAGAGGGAGAGAGCTCTGAAGTGCTTGCAACGCTAATAGCACTGCTCTCATCTCCAAGACATTGATATGCAAAATGGGTCTTGTGATCTTGCCACGTGCCTTGAACAGTCCTGCCAAGATAATGTCGCCCTCCCACCCGATCTGGGAGGCATCCGTGGTCACCATGGCAACCAGAGAAGATGGGACAAAGGGCTTGCCCACGTTGAGATTGCTGGCCTGAAGCCACCAGCATAGATCCCGCTTGCATGTGTCCGTAATCCGAATAAAATGGGAGCGTGGGAGATGCTGCAGTGACCATTGGGCGAAATGCAGCCACTGAAGAACCCTCATGTGTAGTCTGGGAAGGGGAACTAGCATGATCATGGCAGCCATGGTCCCTAATAACTTGAGGACCACTTTTGCCCTGACCTTCCTCAATGGTAGTAAGGCGCAGACCTGCTGTCGTAGAGCCTGAATTCTCTCTTCTGGTAAGAAGGCCCTCATGACCACCGTATCTAGCTCGGCGCCGATAAGTGACACGCTGCGAGGGCAACAAGGCAGATTTTTTCCAATTTAGAGTAATTCCTAACCGTTGGCACAGTGCAATGGTGGCGTCCTTGGTCTAACAGTAGATGCCTGGTGGTGGCAGAAAGGAGCCAGTCGTCCAGGTACGGAAACACTTGGAATCCCTGACGTCTCAATTGAGCCGTTACCACTGCCATGCATTTCATGAACACCCTGGGGGCTGCGATGAGACCAAAGAGCAGAGCGCGAAACTGAAAATGACTGGCTCCCAGCCGGAAGCGTAAATGACTTATTGATGCCCTGTCCATCTTGATATGGCAGTAAGCATCTTTGAGATGGATGGAGTACATCCACACATCTTTCCCTAACAGAGGGAGTATTGACTGTAAAGTGACCATGCGGAACTTGGACTTTTGCACATGAAGGATCAATCGGGGGTCTCAGGTCCCCTGTTCTTTTCGGCACCAAAGATAATCTGGAGTAAGTCCCTAATCCTACTTGGTCTGCGGGGACAGGCTGGATGGTTCCCTTTGAAAGCAACTTTATTTCTAAAGTTGTGGAATCCCCGTGACTGGGTGGAACGCCTGGGATTCTTTTGGATGACTGGGGAGGAGAATATAGAAGGGGATAATGATAACCTCTGGAATTTATCTTTAATACCCACTCTGCTTGGGTGACTTCTTGCCAGGCTTCTGGGTATAAAGAAATGCGACCCCCAACCGGCTCCAGAGACGCACAGTCAGGCCTCCCTTCAGGAGCGCTGGTAGGGAGAACCACGAAAGGAATCACGGTCAACCTGGTTACGTGGGCCTCCTCTGCCTCTAGGGCGGCGTCTACCTGAATTTCCACCCCCTCCCCTACCTCCGGAGGGGGAATCACTTTGTGCGTTCTGATAAAACCTCTGCGACTTCCTGAACCACATTTTCCCACCCTTCTGGCCCTTGGGGTAAGGTCTAGAAGGCATGGAAAAACGGACTCCCACAGCAGACAGGGTTTTCCCTTCCTGCTCGCACCTAGTGAGAGTGTCCCTCACCTTGGTTCTGAAAGATGAACCATCAAATGGGGTATTGTGAACGTAGACTTGAAGGCCTTTGCGAAATTGCACAGGCGCATCCAGGAGCGTCTCCTAAGAGAGACTTGGAACCCGCAGCCACCCGCAGCCCTACTCGCTCAGTCGGTTGCATAGGAGATCAGCCTCATGCAGGAGTTGGTAAGGGAATTTAAGGTAGACATCTGTGCAGTGACCTTCTGTACCACGGCATCAGAAATGTTACCCTGTAGAGAATCTCCTAACTCTTTTAGGAGATCTCTCTGGAGCCTCATAAAATGCGTCAAGTAGTTCGGCGACCGCAGTACAAAGGCCGCGGAGGCAAACACACGCTTCCCATACCTGTTCATAGCCCGGGACTCCTTATTAGGCAGATGGACGGTAGACGAAGTTTCATCAAGTTCCTTCTTGGTGGCCACTGCCACCACCATGGCATCTACTGGAATGCCTTTAGATAGATGTTCCTTGTCAGAGGGGCGGACAAAAACTTATTGGGTCTCCTTGGGACTGGTTCCACAGTGTCAGGAGTTTCCCATACCTTTCGACATACAAGATCTAATAGCTTATCAAAAGGGGGAGAAACCCAAGAGGCGGAGGGTTGAGACCTGAAAGCCTTGAGGAACACTGACTCCTGCTTCAAGATCTCCAGGATATCTGAAAGAGAGATCTTCAGAAGACGACTTGGGGGACCCCTCTGACTCGAGGTCAGTATCTGATGTGAGAGACTCATCCAGGGAGTCCAGGTGTTTCCTCTTACACAATCTCGTTCTGGCGGGCTCCTCAGGAAAAAACTCTAGGGAGACATCTGAAAATTGGGGACCACTCGGAGGAATCCCGAGGCTTAGTGTCTCTACTGCCTATGGATAGAACGTGATCCAAAACTGACACCGGTGCTGGAAAGGGCAGAGTATTGGTGCCATAGGATGCAGCTGATGACCTGGCCAGCACACTCCTCAACCACGAAGGCTGATCCCCCCGGCTCTGAAGGACAACTAAAGATGAAACAGTAGTAGCCCTCAGTGCAGAGGAGATTAGTTCCGAAGCCGATGTCAGGTCCAAGCTCACTTCGGTCCAAAGCACCGAGACAGGCTCGGAAGCAATGAAGATTGATCCGAGACCACCCCCTCTGGTCCAACCGGAGAACCGTGAACCCTCGACCCCATGGACGGAGCAGATGGGATCGGAGTGGAAATCGTAACAGAGAGGCCAGGAGAGGCTACTGGAACAGACCTAACAGCACAGACAACTCTGGCTCCGAAGGTCAAGAGGCGCTTGGAGGAGTAACAACAAAGGATGAAGAGGCCATAGGCTTCGGAGCCAAATGGGTCGGAGCCTAAATCAATTTGGCCAACGCCGATGACTGAAGCAGTTTCTTCACCACCCCATCAACGTCCTCATCGGAAAGGGTCCTGGAAGACCTGGAAGATAAAGTAGATGATCTGGAACTCCCTACATAAGGGAACTTGCGTGAAGAACCCGGTCGAAAAACTTGAGACCAGCTCTGAACCAAAATATCCATGACTGGCTCCGAAAGGCTGGGAGCCGATACAGGCTTAGTCGAGAGACTACCTTCTTTCAGCACCGGAACCGATGGAGAAGCTTTTTTAGCAACTTTCTCTGGCGGCTCCAAAGAAACAGATGGAGCCGGAGAGTGATTCTTGGAAGTCTTTTTGTCCTTTTTTAGCTGGAGAGGATAATGCACTGGAAGACTTAGCTAAGTCTTCCTCGAAGGAGTGTTTAAGCAGTCCTTTCAAAATGAGCTTGTTCTTCCTCTCCTGTAGCACATGGGGACTGAAGGAATGGCAAATTAAGCAGGACTCTTGGAGGTGAATAACCCCCAAGCAGTACACGCACAGAGTGTCCATCAGTTAAAGACATTTTATTGCTGCATTCAGCACACTTTAAAACCCAAAGGCCTGTGTTCCTTAGGATCCTTGGACATGCTGAAAGGAACAAAATTAATACGTACACACACTAGACCCAACTAACAAGAAACAGAGCCTCTAACGCAAAAGGCCAAGAAACTGGTGGGAAAACAACAGGGAGGACTAGGTCCTCTAACTTAAACGGGCCTAGCCCGGGGAAACAAAGGCAGGAAGCACCATTAGCCAGACAACACTAAATGCCAACAGAATGGAGCACCAAACCAAAGACCACACAGAAACAATGGGGAGGACTAGGTCCTCTAACTTAAATGGGCCTAGCCCGTGGGGAAAGGAAAACGAACAGGATACCCAACAGCCAAGACAAGGGCACAAAAAACAGCCAGAGAAACAAATACAGGCAGTAAAAAGTACAGTTTTGTACCTACCATAAATGTAGATGTCCGAGAGACATGCAACTGCAGTCATAACATGTGGGTTGTCCTGCCTCAGGCAGCCCTCGGTCGGCCGGATTCCAAAGTCTGGGTCCGACGTCGGCTGATGTCGCATTTCTCTCCGTCAGGGCGGCTGGAGTACATAAGCATCAGCCAACGCCATTTTCTTCAGTGTTTCTTGCCCCAGATGCCAGGTGCCCTCCAAGGAAGGCTGTAATCAAATTGGTAGACAAACAGGATTCCAAACAAATACATGAGCAATAAAACAAATACACCATAACAGATATCCCCAGCTAAGAGTGAGGGGGATAGGAGTGGACCCTAAGCATAGAGGGGTATGGAGGGAGGGAAAACCCGACTGCAGTTGCATGTCTCTCGGACATCTACATATATGGTAGGTACAAAACTGTACTATGTCCTTCAAGAGTGCAACTGCAGTCATAACGTGGGTAGAATACCATAGCTTAGCTGGGGGAGGAGGTATGCTCTAGGAAAAAGATGGTGTGGCAATCAAACCCTGCAGGACTGCCGAAGCAAAGCCTGCTCTGGATCTGGAATATAGGGGGAGATTATAGTGTTTTGAGAATGTATGCACGGAGCTCCATGTAGCAGCTTCTAGAATGCCCTTTGTAGGCACCCCTCTTAAAAATGCTGTAGAGGTGGCTGTAGCTCTGGTGGAATGTGGTCTGACATAGGCTGGAACAGTCTTTCCATGAAAGAAATAACAGAATCTGATGCAATGTCCAATCCATTTAGAAATAGTCTGTTTTGAAATTGCTTTTCCTTGGACTGCAGGGGCGTAAGCTACAAAAAGCTGTTCAGACTTCCTACTGGCCTTTGTTCTGTCCAGGTAGTATCGAAGTTGTCTATGAATGTCCAAGGTATGTAGAAGCCTTTCCCCCTTATTCTCAGGATTGGGAAAGAAGGCAGGCAGATGAATGGCTTGATTTAGAGAAACCCTAGATACCACCTTTGGCATAAAGGTAGGGTTGGTCCTTAATGAAACCCTGTCTCTGTGGAAAATAATAAAGGGTGGTATTGCCATTAGGGCCTGTAGTTCCAAAACCTTCTTGCTGAGGTAATTGCCAACAGGAAGGCTGTTTTCCATGAGAGAAATTGCAAGTCAACTGAAGCTGCTGGCTCAAAAGGAGGTAGAGTCAGTTTTTCTAATACAAAATTGAGGTCCCAGGCTGGCACTGGGGCCTTTCTTGGTGGCTTAATGTTCTTGATTCCCCTGAGGAATTGTCTTAGTAAGGGGTGAGAAAAACAGGAGGATCAGTGTTGTATCTAGCTGAAATAGCAGATGCATGTATTTTTATTGAAGAATATGAGAGGCCACTCTGTAACATATCTGCCAAATATTCCAAGATAAGTGGGATGTTCAGTAATGATGCATCATGCCCTTTGCTGGTATTCCAATTGCTGAATCTTTTCCACTTTGCTAAGTAGACCTTTCTGGTGGACGGTCTTCGAGCCTCTGTTAGTATCCGCTGAACTTCCTTGGAAAGAGGTAAGTTGAATTCATTTATGGGATCTCCCAGGCTGTTAGCTGCAGAGTCTGAAGGTTTGGATGCAGTGTTTCGAAATTGTGCTGAGTATAAAGTAAAGGCCACTGAGGGAGGGCCCACCTCCTGGTGTGACATATGCTCCGTAGTAGTGGGTACAAGTGTTGTCTTGGCCAATCCGGAGCTATTAATATTCCCTTGGGCTTCTCTGCTTTGATCTTTAGTAATACTGAGGTCATCAGTGGCAGAGGTGGGAATGCATAGATTGCTAGGGAGTTCCAGTTGAATGAAAGAGCATCTATTCTCCAAGCCTTTGGATGGTATGTCCTTGTGCAAAATTTTGGTAGTAGATGATTGAGGTGAGAGGCAAATAGGTCCACTTCTGGCTTGCCCCATGTCGAAGTGAGTTGTCTGAAAGCCTTCGGATGCAACCTCCACTCGTGTGGGTCTGTGAAATTCCTGCTTAGGCTGTCCGCCAACACATTGTCTTTTCCTGGAACAAACTGTGATTGCAACTGGATGTTTAGACTCAGTGATTTCTCCCAAAGCTGCATTGTCAGTCTGCAAAGGGGGTAAGAGTGAGTGCCCCCCTCCTTGTTTATGTACCACATCACAGTGGTGTTGTCTGTCCGTATCATTAAGTGGCCTTGCTGGAGTTGGTTTTGAAAAGCCTCGATAGCATGCATTACTGCCAGCATTTCCTTCTGATTTATATGCAGATGTGTTTCCTTTGGAGACCATTGTCCTTGTATACACCTGCCTTCCATGTGCGCCCCCCATCCGAGGTCTGAGGCGTCTGTAGTCATGGTCTGTGTTATCTGTGGTTTTTTGAATGACAAACCTGTGTTTTCCTGGCTCACCGAAGCCCACCATTGGAATTCCTTTTGTAAGCATGGAATGAGTGGTATGATTGTCTCCAAGTTGTTGCTGTGCTGAGACCAAACGCTTTTTAGGTACCATTGAAGCTTTCCAATGTGTAGTTTTGCTAATGGAACCAGTAGAATGCAGGATGCCATGTAACCCAGGGCCTGTAGGAATCTCCTTGCAGTCATCTGGGTGAGTTTTGCTAAACCTTTGAAGTATTGAGTTAACTTCTCTTGCTTGTCTTCTGTCAGGTAAGCCATTTAAGAGGCTGTGTCTAGTTTGGCTCCTAAGAAGATTATTTGCTGGGATGGCTGCAGTCTTGACTTTTGGAAGTTGACTATGTATCCCAGAGCTTGAAGTAATCGTATGACATATTCCAGATTTTTTGTCAACATCAATTTGTCGTCCGCTTGTATGAGGCAGTCGTCCAGGTACGGGTAAATTTGTATACCCTGGAGCCTGCAATGAGCAATTACTGAAGCCAGGCATTTTGTAAACACTCTGGGCGCAGTAGATAAGCCAAATGGCAATGCTGAGAATTGATAATGCTCTGGCCCTGCAAGAAATCTGAGGTATCTTCTGCAACTGTCTGATAGGGACATGCAGGTATGCCTCCTTGAGGTCCAGAGTGATCAGCCACGACTCCTTGCCCAGCATGGGAAGGAGTTGCTGTAGAGTCAGCATTTTGAACTTTGGTACTATGAGAAAGGTGTTTAATGCGGACAAGTCCAGTATTGGTCTCCATTGAGTTTCTTTTCTTGGAACAAGGAACAGTCTGGAGTAAAACCCCTGTTCTTGTTCTTGTTGTGGAACTCTTTCTATTGCTTTCATTTGAGTTAGCAGAGATTTGCTTGATAGCCTCTACCCTTTGATGTTGTGGTAGATTTGGCATGCCTTGTTTCCTTGGTAAGGTATGGAAATGAAACCTGTACCCTCGGTCTACAATGTCCAAAATCCATTTGTCCTTTGTCAGTCTGTGCCAGTTTTCTGCAAACAGAGATAATTTCCCGCCCAAGGGAGTTTCTAGTTGTTCCCTGGTAGGCGGTAGTAGAGGAAAGTCATTGAGATTGTGGTTGTTGGGCAGGAGAAACCCCTGCGTCACCTCTTTGGTTTCCTGGCTGCCATTGACGTCCCCTGTTAAGGGCCTCTGTATTGGCCTCTTCCTCTGCCACGTCTGTTCTTACCCCTTTGAAACTTTTCTGGATTAGGAAAGGACCAGTTTTTTGAAGGCCAATTCCTACTGAATCTGGGGGGTTGAACCTGGAGGAAATCCTTTACAGTTTGAACTGATTTTGCTTTTTCTTCGATGGTCTTTAGCACATCCTTAGCATTTGCACCAAAAAGCTTGTTCTTTTCCAGAGGTGCATCCAGAAGTTTTGCTTTTACATGATCTGGTAGAGGTTGATCTTTTAACCAAGCATGTCTTCGCATCACTGCCCCTGTCATAGCTGCCCTACATGAAGCTTCCAGTGCATCACATCCACACTGCAGGAAGTGATTGCTTACTTGCTGAGTGTTATGTACAGCTTCCTGCAAAGTCTTCCTGTCTAAAGGATCAGGAGAAGCTAGTGTTTTTTGTAAATCTTCTAAGAGATAATCCTGATATTGGAACATGTGAAAAAGGCAATTTAAAGCTCTCATAGATAAAGTAGTGGAAGTGTAAACCTTTTTACCCCATCTCTCTAATAACCTTGCTTCCCTGTTGGAGGGCAAAGGATTTTTTGAGGTGGAGGCTGAAACTCCTTTAGGCCCCTGTGAAATAGTTTGCAAATCAACAGTATGGGCCCTGAATAAATGGGAATGAGTTTCTTGGACCCTGTAATACCTGTCTGGCTTGGCTGGTGCAGGAGGGAGAGTATCAGGGGTAGCACTAGAATCAGAATACAAATCATCCAGAACATCAAGTACAGGAGGAATAGCTAAGGGCCTGTGCTGAGGCTTGTTAAGGAAAGTCCTAAGGCGTTTCCTGGAATCAGAATATTCCTGGCCCTGCCACTTGAAATGTTCCCTCATGGTGTGCAGAACTTCCCCAAAGGAAATATCCTCAGGAGGGGAGGCCGAAGGTATGGAATCTTCTGCATCAGAGTCCTCATAGGTCTGGAAGAGCTCTTCCTGGCTATCAGAGTGGACAGAGCCCTCAGAGTCTTCATCTGAAGGAGTAGGGTCAGAGGGTTCAACCCGGGGCCTTTTATCAGGAGGAGGCTGGGATGCTCTCTCAGGATGGGTCTGCGAACCTCTAATCATGGAAATTAAATCAGCAGCCATGGACATCATTTGTGTCTCCGGAGTCGGCTGAGGTAAGGCTCTAGGAGTAATATGCTTTGTTTTGCTGGCTGCCTTAGCCCTAGTGTAGGCCTTAATAGACATGGCCATAGGGGGCCTGGCAGCTCCACGTGCAGGAGTGACCTTGTCTACAGCAATGGTCTCGGGCATTTCCTCGGATTCGGTATCCGGAGGAAAATCTATAACTGGCGGAGTAATGTCTGGAATCGGAGTCGTCGGTAATGCGGTGCCTTCGGTTCGGAGTGGTGGAGAGACCGTCTCAGAGGGAACTGGAGCACTCGCGCTAGGTTTTGGCGCAGAGTCGGTAGTAGGCGCGGGCCGAGGATGTCGGTCCCGGTCTTTTCGCTTTTTGGGAATTTGCGATGTCGGAAGATCCGACGGCATGGTATAAGCAAATTTATCGCCGAAAAAGTCTTCAGCGAACTCCGCCCGGCGCCTGAGAGTGCGCTTGTTGAAGCGAGCACAGGCTACACAGGCCGAGACGTTGTGGTCTGGGCCCAGGCAAGGGAGGCAGTAAGAGTGGAAATCCTTATGAGGTATTTGTTTACCACAAAAAAGACAATTGTTAACTTTTTCAGTAATTTCTGACATCGGCTGAGGCAAGAAAAGGTCCCCAACGGGGTACTTAGCTTTTTTGATGACTTCGGTATCGTAGAATACAGGAGCTGACCGACCGGCACTTGCGAACTGCTTCTGCTTCGGGCACCGCGCGGCAAGAAAGACAGAAGAAAATGGTGTCGGCTGATGCTTATGTACTCCAGCCGCTCTGACGTCGGAGAGAAATGCGACATCAGCCGACGTCGGACCCAGACTTTGGAATCCGGCCGACAGAGGGCTGCCTGAGGCAGGACAACCCACATGTTATGACTGCAGTTGCATTCTTGAAGGACATCACCACTACCACACACACAGAGCTATGAAAATAGCTTTTTGAGCAACCAGTAAACAGTTTATACATTTTTTTATAAACAATATACTTAGCCATGGCCAAAAGCGAGACCACGTCTGGGCTTACCGAGCTGCAAACAAGATCTGGGGAATAAACCTGTTGCATGATGAGGTACCTCTTAGCCACCAGCCAATTGAAGACCCCGCTAGAGTATGGCTGAGCTGGAGCCGAAGTTCGGCTCCGAACCCACGGGTAAGAATGAAGGCGAGACTGGACTACGTAACATCTATATGTTCTGTACTAAGCTTCAAGAATGTAACCACAGTGCACCCTGCAGGAAAAGAGCAGAAATTAGTATAAACTACATGCCTATGCAAATGTATGTGTTGATGGTAAAGGCTGGAATATAGAGAGATTACCTGCAAACTCTAAGAAAATAAGTCTAGAGTTTTATGATGTGCAAAAGTTAGTTTATCTCGGCTCAGAAAAAATGCCTACAGCTAGAGTTTCTTTCAATTTTCTTAGGACAAAAATAATTACTAGGTTTCAAATGCAAAAGTGTGCAACAGTTCTAGACTTCCAGTTTCAGGGAAGCTTCTAAGAGATAAGTGTCAGCTTCTAAGAAATAAGTATTCCTGACACTGAGGTACTAACTTATAGCTTTCTGTTGGCCTGGAAACAGAAGGCAGAGGTGCCAAAATGATGTAATCTGAGATAACCATCAAACATTTCTGATGGGTTAACTTAAGAACCATCTCAGAGAGTCAGGGCATTTTGTATCTTGTCTTGGATCTAAACACATCCATCTTCTCATCTGCATTTGCTTTGCTCTGTAAGCAAGCCTTAGATCATAGTATTTCTCAGAGATGCATAGGAAAATAGTAAGACCAGTTCTAGATGTTTTCTGTATTTATGCGAGACTGTCCTGCAATGTTGTTTTAAAGTATTTCCTGTTATTCTGAACTCTGCTGTCACTGTGTTGCGTTGAGTATTGTCTTGTTCTTTTATTTATTACCAACTCATTAATGGCTTCCTTAACAATAACCTCCTTTGCAACTCTCAGCATGGTTTCAGGCCTAAGCATAGTACCAGTACTGCCCTCTAAACCTTCAATTACACCATTCACCACCTCATGAATAATGTCTCTTCCATATTCCGAGACATGTCTAAAAGCCTTCGACACCGTATATCACCAGCTTCTACTAAATGAACTATCTTCCTGTGGCCTCAGTCTAACCTCACTAACTTGGTTCCACAGCTACCTCTATAACCTTCAATGGGCTACAAAGTGGAAGAATTATCTCCCCCCCCCTACTCCCCATCACAGTGGGTGTACCCCCAAGGGTCCATTCTTGGTCCACCTCTCAATTATATTCGCAAACATTCTTAGAACAGCAACCCAACCATGCCTCCATAATACAGTATGCAGATGATGCTACCCTTACCTGTTCAGCCCACTCTCCCCAAGAACTCCAAATAAAAATGCAATCCTCTTTTCAGGACACTGAATCCTACCTCTCTCAACATCAACTCATTTTAAATCCCAACAAAACCAAAATCATATCAGTCTTAAAGTCTTGGACACATCATTTGGATAATAGTAACATTACACACAAGAATTGGTAATCTTTTGTAGGGGCCTTAGAGTAGCTGATAAGGGTGGTTGGTGGCAGGTGCTACTACTGTAGTGTCTGGGTAGTAGGGGGCATAGCTAGAGAACCTGTCAGCCTTCTCCAGGAGGGTCTGTGTGTTTGTATATAAATCAACCTCAACATGTGTGTGTGTCAGCAACTTGGGCAGGGACACGAATCACTGGTTGGACAGAGAGGGTGCTGGACGTTTTGCCTTGACCACTCGGCCAAGATTTGAACCCTATAGCTGTTCCAGTGGGGAGTCGTACTGGGGATCTGGAGAGAGGGGAAAAAACAGCACCATACTAACTGTGATCTCAGTGTGCTCTTAAGGGAAATTGTACTTTACTGTGTGTACTTGTCATCCTCCCAATGTGCATGTCCCTCACTGGTGCTAGTGCTGAGGATTGAGGCTCCTTGATTACTGTGCCAGTGTAGGGGTGTCACATTGTTTGGCAGTGTAGGAATAGCCACATTACATATTAATTGTTTGATAGTGGTGGGATAGCCGCATCACATACTAATTGGCTTGCAGTGGTGTGGATACTGAATTCCTGTAGCTTGTGTACAGTGATGACTTAAGTGATGGCAAGCATGTCAGCAGAAGAGCATGGCAAGCTGACAAGGAGCCAGTTGGCTGAGATGTGACAGGCTAAAGGACTGGTGCATGGAAACCTGACTAAAGCAGACATGACTGCAGCTTTGGTCACAGCTGCATCAAAGAATTGCAACCAGGAGTACAATCAGACTGGCAGTGGGGATGTACAAATCTCAGAATGGACACCTCCACCTTTCCACAGAGGACTTAAAAATCCGTTTGGAAATAGAGGCAGCAGAGAGACTGAGGCATCTAGAGAGTGAGGGAAATGAGAAAATGCTATGCCTGGAAGCTGAGAATGAGAGGTAGAGGTACCATGAAATGGAGATGCTGACTCTTTACCAGAGTCGTGAAGGTAATGGGGAAGGGAGTAACCGAACCCCAGAAGCAACAAAGGTCAGTAAATTTCTTCCAAAATTTACAGAGCTGGAAAATTTTGATAGTTTCATATGTTTGAGAGGGCATGTAAACAGTATAATGTTGACCGAGGGCTCTAGGTACAGTTCCTGATCCCCTTACTCCATGGTAAAGCTGTAACTGTTCTATCCAAACTGTCTGACACTGCCTTTTTAAATTATAATGCTGTAAAAAATTATTTGCTAGAATTTTAAGTTAACACCTGAAGCTTAGAGAAAAAAGTTTTGTGAGCATAGACGCAAGGCAAATGAAAGTGTATGTTAATATGTTGCTGAACTAAGCACTTATTTTCATAGGTGGGTTGGTGGATGTTAGGTCACCACTTCTGAAGAGCTGGCAGACATTTTGGGGAGGGAACAAGCCTTTAGCACTTTGCCTGAGGACATGAGCACCTGGTTAGCGGAGAGACAAAGCCTTACTGTAGATGAGTTGGGGAAGAAGGGAGACCTACACCTAAGCAAGCAGGGCATCCCTGCACAGGAAAGGGACACTCAGTGCTGCGCATGGGTCTAAGGAAACTCATGTTGGTCAGCCCATACTGCTCCAACAGAATCTGCCAGTAGCAGGGGAAGCCACTAGTCCAGGTACACTTCCAGGACCTAGGGTTAAATATTTTAAAAGCAACCAGTGGTGCCATGTAGCATTATAGGTGTCCATGGAGGCAAGGTGGGAGAACCAGTAAGTGGGAATGACAAAATGCCAACAGTAAGCTACCTTGAGACAATAAAGGTACCAAACTACCACCCTGCAGATGTCCTGATAGGGAATGATTTTGATAATGCAGTACCGTGTGTTCATGCAGTTACACACAGTCAGGCTTGGAGACAAGCATGTGGGTCTTGATAGCCTGGGGGAGACTCGGACAGACCGCACACTTGCAGCCAGCACTGGTTAGGTGGTTACTCCAGGGAGGGAGGTACCCTGTATCAGTGAGACTGAAGGAGAGCCACAGCTGCTTGCTGGTACTGATGTTCCCTTGGACAGAGTGACTGCAATGGCAGAGGTGAGTAGTGGTACCCAAGCTGACAGTGAGGCACCACTGTCAGAGGATACCAGACTTCCTGTGGAAGGGGAGCTGGGAAAGGTTACAAAGAGTTGAGACAGGCTCAGCTCTCACACCCTACATTACAAGGCCTGAGAGAGGTAAGCTAGTGAGGCACCTGATTCTCAAGGGAAGGGGGAATCTGTATACTGGAACAAAGGATTACTGTACAGAGTATGGACCCCTGAGGGGGGGGGCTAGAGGATGAGTGAATACAGCAGCTAGTAGTGCCTAGAGTCTACCATCTGGCACGTTTAGCCATAGCCCAAGATATTCCATTTGCAGGTCATATGGGTGTAAAACGTACAAAGAAACGTCTTATGCAGAACTTCTGTTGGCTTGGGATTTCCAGAGATCTAACAGGGTACTGCAGGACCTGTGAGCAGTGCCAAAAGTTAAGCAAGGCAGGAGACAAGGTGAAAGCTCCTTTGATGCCTTTGCCTCTGATTGAGGAGCCATTTCAGAGGGTAGGTATGGATATTGTGGGGCCTCCGAGTACCAAGTTCCACAGGGAAAAGGTATATCCTAGTGGTAGTACATTATGCTACCAGATACCCTGAGGCAGTGCCTCTGTCCTCCATTGAGGCAAAAAAGGTGGCACAGGCTCTAAGAGATTTTCAGCCGGGTAGGTTTTCCAAAATAAATACTGACTGATAGATGTGCCAATTTCATGTCAGACCTGTCGGCTTGTCTGTGTAAGTACTGTGGGGTGAAGCACCTAAAGACCACCCCCTACCATCCCCAGAACTAATGGTCTTGTTGAGAGGTTAAAACTCTACACTCAAGACCATGCTATGGGCATTTGCAGACCAGTTTACAAGGGACTGGGACAAATATTTGCCCCATCTGTTTGCTTACAGAGAGGGTCCCCAGGAATCCACAGGTTTTTCACCCTTTGAGTTGTTGTATGGGCACAGGGTGAAGGGACCGCTAGATTTAATTCGAGATGAGTGGGAGAGCGTGTGTGAATCCCACAAGGCGCCTGTTGTGGCATATGTCCTAAACCTCAGGACAAGGCTCAGAGAACTCATGGGCTTGGCCCAGTAGAACCTGGCAGAAGCCCAACAGCAGAAAAGGTCTGGTATGACAGGAATGCTTGAGCTAGAGAGTAGGACGTAGGACAACAGGTAATGGTTCTCATTCCTGTCAGACACAACAAGCTGCAGGCAGCTTCAGAGGGATCCCACAAGGTGAGTGACGTTAACTACATGGGAGAATTACTAGGCAGGGGCATAAACTGCACCATGTTAAAGTACAGTTGTGTACACTTAACATAAATGTAGATGTTAGAGTGTATTCACTGTTGCAGTCATTACATTTGGGTTATCTGCTTACAGTAGCCCTCAGTCGGCCTGATTAATAAAGTCTTGTGTCCTGCGTCAGTTGCTGCCCTTCCATGACGTCAGGTTGTCAGGGGTATAAAACATGCAGCAGATGCCATTACATCAGTGTTTCTTGCCCCAGATGTCAGGTGCCCCCCTAATGGGAAGCAAATCTACAAATACAAGGATATACCTCCAACAAAAAAGCAAATGCACCAAAAAGCTTTTAGAGCATAGTGAGAGTAGAGGTATAGACAAAAGAAGAAAGGAGGCTGGAGGGAGGGTAACCAGGACTGCAACAGTGAATGCACTAACATCTACATTTACAGTAAGTGTACACAACTGTACTATGTTCTTTATGTTGCACTGTTGCAGTCATTACATTTGAGTAGATTCCCAAAGCTAAGGTTGGGGGGGGGGATTTAAATAGAATTAGGACCAGCTATAAGGCCCTGCAAGACTGCAGTGGCAAAACCTGCTCTGGATTTAGACAAAATTGGCAAATGATAATGCTTGGTGAAAGTATGGACAGAACTCCAGGTAGCAGCTTCTAGGATGTCTCTAATAGGGATGCCCCTGAGAAAGGCAGTAGAGGTAGATGCAGCCCTGGTTGAATGGGGTCTGATGCTCTGTGGGATAGGTTTTTCCATGGTGCTTAGAGCAGAAATGAATGCAGTGGCCTATCCATTTTGAAATGGTTTATTTTGAAATAGCTTTCCCCTCTATCCCTGCAGCAAATGCCACCAGCAGTTGTCCAGATTTCCTTTGAGGTTTAGTCCTGTCCAAGTAGAATCTAAGCTGTCTGTGCACATCTAAAGAGTGCAGTATCCATTCCCCTTTGTTCTGTGGGTTAGGAAAGAAAGTAGGCAAGTGAATGGACTGATTAAGAGCCACACTGGATACCACCTTGGGCATGGAGGGGGGACTGGTCATGAGCGACACCCTGTCCACATGAAAGATGATGAAAGGTTTCACTGCCATAAGGGCCTATAATTCAGATAACCTTCTTGCAGAAGAGATCACTAAAAGGAAAGCTGTTTTCCAGGAAACAGGAAGAGTGAGTTTCTCCAAGACAAAGTTAAAATCCCAGGCTGGAGTTGGAACTCTCCTGGGTGGCCTTAAAATTTTGGCCCCACTGAGGAACTGCTTGAGCAGTGGGTGAGAGAAAAGGGGAGGGCTCTGTGCTATAACGAGCTGAAATGGCTGAGGCATGAATCCCTTATGAAGCATCTCAGTCAAGTATTCTAGAATCTGAGGTAAACTGGGCACTGCAGCATTCATTCTTTGAGACTGGTTCCAGGCAAAGAATCTTTTCCATTTTGCAGCATAAGAATTTCTAGTACTAGGCCTCCTTGCCTCTAAAATGATATCCATCACTGATTTACTGAGGGATGGTGAAGGAGAGATCAGGTAATTAGCCAGGCTGCTAGGTTCAGGGTTTGCAGCTGAGGGTGCAGAAGCTGGTTATACTGCTGAGACAACAGGGAAGGAATCTGAGGCAAGTGCCATGGAGCCAAGCGTGACACTGCGCAAGAGTGGGTACCAGTGTTGGTGAGGCCAGTCTGGGGATTAAAATCGTCCTTGGCTTGTCCTGTTTGATCTTTAGTAGTACCTTGGAGAGCAGAGGCAGAGGAGGAAAGGCATAAACGGATAGGTTTTTCCACCTGAAGGATAGAGCATCCACTTTCCAAGCTAGCTTGTGGGGAACCCTTGTGCAAAAGGTGTCCAGGTGATGGTTCTGGGGGGAGGCAAACAGGTCTATATCTGGGCTCCCCCATTTGCTTGTGAACATGTTGAAAATCCTTGGTTCCAGTTTCCACTCATGTGGGTCCATGAGGTTTCTGCTTAGTCCATCTGCCAGTGTATTTAGTTTTCCTAGCAGGAAATGAGCTTGTAAATTCACTTGGTAGTTCAAGGATGTGTTCCACAATGCCATGGCTAGTCTGCAGAGGGGGTAAGAATGTGTACCCTCCTGCTTGTTTATGTACCACATGACAGTGGTGTTATCCGTCTTTACCATTAGTTGTCCTAGAAGAATGTGGTTCTTGAAGGCTGTCAAAGCATTCTGTACAGCTAACATTTCCTTTTGATTTATGTGTAGGTGCATTTAACTTTGGTTCCATTTGCCCTGAATGCACTCCCCTGCCAGGTGAGCCCCCCCATGCATAGTCTGATGCATCAGTTAAGATTTGGGCGGCAGGGGGTAAAGTGAATGATAGTCCCCTGTTTTGGTGGCAGGCCTCTGCCCACCAAAGGAACTCTAGGCGTAGGCAAGGTATGATAGAAATCCTTGCTTCTAGATCCTGTGAATGTTGACACCATAGGCTTTTGAGATACCATTGTAGTTTCCTCATATGCATCCTTGCATATGGAATTAGAAGAATGAAGGAGGCCATGAACCCCAAGGCTTGCAGTATTTGCCTTGCAGAAAGCTGGGTTTTTGTGGCCACTTGTTTGAAGTAAGTTGACAAATGAATCTGTTTCCCTGGATTGAGGAAATCCATCTGGGCAGTTGTATTCATGCTAGCTCCCAGGAATATAATTTGTTGGCACGGTACCAGGTGGGATTTCTTTTCATTTATGGTGAACCTCAGACAAGTCAGTACCCTTTGAACAAAGGCCAGATGATTCAAAAGAATGTCCTTGCTTTCTGCCTGAATTAGACAATCGTCCAGGTATGGGTATATTTGAATTTTCTTTGCCTGCAAAATGCAATGACTGGAGCTAAGCACTTTGTGAATACCCTGGGCGCAGTAGATAGGCCAAAGGGCAGTGCAGAGAACTGATAGTGCATGTAGCCTGCTTTGAAGAGTAGGTATCTTCTGCAAGACTCCCTGATAGGGATGTGCAGGTAAGCTTCTTTTAAGTCTAGTGTTGCCAACCATGCATCCTTGCCTAGTATAGGAAGCAGCTGGTGAAGTGTCAGCATTTTGAATTTTGGAATCACCAGAAAGGTGTTTAGAATAGAAAGGTCCAGGATAGGACGCCATGTATTGCCTTTTCTGGGTACCAGGAAAAGTCTTAAATAAAAACCTTGTCCCTTTTCCTCTTCTGGTGCTAACTGAATAGCCCCCATGTGTGAGAGAGAGAGATAGTACTTTATTTTGGGCCTCTGCCCACTGATTTGGGGGTAGATCTGGCCACCCGCTTGGTGCTGGTAACATGTGGAAAAGAAATCTGTATCCTTGGGACACTACATTTAAAACCAATTTGTCCTGGGTAATGAGTTCCCAGTTTTTGGCCTGCAGACCAATCCTTCTGCATAAAGGAGCATTCAGCTGGGAAGTGCTTGGAAGTTTTAAAAGCAAGTCATTGAGACAGTTTCCCATGGGGGAGGGGGGGGTCTTACTACTCCCAGGTTTGGGTGCGGAAACCCCACCACTGCCTACTCTTGCATGTCCCTTGGGACTGAAACTTGGGGTTTCTGCTGTGCCTGGGCTTGGCTTGAGAAGACCTGGAAGGGGCTGGAAAGGACCAATTTTTAGAGGGCCAGTGCCTACTAAATCTAGGAAGCTGAACTTTTAAGAAATTTTAACAGTTTGCATAGATTTAGCTTTATCTTCCATCTTTTTAAGAACTTCCTCAGCCTTGTTGCCAAACAGGCGGTCCTGATTTAAGAAAGCATCCAACAATTTAGCTTTAACATGATCAGGCAAACCTTGCTCCTTAAGCCAAGCATGCCTTCTGAGCACAGACACAGTAACAGCAGCCCTGCAAAAGGCCTCTAATGAATGAAATCCACATTGCAAAGTACGTTTTCCAACCTGTTCAGCAGAATGCATTACATCCTGTAGTTCTTTATTTTTAGCACAGTCAGGGATTAACATAATTTTCTGTTTAAGCAATCCAATAACGTTGTTGGAACTTTAACATATGAAACTGGCAGTTTAAAACCCTAATGGCCAAGGTTGCAGAAGTGTAAGCTTTCTTACCCCATCTATCCAGCGCCCTGGAGTCTCTATCAGAGGGGGTAGGATTTTCAACAGTAGAAGCCTTAATGCCCTTGAGTCCCTGCAAAATAGTCTCTGGATCTGCAATAGGATTTTTAAAAAGGAAAGTACAGTTGTGTACCTACCATAAATGTAGATGTCGGAGTGTCTTCACTGTTGTAGTCATTACACTTGGGTTATCCTGCTGGCAGGCGACCCGTAGTCAGCCCAAGTTCCAAAGTCTTAGTCCAGCGTTGGTTGCTGTCGCCTCTTCCCTGACGTCAGTGCAACAGGGGTATAAAAGTTGCAACAGATGCCATTTTCTTCAGTTTTTCTTGCCCCAGACGTCAGGTGCCCCCAGATATGAAGGCTGTAAAGATAAAAATATGCCAAAAAAAAACATGCATATATTACTATAAACATTTCCTTCTTCTAAAAGCAAATACACCACATAGGTTGTATAGAATTGAGAAGTACAGAATAGTCCCAGCAGAGGGGGATGGTGGGTGGGTAACCAGGACTGCAACAGTGAAGACACTAACATCTACATTTATGGTAGGTACACAAAGTACAGTTTTGAACCTACCATAAATGTAGATGTTAGAGTGTATACACTGCTGCAGTCATTACACTGGGTTATCCTGCCATCAGGCGGTTCCCCAGTCAGCCTGAGTTCCAAAGTCTTGGTCCAGCGTCGGCTGCTGTCGCCTCCTCCCTGACATCAGTGCGACAGGGGTATATAAGATGCAGCAGACGCCATTTTCTCCAGTTTTTCTTGCCCCAGATGGCAGGTGCCTCTAAATAGGTAGGTAATTCCAATTGCTAATAAAACATACATAAGAAAAGCAAAAAACAACTTACAGCTACTAGCAAATACTCCCCATAGGTAGTAAGGGTAGAAGACATGGGTACGTACCAGCCAGTAAGAGGGGAAGGAGGGAGGGTAACCTGGACTGCAGCAGTGTATACACTCTAACATCTACATTTATGGTAGGTACAAAACGGTACTATGTTCATCGTGTTACACTGCTGCAGTCATTACACTTGGGTAGAATCCCAAAGCTGAGGTAGGGTGGCTGGTTCTATAAGGCATTAGGGGAGGCTATAAGGCACTGCAGCACTGCAGTGGCGAAGCCAGCTCTGGATTTAGAGTATAGAGGCAGATGGTAATGCTTGGTGAAGGTATGTACAGAACTCCAAGTTGCTGCTTCCAAAATATCCTTGGTAGGTAATCCCCTGAGGTAGGCAGTTGAAGTGGCTGTTGCCCTGGTGGAGTGAGATCTAATGCTGCTAGGTACAGGTTTTCCATGGTATGTGTAGCAGAAACGTATACAATGTCCTATCCATTTTGAGATAGTCTGTTTTGAAATGGCTTTTCCCTGTGCTCCTGCAGCATATGCTACCAATAATTGCTCAGATTTTCTGAAAGCCTTGTTTTTGTCCAAGTAGAAGCGTAACTGCCTGTGAATGTCCAAAGAGTGCAGTAGTCTCTTCCTTTTATTCTGTGGTTTAGGATAAAAAGTTGGCAGGTGAATAGTTTGGTTTACAGCCACACTGGATACCACCTTTGGCATAAACGTAAGGTTAGTTATTAAAGACACCCTGTCCTGGTGGAAAATGAGGAAAGGTTCCACTGCCATTAGTGCCTGTAATTCTGAAACTCTTCGTGCTGATGTTATTGCCAGGAGCAGAGCAGTTTTCCAAGAGAAATATTTTAATTCTGTTGTGTTAGCTGGCTCAAAAGAAGGTAAAGTTAGTTTTTCCAAAACAAAGTTGAGGTCCCAAGTTGGAGTAGGTGCTCTATGTTTTTAGCCCCTCTGAGGTACTGTTTTAACAGAGGATTAGAGAAAATTGGTGGATCCATGTTGTAATGAGTGGAGATGGCAGAGGCGTGGATCATGATGAATGAGAAGGAGAGGCCTTTGTCCAGCATCTCAGTTAAGTATTGTAGTATCTGAGGAATGTTTGGGACAAGAGGGTCAAGGCTGTGAGCTTGGTTCCAGGCACATAATCTCTTCCATTTATCCGAATAGACTTTCTTGGTACTTGGCCTTCTGGCCTCCAGAATGACATCCATAACAGCCTTGGAGAGAGTCATTGCTTGCTTGACTAAGGAATCTTCCATGCAGCTAGGTTTAAGTGCTTTAGCTGGCTGTGTAGTATTGGATTGTTGTGCTGAGTCAGCAGATGTGGGATTGGAGGCAAAATCCAGGGTGGTTCTTGTGCTAAGCTCCTTAAGATTGGGTACCAGTGCTGGCGTAGCCAGTCAAGTGCAATCAGGATCATCTTTGGCTCTTCTTGCCTGGCTTTTATGAGTACATTTGGCAGGAGAGGTAGTGGTGGGAAAGCGTATACTTGTAGGTTCTCCCAGCTGAATGAGAGGGCATCCACTGTCCATGCTTGTGGATGGTAACTCCTTGTGCAAAATTTTTTTAGCTGGCAGTTTATTGGGGATGCAAACAGATCTATGTCCAGGCTCCACCATTTCTGTGTTATCACTCTGAATATTTGTGGATTCAATTCCCATTCGTGTGAATCCATGATGCTTCTGCTTAAGTCTGCCAGTGTGTTTTTCTCTCCTGGCAAGTATTGTGCTTGCAGATGAACTTGAAGGTTTATAGCTGGGTTCCACAAGATCATAGCTTGTCTGCATAGGGGGTAGGAGTGAGTGCCCCCTTGCTTGTTTATGTACCACATAACTGTGGTGCTGTCTGTCTTTAGCAGTAGTTGCCCTGGATGCAGCAGGTCCTTGAAAGCTATAAGGGCATTTTGTACAGCTAGCATCTCTTTTTGATTGCTGTGAAGATGCCTTTGTTCTGCAGGCCACATGCCCTGAATACATTTGCCTGCCATGTATGCTCCCCAGGCGTAATCAGATACATCTGTTGTCAGTGTCTGCCTGGCTGTGGGTTGTGTAAAAAGCTGTCCCTTGTTGAGGTGACAAGCTTGAGCCCACCATTGAGACTCCTGTTGAAGGCAAGGGATTAGTGGTACAACTGTTTCCAAACTTTGACAGTGTTGAGACCATACATTCTTTAGGTACCATTAAGCAGTCTGGCATATGGAATTAGTAGTATGCAGGATGCCATGTAACCCAAGGCCTGCAGAATTTTTCTTGCAGGGAGTTGGGTCTTTGTTGCCATCAATTGAAAGTATTGATTCAGTTGTCCTTGCTTGTCTGGCGTGAGATAAGCCATCTGGGCCGTTGTGTTCAAGCTGGCACCCAGGAATATAATCTCTTGTGAGAGCACTAGTTTTTATTTCTTTTCGTTTACTGTGTACCCCAGGCAAATTAACTTTTTTACAAATGCCAGATGCTTTAGAAGAATGTCCTTTCTGCTTGAATCAGGCAATCGTCCAGGTATGAATAAGTTTGAATTCCTTTATGTCTGCAAAATGCAATTACTGGTACCAGGCACTTTGTGAAGACCCTGGGTGCAGTAGACAAGCCAAAGGGCAGTGCAGAGAATTGGTAGTGCACTGAACCAGCTACGAATCAGAGGTATCTTCTGCAGTTTTGTCCGATAGGGACATGCAGGTATGCCTCCTTGAGGTCCAGTCACGAGCCAAGCTTTCTTGCCCAGCATGGGAAGAAGCTGCTGTAGTATCAACATCCAGGTAAGTGTTTAGAGATGAAAGATCCAGAATGGGCCTCCAGGCTTTGTCCTTTCTGGGTACCAGAAAGAATCTTGAGTAAAATCCTTGTCCTTGCTCCTGTAATGGCACCTGTTGAATAGCTCTCTCATCCATGGGTGCTGTAATAAATTTTTGAGCCTCTGCCCATTGATTTGGTGGCAGATTTGGCATTCCTTTTAACCTTGGCAGAGTGTGAAAGTGGAACCTGTAACCTTGAAATACGATGTTGAGAACCCATTTCTTTGGTGATCATTTGCCAATTGTGGTAGAAGAGTGCCAGTTTTCCTCCCAAGGGGGCTTCCAAGAGGGATTTGCTTGGCAGCTGTAGTGGGAAGTCATTGGAGCTGCTTTTTATATGATTGGGGCCTGTCTTCCCCTTCTTTCTGGCCTGATGCAACCCATTGTCGAGGCCTGTAAGGACCCTGTGTTTGACCTCTACCTCTTGGACGTCTGTACCTTCCCCTTTGAAGTCGGTCTGTAATTGGAAAGGACCAATTTTATTTGGCCAGTTTCTGCTAAAGCTAGGAGGCTGAAAGTACAGTTTTGTACCTACCATAAATGTAGATGTCCGATAGGCATGCATCTGCAGTCCTTACAAATGGGTTGTCCTGTCGTCAGGCAGCCCTTCAGTCGGCCGGATTCCAAAGTCTGGGTCTGGCCTCGGCTGGGGTCGCACTTCACCCGACGTCATAGCGGCAGTTCTTCGGGTATAAAGGCATCAGCCGAGGCCATTTTCCTCAGTGTTTCTTGCCCCAGATGCCAGGTGCCCTCTAGAAAGGCTAAATTTGGATAAATGCAAATGGTTCCAAATAGTAGAGAGCAAACAAAAAATAAGCATGTATGTACATATATACAAACAAATACACCATAATAGATTCCCCCAGCTAGTTACAAGATGGGCAAATACCCTAGGAGTACCACAGAGGGGAAGGAGGGTGGGTAATCCTGACTGCAGATGCATGCCTATCGGACATCTACATTTATGGTAGGTACAAAACTGTACTATGTCCTTCAAGGATGCATCTGCAGTCCTTACAAATGGGTAGAATACCATAGCCAAACTGAGGGAGGAGGAGAAATAGATTATGGTGTAGTTAAGATCCCTTGCAAAACAGCAGTGGTAAAACCTGCTCGGGATCTGGAGTATAAAGGTAAATTATAATGCTTGGCAAATGTATGCACGGAGCTCCAAGTAGCAGCCTCTAAAATGTCTTTGGTAGCCACTCCTCGTAAAAAAGCTGTGGTAGTGGCTGTAGCCCTTGTAGAGTGAGGCCTGATGTTTTCTGGAGTTTTCTTTCCATGGTAGGAGTAACAAAATCTAATGCAATTTCCTATCCACTTAGAGATTGTCTGTTTTGAAATTGCTTTTCCTTCCATTCCTGTTGCATATGCTACCAGTAGCTGGTCAGTTTTTCTATTGCTCTTGGTCCTGTCCAGGTAGTAACGTAATTGTCTATGTACATCCAAGGTATGCAGCAGTCTTTCTCCCCTGTTTTGTGGGTTGGGGAAGAATGTAGGTAGGTGGATAGCTTGATTTAAAGATACCCTGGAGACCACCTTTGGCATAAAAGTAGGATTAGTTCTCATGGACACTATCTTGATGGAAGATCAGGAAGGGCTGTACTGCCATTAATGCCTGTAGCTCAGATACCCTTCTTGCTGAAGTGATTGCAAGCAGGAAAGCAGTTTTCCATGATAAGTACTGTAATTCTGCTGTTGCTGCTGGCTCGAAAGGAGGGAGTGTCAACTTTTCTAGCACAAGTCCCATGCTGGCAATGGCGGCTTCCTGGGTGGCTTTACATTTTTAATTCCTCTCAGAAACTGCCTGAGCAGAGGATGTGAGAATACTGGAGGATCCAAGTTGTATTCTGCTGAAATAGCTGATGCATGAATCTTAATGGAAGAATAGGACAGGCCGTTGTGAAAGAGCTCTGCCAAGTATTCCAGGATGTTAGCTATGTTTACCAGTGACACATTCTCTCCTTTTGCAGTACTCCAAATGAGATATCTTTTCCATTTTGCTGAATAATTTTTTCTTGTTGAGGGTCTGCGAGCCTCCAAGATAATGTCTTTAACCCTTTGAGATAAAGCTGGGTTATTTGGTCTTATGCAATGTTCCAGGAAGTCAGCTGCAGTGTTTTCAGGTTTGGATGCAGGGTTTTGAAGTTGTTCTGTGTTAACAGCAAGGGAACTAAGGGCAGAGGCCATATTTGTTCCCGAGACATACTCCTCAGTAATGGGTACCAATGTTGCCTTGGCCAGTCTGGAGCTATCAGGATGATCCTTGGACGGTCTTCTTTGATCTTCAGTAGCACCTTGTGCATCAAAGGAAGAGGTGGGAATGCATATGCTGTCAGGTTTGACCAACTGAAAGATAGGGAGTCCACCTTCCAAGCAAGTGAGTGGTACGTCCTTGTGCAGAATTTTTTCAGTTGGTGATTGTGTGGGGATGCAAATAAGTCTATTTCTGGCAGTCCCCATTTCCCTGTAATGGTTTTGAAGATGTCCGGATGCAGCATCCATTCGTGGGCATCCGAGGTAGTTCTGCTTAGTATGTCTGCTAGTATATTTTCTTTTCCTGGCACAAAAATTGCTTGTAGCTGAATGTTGAAGCTCAGTGCCACATTCCAGAGGTCCATTGCCATCCGGCATAGAGGGTATGAATGTTTGCCTCCCTGTTTGTTGATGTACCACATAACTGTGGTGTTGTCCGTCCTTATCAGCAGTTGACCCTGTTGAAGAAATGGTCTGAATGCCTGAATTGCCAGTTTTACTGCCAGCATTTCCTTTTGATTTATGTGTAGGTGCAGCTGGTCTTGAGTCCATAAGCCTTGTATGCACTTGTCCAGCATGTGTGCCCCCCAACCGAGGTCTGAGGCGTCTGTTGTGATGGTCTGGCTTGGTTGAGTGCTGTGGAAGGGAAGTCCCTTGTTTGATTGACAGGCCTGGGCCCACCATTGGAATTCTTGTTGCAGGCATGGAATTATTGGAATTTGGGTTTCAAGGCTGTGCTTGTGCTGAGACCATAAATTCCTTAGGTACCACTAACTTTCTCATATGTAGTCTGGCATGTGGAATTAATATTATGCAGGATGCCATGTAACCGAGAGCTTGCAGGACTTTTCTTGCTGTTAGCTGGTTCTGCTTTGTTAATGCCATGAAGTAGAAAGGGAGTTGCTCCTGTTTTTCTACTGTCAGGAATGCCATTTGTTTTGTTGTGTCCAAATCTGCACCCAAGAAGGTAATCCTTTGGGATGGTATCAGCCTTGACTTTTTTATATTGACTGTGTATCCCAGGGCTTGTAGTAGATGAATGACCCATTCCAAATCTTTTGTTAATTTGTTTTTGTTGTCCGCTTGTAGCAGGCAGTCATCCAGGTACGGGTAAATTTGAATTCCCTGAAGCCTGCAATGAGCAATTACTGATGCCAGGCATTTCGTGAATACTCTGGGCGCAGTAGATAAGCCAAAGGGCAATGCTGAGAATTGATAATGCTCTGATCCTGCAAGAAATCTGAGGTATCTTCTGCAATTTGGTCGTATGGGGACGTGCAGGTATGCCTCCTTGAGATCTAGAGTTACCAGCCAAGACTCCTTGCCCAGCATGGGAAGAAGCTGCTGTAGGGTCAGCATTTTGAATTTTGGAACAA
The DNA here is from genome assembly GCF_019279795.1 of Protopterus annectens. Lineage (NCBI taxonomy): Eukaryota > Metazoa > Chordata > Ceratodontiformes > Protopteridae > Protopterus > Protopterus annectens. The sequence continues at coordinate 1,246,559,297 of NC_056727.1, forward strand.
TGAGGTATGTGTTTAAAGTGGACAAGTCGAGAATAGGTCTCCATTGGTTTTCTTTTCTTGGTACCAGGAAGAGTCTGGAGTAAAATCCTTGCCCTTGTTCCATAGATGGTACCCTTTCTACAGCTCTCATCCTTAGTAAGTGAGCTATTTGTTGTAGAGCTTCTGTCTTCTGATTTGGAGGTAGGTTTGGCATTCCTCTCTTCCTTGGTAGAGTATGGAAGTGAAACCTGTAACCTTGGTCTATCGTCTGTAAAATCCATTTGTCTCCTGTGATGTAATGCCAGTTTACTGAAAATAAGGCTAGCTTCCCGCCTAAGGGTGCTTCTAGTTGTTCCCTGGTAGGCGGTGCCAGAGCCAAGTCACTGTGGTTGTCCTGTGGAAGTGGTGGCGGCTGGATCTGTGGCTGTACCTCGCTGGTCGTTAGCCTGCCATTGACGTCCCCTGTAGGCACCTCTGGATTGACCCCTGCCTCGAGCGCCTATTTCTGCCTCTCGGAGCTCTGGAGGTGTCTGGAAAGGACCAATTCTTGTAAGGCCAGTTCCTGCTAAACCTTGGAGGCTGGACCTGCAAAAAATCCTTGACTGTCTGGACAGATTTTGCTTTCTCTTCCACCTTCTTCAGCACTTGCTGTGCAGGGGAGCCAAACAAATTGAGCTTATCCATGGGAGCATCTAGGAGCTTTGATTTAACATGGTCTGGTAAGGACTGCTCTTTTAACCATGCATGTCTTCTGATCACTGTGCCAGTCATGGCTGATCTAAAGGAAGCCTCCAGTGCATCATAGCCGCATTTTAAAGAATGATTACTGACCTGCTGAATGTTATGTACCATTTCCTGAACAGATTTTTTGTCTAATGGTTCATCAGAGGACAGATTTTAAGTTAACTGATCTAACAAATTCTTGATACTGAATCATGTGGAATTGACAGTTCAAGGCTCTAGCTGAAAGAGTAGCAGAAGTGTAAACTTTTTTACCCCATCTCTCTAAGGCCCTAGATTCCCTTTCAGAGGGGAGGGTTTTTTTGGCAGAGGTAGCTGCTACAGCCTTGGGTCCCTGGGAGATAGTTTCGGGATCTGCAAGAGGGGCCTTATACAAATGATAATGTGTGTCCGGAACCCTGTAGTATCTATCGGGCTTAGCAGGGGCCGGAGGAAGAGAATCAGGAGCAGTACAAGCATCATTAAATGCATCATCCACAACAGTAAGTACTGGAGGAATGGCTAAAGGCCTATGCTGTGGCAAATGCAGAAAGGTTCTAAGCCTTTTCCTAGAGTCTGAAAAATCCTGGCCCTGCCATTGAAATTGTTCCCTCATAGCATGCAAGGTTTCCCCAAAGGAAAATTCCTCAGGCGGAGAGGCAGAAGGAATGGACTCTTCTGCATCAGAGTCCTCATAAGGAGAAAAAGGGCCCTCTGGAGGGTTAGAATTATCTGATTCATCAGAGGAGTTATCTGTAGAAACTGGCTCAGGGGGCTCTGCTCTAGGCCTCTTCTCTGGAGGAGGGTGAGAGGCCCTGTCTGGGTGAGGTTGGGATCCCCGGATCAAAGAAGTGAGATCCTCTGCAAGACTAAGCATTTGTGAACTAGAGCTAGGCCTGTGTGAGGGGGTCTTAACAGGAACAGTTTTGGTAGATTTTGCTGCTTTAGCCCTGGCAAAGGCCTTAATCGACATAGATGCAGGTGGCCTAGCACACACACACACACACACACACACACACACACACACATCTATTTATATCCAAGGGGATAGTATCAGATAAATCCTGTGAACCTGCAAGAGCGGGTGGTATTTCAGAAGCCGATTCCACCATGCTGGATGAGGCCTCGGTAGGAGGAATGCTTTCAGCCGAAGGAAGAACCGTGGACTCTGTTTCAGCCGAAACCGAGACACTCGCGGTTGGCTTAACCGCGGTTTCGGCCGAAACTGCGGACCGCGAGTGTCGGTCCTTTTCCTTGCGCTTTTTAGAAATTTGCGTAGTCGGAGTATCCGACGGCATAATGTAAGCAAAATCGGAGCCGAAAAACTCCTCAGCAAATTCCGACTGGCGTCTAAGTGTCCGCCGGTTGAAAGAAGCACAGGCTAGACAAGCTGCTACGTCGTGGTCTGGGCCTAAGCAAGGTAAGCAGTAAGAGTGGAAATCTTTATGAGGTATTTGTTTCCCACAAGTTAAACAGTTATTCACTTTTTCTGACATCGGCTGAGGCAAGAAAGAGTCCCCAACGGGGTACTTAGCTTTTTAGAAGTCTTCGGTACTTGTAGTAGTAATCTCTGGTTCTGACCGACCGGCACTTGCGAACAGCTTCTGCTTCGGGCGCTACGCGGCAAGAAAGACTGAGGAAAATGGCGTCGGCTGATGCCTTTATACCCGAAGAACTGCCGCTATGACGTCGGGTGAAGTGTGACACCAGCCGAGGCCAGACCCAGACTTTGGAATCCGGCCGACCGAAGGGCTGCCTGACGACAGGACAACCCATTTGTAAGGACTGCAGATGCATCCTTGAAGAACATCCTGTAAGAAATCCTTCACCGTTTGCATAGATTTTGCCTTATCCTCCATTTTCTTTAATACCTCTTCTGCCTTAACTTCAAGTAACACATCCTGCTGCAAAGGTGCATCCAATAATTTTGCATTAACATGATCTGGTAACGTATGTTCTTTTAACCAAGCATGTCTTCTAATGACAGAGCCTGTAACTGCTGCTCTACAGGAGGCCTCTAGAGAATCAAAACCACATTGCAAAGTATGCTTTCCCACTTGTTCAGCTGCATGCAATAAATCCTGCATTTCTTTAAAATTAGGAGGATCTGATTCTGGAAGCATTTTTTTGTTTTAACTGAGACAGTAAAAATTGCTGATATTTTAGCATGTGAAACTGGCAATTTAAGGCTCTCATTGCTAAAGTTGTAGACGTATATACTTTCTTTCCCCATCTGTCTAATGCTCTGGAATCTCTGTCAGAGGGAACTGGATTCTTGGCTGATGAGGCCTTAACTCCTTTGGGTCCCTCAGAAATAGTTTCAGGGTCAGCTACAGGACTTTTATACAGAAATTTATGTGAGTCAGGTACTCTGTAGTATCTGTCAGGTTTAACAGGGGCTGGAGGTAAGGAATCAGGATTTAAGCTGGAATCCGTATACACATCATCCACAATATCTAACACTGGCGGAATAGCAAGGGATCTGTGTTGAGGTAATAAAAGGAAGTCTCTGAGCCTTTTCTTGGATTTGGAGTAATCCTGGCCTTCCCAGTGGAAATGCTCCCTTATGGTATTGTAGGGTTTCCCCAAAGGAGTAGTCTTCAGGTGGTGAGGCTGATGGAATGGATTCCTCAACATCATTCCTCATAAGGGGATAAAGAGTATCCTAGGTCTGAGGATGAATCAGAAGAGATGGACAGCTGGTCGGATGAGTCAGTCTGCATCCTGTCTTGGCCTTTTATCAGGAGGGGGATGTGAACCCCTGATCAGAGTGACTACGTCTTCGGCCATTTTGAGCATTTGTTCCTTAGGCATGGAGGCCTGTCCTGGAGAATGCTGTATTTGTTTCTTTGATTTTAAAGGAGGCTTAGACTTAGCTGAGGGTTTAATGCTTAACTGAGTAGGTCTGAAGACTCCATCTGAAGCTATGGGTTGCTTAGCTACTCCGGATCACTCTGAAAGGTTAGTCTTGGTAGGCTGAATAACTTGTGCATCCGAAGGCCCACCATCTCCACGTGGGAGTCAGAGGCGGCCTGTGGTTCTACAGAAGTGGTCGTCAGGGGCTGCGAAGGCGCTTTGCTGAAAACTGGAGAACCGGCGACTGGCCTAGAAGAGGCTTTGTCATCAGTTTTAGGCCTCGGATGCCTATCCTCGTCTTTGTGCTTTTTGTGTATTCCGGTTGTCGGAAGTTCTGACAACATGGTATAATTAAATTTTCTAGCAAAATAATGTCGGGCAAAATCAAACCGATGTTTAATAGTGCGCTTGTTAAACCTAGCACACAACAGACAACCAGTGATGTTGTGGTCTGGGCCTAGGCATGGGATACAATAGGAATGGAAATCCTTATGAGGTATTTGCTTCCCACAAGAAATACAGTTAACTTTTACTGACATCGGACTGAGGCAAGAAAAAGTTTCCCCAATGGGGTACTTAGCTTTGTAGAAGACTTTGGTTCTGGATTCAGAATGAAAATCTCAGGAGACGGCCGACCAGCACTTGCGAACTGCTTTTGCTTCGGGCACCGCGCGGCAAGAAAGACTGAAGAAAATGGCGTCGGCTGCATCTTGTATACCCCTGTCACCCTGACGTCAGGGAGGAGGCAACAGCACCCGATGCCGGACCATGACATTGGAACTCAGGCCGACTGGGGAACCACCTGACGGCAGGATAACCCAAGTGTAGTGACTGCAACAGTGTAACACGATAAACATATGTACTATGTTAATCGTGTTTCACTGTTGCAGTCATTACACTTGGGTAGAATCCTAAAGCTGAGATAGGGTGGCTGGGTCTAGATTGGATTTGGCGAGGCTAACACGCCCTGCAGAACTGCAGTGGCAAAGCCTGCTCTGGATTTGGAGTATACAGGTAGGTGGCAGTGCTTGGTAAAAGTGTGCACTGAGCTCCAGGTTGCAGCTTCTAATATTTCTTTCGTTGGTACCCCTCTGAGGGAAGCTGCTGAAGTGGCTGCTGCTCTGGTGGAATGAGGCCTAATGCCCTTAGGCACACATTTGCCATGTTGTGCATAAGAGAAGCGGATGCAGTGTCCTATCCATTTGGAGATTGTCTGCTTTGTTATAGGTTTTCTTTGTGATCCTGTAGCATGTGCTACAAACAGTTGCGCAGTTTTTCTGAAAGCTTTTGTTTTGTCCTAGTAAAATCGTAGCTGCCTGTGTATATCCAAAGAGTGCAGAAATCTTTCCCCTTTATTCTGGGGATTTGGGTAGAAAGTAGGCAAATGAATAGTTTGGTTTAAGGCCACATTGGAGACCACTTTTGGCATGAATGTTGGGTTTGTACTTAGAGAAACCCTGTCCTGGTGAAAAATGAGGAAAGGTTCCACAGTCATCAATGCCTGTAAAGTACAGTTTTGTACCTACCATAAATGTAGATGTCCGAACTGGATAGCATCTGCAGTCATAACAACTGGGTTGTCCTGTCGTCAGGCAGCCCTTCGGTCGGCCGGATTCCAAAGTCCGGGTCCGGCTTCGGCTGATGTCGCACTTCACCCGACGTCATCTCTGCTGGTCTTCGGGTATAAAGGCATCAGCCGACGCCATTTTCTTCAGTGTTTCTTGCCCCAGATGCCAGTTGCCCTCTTGGAAGGCTAAATTTTGGGTAAAAATGCCAATGTTTCCCAAAGGATAGAAGGCAAACACAAAAAATAAGCATGTATGTACATATATACAAACAAATACACCATAAGAGACTCCCCCCCACCAGCTAGCTATTAGGAGGGTAAATACCTAGGAGTACCACAGAGGGGAAGGAGGAGGGTAATCCTGACTGCAGATGCTATCCAGTTCGGACATCTACATTTATGGTAGGTACAAAACTGTACTATGTCCTTCATGGATGCATCTGCAGTCATAACAACTGGGTAGAATACCATAGCCAACTAGCGGAGGAGGAAGAATAGATTATGGTGTGGTTAGGATCCCTTGCAGTACAGCAGTGGCAAACCCTGCTCGGGATCTGGAATACAGAGGTAAATTATAATGCTTGGCAAATGTATGCACGGAGGTCCAAGTAGCCGCCTCAATAATGTCCTTGGTTCCCACTCCTCGTAAGAAGGCTGTGGTAGTGGCTGTTGCTCTTGTAGAATGAGGTCGTATGTTCTGTGGAATTGGTTTTCCATGGAAGGAGTAACAGAATCGTATGCAATTTCCTATCCATTTGGAGATAGTCTGTTTGGAAATTGCTTTTCCTTCCCTTCCTGTTGCATAGGCTACAAAAAGCTGGTCAGTTTTTCTGTTACTTTTGTTCTGTCCAGGTAATAGCGTAGCTATCTGTGTACATCCAAGGAATGCAGCATTATTACCCCTCTGTTTTGTGGGTTGGTAAGAAGGTAGGTAGGTGGATTGCCTGGTTTAGGGACACTCTGGATACCACCTTAGGCATAAATGTAGGATTAGTCCTCATGGACACTCTGTCTTGGTGGAAGATTAGGAAGGGTTGTACTGCCATTAGGGCCTGAAGTTCAGAAACCCTCCTTGCTGAGGGTATTGCCAGTAGGAAAGCAGTTTTCCATGAAAGATGCTGTAGGTCTGCTGTTGCTGCTGGTTCAAAAGGTGCAAGTGTCAACTTTTCTAGCACAAAGTTCAAATCCCAAGCTGGCAGTGGTGGTTTCCTAGGAGGTTTTACATTCTTGATCCCTCTGAGGAACTGCCTGAGTAGAGGATGTGAGAAGACAGGTGGATCAAAGCTGTATTCTGCTGAAATAGCTGATGCATGTATCTTGATGGAGGAATAGGACAGGCCTGTATGTAGAAGCTCTGCCAAGTACTCCAGAATGTTAGCCATATCTATATTCGACACATCCTTCCCTCTTTCAGCACTCCAAATGACAAACCTTTTCCATTTCCCTGCATAGTTCCTTCTTGTTGAAGGTCTGCGGGCTTCAAGGATAATGTCTTTAACCCTTTGGGAGAGATCTGGAATAGTTGCTGCTATGTGATGTGCCATGCAGTCAGCTGCAACGTTTTAGGTTTGGATGCATGATGCTGTAGTTGTTCTGAGTTAACATCAAAGGCATCAGGGGTATTGACCACATTTTGTCCCGAGACATGCTCCTCAGCAATGGGTACCAGTGTTGTCTTGGCCAGTTTGGAGCTATCAGGATTATCCTTGGGCGTTCCTCCTTGATTTTTAGTAATACCTTGTGTATCAAGGGAAGAGGTGGGAATGCATATGCTGTCAGGCCTTTCCAGCTGAAGGAGAGCGAATCCACTTCGATGCAAGTGGATGGAATGTCCTTGTGCAGAATTTTTGAGCTGGTGGTTGAGAGGGGAAGCGAATAGATCTATCTGTGGCATTCCCCATTTCTTTGCGATGGTCTTGAAGATGTCCGGGTGTAGCATCCATTCGTGAGCATCCGAGGTGGTTCTGCTTAACATGTCTGCTAGAGTGTTCTCCTTTCCCGGTACAAACATTGCCTGTAACTGGATGTTGTAGCTGAGTGCCAGGTTCCAAAGGTCCAAAGTCATTCTGCATAGGGGTGCGAATGAGTGCCTCCCTGTTTGTTGATGTACCACATGACTGTGGTGTTGTCTGTCCTTATCATCAAATGGCCTTCTTTGAGAAATGGTCTGAATTTTGGATTGCCAGTTTTACTGCCAGCATTTCTTTTAGGTTGATGTGCAGGTGAAGTTGGTCCTGTCCACAATCCTTGCACGCATTTGTCCAGCATGTGAGCCCCCATCCTAGGTCTGAGGCGTCTGTTGTGATGGTTTGGCTTGCTTGATATTTGTGAAAGGGTAAGCCTGGGTTTGACTGGCATGCTTGAGCCCACCATAGGAACTCCTGTTTTAGGCATGGAATTAGTGGAATTTCTGTTTCTAGGCTGTGCCTGTGTTGGGACCATAAATTCTTTAGGTACCACTGTAGTTTTCTCATATGCAGTCTGGCATGTGGAACCAAGATTATGCATGATGCCATGAAGCCCAAGGCCTGCAGAACTTTTCTTGCTGTTAGCTTGCTGTGGTTTGTTAGTGCCAAGAAGTAAAGAGGGAGATCTTTTTGTTTTTCTGCAGTTAGGAATGCCATTTGTTTTACTGTGTCCAATTCAGCCCAAGAATGTCCTTGTTTGGGATGGAATCAGCCCTGATTTTTGCAAATTGACTGTGTATCCCAGTGCTTGTAGCAAGTAAATGACACTTTGTAAATCTGTTGTCAGCTTGCTTTTGTTGTCCCCTTGTAGCAGGCAGTCGTCCAGGTATGGATAAATTTGGATTCCCTGTAGTCTGCAGTGGGCGATTACTGATGCCAGGCATTTTGTGAATACTCTGGGCGCAGTAGATAAGCCAAAGGGCAATGCTGAGAATTGATAGTGCTCTGATCCTGCAAGAAATCTGAGGTATCTTCTGCAAATTGGTCGAATGGGGACGTGCAGGTATGCCTCCTTGAGATCTAGAGTTACCAGCCAACACTCCTTGCCCAGCATGGGAAGAAGTTGCTGTAGGGTCAGCATCTTGAATTTTGGGACAATGATGTATGTGTTTAAGGTGGACAGATCGAGAATAGGTCTCCAGCTTTTTTCCTTTCCTGGAACTAGGAATAGTCTGGAGTAGAATCCTTTGCCTTGTTCTGTTATTGGTACTCTTTCCACAGCTCTCATCTTTGTTAATTGCATTATCTGCTGTAGAGCTGCTGTGTTTTGATTTGGAGGTAGGTTTGGCATTCCTCTTTTGACTGGTATAGTGTGGAAGTGGAACCGGTAACCTTGGTCTATGGTTTGCAAAATCCACTTGTCTTTTGTGATATAGTGCCAGTTCTTTGAAAATAAGGTTAATTTTCCGCCTAAGGGTGCTGCTATTTGTTCCCTGGTAGGCGGAGTTAGAATCAAGTCACTGTGATTGCCCTGTTGTAGTGGTAGTGGCTGTGCCTGTGGCTCTGTTTTTTCCTTACCACTCTCGTCCTCTGTAGGCTCTCCCTCTGGTTTGATTTCTGCCTCTGGAGCGTCTATTCCTGCCCCTTTGGGATCTTGTGGAGTCAGGAAAGGACCAATTTTGGCAGGCCAGTTCCTGCTAAACCTTGGGGCTGAACCTGCAAGAAATCTTTAACCGTTTGTACAGATTTTGCCTTTTCTTCCATTTTCTTCATTACCTGCTGGGCAGGTGTACCAAACAAACTGGTCTTATCCATAGGAGCATCTAATAACGTAGCTTTAACATGATCCGGTAAAACTTGTTCCTTCAGCCATGCATGTCTTCTTATCACTGTGCCAGTCATGGCTGATCTAAATGAAGCCTCCAGTGCATCATAGCCACATTTTAAGGAATGGTTACTAACCGGTTGTATGTTATTTACCATTTCTAATAGATTTTTCTTATCTATAGAGTCATCAGAGGATAGCTTTTTAGTTAACTGATCAAGCATAAACTCTTGGTATTGTATCATGTGAAACTGACAGTTTAAAGCTCTAGCTGAGAGAGTAGCAGAGGTGTAAACATTTTTGCCCCATCTGTCTAAAGACCTGGCTTCCCTTTCAGAAGGAATAGGGTTTTTTGCTGTGGTTGAGGCTACTGCCTTAGGGCCCTGGGATATAGTTTCGGGGTCTGCAAGAGGGGCCTTGTACAGGTGATGAGGATTGTCTGGCACCCTGTAAAATCTATCTGGTTTGGCAGGTGCTGGAGGTAAAGAATCTGGTGCAGTGCAAACATCATTAAATGCATCGTCCACAACAGAGAGGACAGGAGGTATAGCTAAGGGCCTGTGTTGTGGTAGGTGCAGAAAAGTCCTAAGTCTTTTTCTGGAGTCTGAAAAATCCTGTTCCTGCCATTGGAAATGTTCTCTCATGGCATGTAAGGTTTCCCCAAAGGAGAATTCTTCTGGTGGGGAAGCAGCTGGAATGGATTCTTCAGCATCTGAGTCCTCAAAATTGGAGAAAGGAGCCTCTGGCTGGTCTGTAATATCTGAGTCTTCCGCAGAATCATCAGAGGACACAGGCTCGAGGGGCTCTGCTCTAGGTCTCTTTTCTGGGGGCTGAGAGGCCCTGTCTGGGTGAGATTGAGATCCCCTAATTAAGGATATTAAATCTTCTGCCAGAGTGAGCATTTGTGAACTAGAAGTGGGCCTGGTTGAGGGGGGGTTTAACAGGCACTGACCTAGTAGATTTGGCTGCTTTAGCCCTGGCGAAGGCCTTAATAGACATGGCTGCAGGAGGCCTAGCAGCACCACGTGCTGGGGTAGAGGCATCCAAAGGGATGGTGTCTGATAAGTCACTAGTAACCACTGTAGTAGGTAAAATTTCTGAGGCCGATTCAAGTAAGGTAACCGGAACCTCAGTAGTAGTCATTGATTCGCTGTACTCTGATCAGTTTTCGGTTTCGGCGAAACCGAGACACTCATGTTTGCTTAACCATGGTTTCGGCGAAACCGCGGACCTTGAGTGTCGGTCTTTTGCGTTTTTAATAATTTGGGTAGTCGGAGGATCCGGCGGCATAATGTACGCAAATTCAGAGCCGAAAAACTGTTCAGCAAACTCCGACCGGCGTCTAAGCGTTGTCGGTTGAAAGAAGCACAGGCGAACAGGCTGCTACGTCGTGGTCTGGGCCTAAACAAGGCAAACAGTAAGAGTGGAAATCTTTATGAGGTATTTGTTTCCCACAAGTTAAACAGTTATTGACTTTTTCTGACATCGGCTGAGGCAAGAAAGAGTCCCCAGCGGGTACTTAGCTTTAGAAGTCTTGAAGGAGTATTCGGTAGTAGTAATCTCTGGATCTGACCGACCGGCACTTGCGAACAGCTTCTGCTTCGGGCGCCACGCGGCAAGAAAGACTGAAGAAAATGGCGTCGGCTGATGCCTTTATACCCGAAGACCAGCAGAGATGACGTCGGGTGAAGTGCGACATCAGCCGAAGCCGGACCCGGACTTTGGAATCCGGCCGACCGAAGGGCTGCCTGACGACAGGACAACCCAGTTGTTATGACTGCAGATGCATCCATGAAGGACATCTCTGAAACTCTTCTTGCTGAAGTTATTGCTAGGAGCAGAGCAGTTTTCCATGACAAGAATTTCTTATCAGCTGTGCTGGCTGGTACAAATGGAGGCAGTGTTAGTTTTTCTAAAACAAAATTGAGGTCCCAAGTAGGTACTGGTGCTCTCCTAGGGGGTCTTATATTCTTTGCCCCTCTGAGGTACTGTCGTAGTAGAGGATGTGAAAAATAGGAGGATCCGTATTGTAATTAGCTGAAATGGCAAAGGCATGGATTTTAATAGATGAAAAAGATAGGCCTTTGTCCCAACATCTCAGTCAGGCATTGAAAAATCTGAAGTATATTAGGGACTAGTTGGTCAAGCCCTTGTGCATGGTTCCAAGCACAGAATCTCTTTTTCTGCATAAGATTTCCTAGTGCTTGGTCTCCTGGCTTCCAAATTTACATCCATAACAGCTTGAGAGAGGTGCAGTCTGAATGGCTACATTATCTGCCATGCTGCCAGGTTTAAGGTTCTGAGATGACTGTGCAGAATCTGACTGTTTTGCTGTGTCAGAAGATGAGGGGATTTGAGGCAGAGGCCAAGGTGGGCCTTGGGAAAAAATCTTTAGGATTGGGTACCAGTGCTGGCGTGGCCAGTCTGGTGCAATCAGGATAATTTTTGGCCTCTCGTCTGACTTTTAGAAGCACCTTGGTGAGAAGAGGCATCGGAGGGAAGGCATAGACTGTCAGGTTTTTCCAGGTGAAAGGCAGAGCATCCTCTTTTCATGCTTGAGAGTGATAAGTCCTTGTGCAAAATTGCTGTACTTGGCAATTGTGAGGGGAGGCAAAAAGATCTATGTCTGAGCGTCCCCACTCCCATGTTATGTTGAACACTTGTGGATTTAGCTTCCATTCCTGAAAATCCATGAGATTTCTTCAGAGTTAGTCTGCCAGTGTTTTTTTTTGTTCCTGGCAGGAATTGTGCTTGCAGATGTATCTGGTAGGTCAATGCTGTGTTCCACAAAGTCATGGCTTGTCTGCATAGGGGGTAGGAATGTGTGCCCCCTTGCTTGTTTATGTACCACATAACTGTGGTATTGTCAGTCTTTATTAATAATTGTCCTGGATGTATTAGGTCCTTGAAGGCTGTCAGGGCATTCTGTACTGTACTGCTAGCATCTCTTTTTGACTGATGTGAAGATGCATTTTTTCCTTGGGCCACGTGCCCTGAATACATTTTCCTGCCATATGTGCTCCTCAGGCATAATCCGATGCATCCGTTGTTATTGTCTGCCTGGCTGTAGGTAAGGTGAAAGGCTGTCCCTTGTGGTGACAGGCCTGGGACCACCATCGAAACTCCTGTTGTAGGCAGGGAATCAACGTTATGATTGTCTCTAGGCTGTGACAATGCTGAGTCCAAACACTTATTAGATACCATTGTAGTTACCTCGTATGCAGTTTGGCATATGGAATTAGTAGAATGCAAGATGCCATGAAACCCAGGGCCTGCAGAATTTTTCTTGCAGGGAGCTGGGTCTTTGTTGCCATCAACTGAAAGTAATGAGTCAGTTGCCTTTGTTTGTCTGGCGTGAGAAGCCATCTGGGCAGTTTCATTTAAGCTTGCACCTAGGATTATCATCTCTTGAGAGGGCACTAGTTTTGATTTCTTTTCGTTTACTGTGTACTGCATAATCTTTTTGCAAACGCCAGGTGCTTTAGAAGAATGTCCTTGCTCTCTGCTTGAATAAGGCAGTCGTCCAAGTAGGGATATATTTGAATTCCTTTTTGTCTGCAAAATGCAATTACTGGTGCCAGGCATTTTGTGAAGACCCTGGGCGCAGTAGATAAGCCAAAGGGCAATGCAGAGAATTGATAATGCATTGGGCCAGCTATAAATCTGAGGTATCTTCTGCACGATTGTCTGATTGGGACGTGCAGGTATGCCTCCTTAAGATCCAAACTAACTAGCCAAGCCTCTTTGCCCAGCATGGGCAGAAGTTGTTGTAGTGTTAACATTTTGAATTTTGGAACATCCAGGAAAGTATTTAGGATTGACAGGTCCAGTATTGGTCTCCAGGATTTGACTTTTCTGAGAACTAGGAAAAGTCGTGAGTAAGTCTTTCTCATTCTAAGTCTTTTGGATTAAGCACTTGGGCTTCAGACCAGTTGCTTTACATTAGGAAGGTTTGTGGCATGCACTGTGGTAGCAGGACAGGTAGCTTTCATCCTTCTAAGTTGGGAACTGCTGATTGAGAGCCCAGTGCCTGTTATTCTTAAAGTGTATTAGTTCTGGTTTAAGCACTTGGGCTTCAGGCCAGTTATTTTACATTAAAAAGGTTCGTGGTCTGCACTCTTGTGGGAGAAGAGGCTGGACTCTGCCCTTCTGAGCTGGGAATTTCTGGTTAAAGGTTTATAGTGCCTGAATATTTGAACTGTATCTTACTGAAATTGGTACACCTTGTTTGCTGTAGCATAGACTAGATCCAGGCCTGCTGAATCTAGCTTTGTTTATATGCTTGTTGTTTGTTTGCTTGTTATTTCCATGGAAAGCTAATTCCACCTAATACGTGGCTTCTCAGCGCTTCTGTGGATCACTAGTGATATCCGCATTGCTTACTGTACTTATTTCCTTGTTTCACTTGAAATAAAGTTACCGTTTGTCGTTTTTGCATTTAAGTTACCTGTAACACATTGCACTTAAGTTACCTGGCACTTGCTCACTAAAGCAATTATATAAGTCAGCACTAAAATTTAAAAGCACTACACCCTCACTCCCCACTGGCCCTCGTTTTCAATTATAAAGGAATTCCCAATATTATTCTAGCATGTCCAAAGGTCAGTTGTCAATCTCCTCTCCGGTCCAGCTGGTGAATCTGGGAATCTTGAGGCAATGTTACAACTGCCTCATGTACACAGACAACCCTCTCCTCCTCCTAACAAATTCCAACACATGTGAGAGATGCAACCATATAGTCAAACTGGAGGCTAAGCTCTCTCAACTCAGTACTGGCATAACCATTCAGGAGGAGAAGGAAACCACACTCACAATTCCAGTCTCACATAGACCTACCACGACAGCAAACCAAACACAATCACACAAAAACATACTCAGAGGCTCTAAATAAAGATCTGCCTAAGCAGCAGAGACCTCCAAAGCAGGCACCCAAGCAACCGCTACCCCAAAACAAAACACGTGCAACACATCTCACAAAGCCAGTGTGCTGAACAGTCACAGCCCCTAAGACTAAACAACACACCTGAAACACTTGTAATAGGTGACTATCATCAGGCACACTGACGTCCCGCTCACCAGGCTGAATAAAGAGGGTCACGGTGAGCAGCCTGTCGGGCGCTAGGATCCGCCACATAACACAAGCACTCAGGTCACTCCAAGGCAAGTACAAATATGACTCCGTCATTGTCCATGCTGGTGTGAATGACCCGAGACGTACCTCCCTGGACTACATGAAAAGAGACAGAGGAGCTCTCTGAGCATGTAGCCCAGGCCGGTATGACCCTGACCTTGAGTAGCATCTTACACTCACCAAGAATGATGCCACAATATGAAGACAAGATGATCAATTTCAACAATTGGCTTAAGTATTGGTGTCATTCAAAGGTGATCCAATGCCTGTCAGCTTGGGATGATATGCTAGACAAGCCACGACGCTTCGCTAGGGACAGCTTGCACCTGTCACCCCTGGGCTTTCAGATATTGGCCAAGGCTCTTGCTACCCCCATAGTGCCTTTTTTAGGCAAGGCTCAAAAGACAAACCCACCTCCATAGGTATCACAAGGGATAAGAAACTAAGAGTAATGCTACTCAGCTCCAGAAGTCTAAACCTCAAGATGCACGCACTCGAAACTCTCCTTAGCATGGAGAACATTGATATCTGTGCAGTAACAGAAACCTGGTTCAGGGCTCCAGAGAGCATCCCAGCACTACCAGGTTATACCTCATACCATGCTTTTCGGCCCCAAAACATGGACCGAACCACAAAAGGAGGGGGAGTATCGATATTCATCAAAGATACCCAACACCTCCAGGTTGGTGGCACAGCACGAAGCATCAGAGACTATCCATGTGCAACCAACAGCGGGGTAAAACTGCCTTCCAGTTTATAGCCTGCTACAGACCACCCTCTCAAACCTAGGAACCCCACTCGGCCTTCCTGAGAACACTGGAAAATATGAAGGTCTCTCCAAACACCATTATATTGGGCAACTTCAACTACCCAAACATAGACTGGGAACATTACTCTAGCTCAACACCCTAGCCCAAAGGTTCCTAGAATTTATAAACTCAAATGCTATGGAACAACTTGTTACCACCCCCACAAGAGGGGAAAACATACTGGACCTGATCATCACCAACATGGGGACTCTCTGCTCCAGACCAGAAGTGTATCCCTCACTGGTAAGATCAGACCATAAAATAATCTCACTGGATATTCACATCCCGAGCCCACCCCCTGCCTAGAAAACCACAGTGAAAAACTTCTCTAAAGCAAATTTCACACTCCTCAAAACCGAGGTGGAATCCTTCAAAGCCCCCGGGCCTGTGGAAAATACTGCCCAGACCGCAGAATCCTTTATAAACGCATTCTATGAACACCTTCAGGAACGCATGGATCATGCGATCCCAAATAAAACCAAGACCCAATCCTCCAAAGGCAGACATCCTGTCTGGTGGACCCCAGCCATAAACAAACTATACAATAGAAGGAGGAAGGTACTAAATGATAGAGCAAAATCCCAAAAAGGGAAGGCATCACTGATCAGTATTAGCAAAAAACTACGGGCACTCATAAAATTGTCTAAGGCCAGCTTCGTGAGAAAAATTGCACAGGACACTAAGGATAATCACAAGGCTTTCTTTAGTTATGTTAGGAACCTGGGTGGGAATTCCCAGACATGCTCAGAATTAGTCCAAAATGACAAAAAATACACCGAACCCACAGACATTGCCAACATCCTAGCGGACAGGTTCAGCAAACCCTCCACACCAAAAGGGCAAATATCTATCCCAGCAGAGTGCTGCCCCCCTGACATCTCAGATGCTCAGGTAAGAGCCGCCCTCTCCAAAGCAAAAAACACAGCATCAATGGGACCAGACAGAGTCCCGGGCTGCGTCCTACATGAACTCCAAGAAGAGCTAAACCCAAACATAAAACTACTGTTCAATCTCAGCCTTACTACAGGATATGTGCCCAAAGAGTGGCGTACAGCAACAGTGGTCCCTCTCCATAAAGGTGGTGCCTCAATGGATCCTGGAAACTATCGCCCAATAAGCCTGACTAGCTTGGTCTGCAAAGCTATGGAAAGAATCATCATGGACCTCATAAATAAAGATATTGGGGACATACAGACACTGGATCCTACCCAGTTCGGCTTTGCTAAGAGCAGATCCTGCCTCTTAAACCTGGTTGATTATTTTGAAACAGTCACCAAGGCCATTGACGAGGGGAAGGTGGCCCACACAGCCTACCTAGACCTCGCAAAAGCTTTCGATACAATACCCCACTCGGGCATTACAGATAAGCTCACCAGCTTAAATATAAACCCCCTATGTCACTAGATGGATTGCAAACTGGCTCAAGGACAGAACCCACATGGTTAGAATTGCTGGAGCCATGTCAGACTCCAAACCAATTACAAGGCTCAGTCCTGGGTCCTCTCTTGTTCGGTATATATTTCTCGGAGGTACAGGCCAACACGGAAGGACTGTGGCTGAACAAGTTCGCAGATGACTGCAAACTGGGCGCCATAATAGACTCTCCAGCCGACACAAGCATCCTCCAAAAGGGCCTCATAGAAACAGACAACTGGTGCCAGAGCCATGGCCTCAAGCTAAATGCCAAAAAGTGTATAGTCATCCCCTTTGGCAAAAACAAAGTGCCCACAAATTACCACATAGGTGGTAATCCATTAAGTACAGAAGAAGTAATTAGGGACCTGGGGACCCAAAGTTGATAGCGCACACTCATTTGACAACCACGTGGCCAAAGTGGTTAGAAAAACATTTTATATAGCCCACCTAATCATGAAGGGATTCACATCTAGATCAGGGGAGGTCATCGTGCATCTTTACTCATCCCTCATCAGGCCCATAATTGAGTACAATGCCACTTTTGGGATGTACCTTACCAGACACCTGCAGCAACTGGAAAGACCCCAAAAGTACCTCACCAAGAGGATCAAAGGGCTCAAACAGATGCTATATGCTGCCCGGTTAAAGAAACTCCAGCTCTACTGAGTGGCATACCGCCTGCTCAGAGGCGATCTGTGCCCGACGTATAAAGCCTTGTCCAACCCGGAATTAATGGACATGCTGCACCTCAGAAAATCCAAATCCCATCGAGCTACGAGCTCGAGAGACTTGAACCTCAGCAGTGAAATAAATAGGACATGCTGGAGGGACAGATTCATAACCCAGAGGCTCCCTTCACTCTGGAATAAAATCCCAGCCAAGGTTAGGCAGAGTCCCTCTGACTCTCTTCAAGAGGAATCTTGATGAGTGGATTGGAGATTGTAGGTTTACCCCGGGTATCACTTTTGTGTCACTGTTAGACAGAGGCACAGTATACTAACCTCGAAAAAGGGCATAGCAAAATAAATTTAAAATGGGTGGCGAAAGCCAAACACATTCTGGCTAGGCTTATAAATGCCCTAGGGCAGATAGCCTAGTATGAACCTATGAACCTATAAAATCCTTGGCCCTGTTCTTCTTGTGGAACACTTTGAATAGCTCCCATATCCATAAGAGCAGTAATCTGTTTTTGTGCCTCTGCCCATTGGTTTTGTGGCAGGTTTGGCATACCTTTTGGTTTTGGAAGCATGTGGAAGTGGAACCTGTACCCTTGAGAAACTATATTCAACACCCATTGGTCTTGGGTGATCATGTGCCAATGTTTTGAGAAAAGTGCTAGCTTTCCCCCTAGGGGTGGTGTCAACTGCTAAGACCTTGGCATTTGCAGTGAGAAGTCATTGTGACGGTTTCCTATAAGGTTGTGATTTGTCTTCTCCTTGGGGGCTGAAGCACCCCACTGTTTAGGTCTGTAGGAGCCTTGGGCTGAGATCTGCGTCTTTGTGGCCTGTCACTGGAAAGGACCAATTTTTTGAAGGCCAGTTTCTGCTAAATCTAGGTGGTTGAACCTGTAAGAATTTTTTCAGTTTGCATTGACTTTGCTTTATCCTCCATTTTCTTTAACACCTCCTCTGCCTTAACACCAAAGTAACATACTGTAGTGGAGCATCCAATAATTTTACTTTAACATGATCAGGTAAACTTTGTTCTTTCAACCATGCATGTCTTCGAATAACTGAGCCTGTAACTACGGCTCTACAAGAAGCTTCTAATGAATCAAAACCACATTGCAGAGTATGTGTCCCCACTTGTTCAACTGCATGCAATAAATCCTGCATTTCTTTACTGTCAGGACCTCCTATATTTGTAACCATTTTCTGCTTTAACAATGACATGAGATACTGTTGATATTTAAGCATGTGAAACTGACTGTTTAAAGCTCTTACAGCTAAAGTAGCAGAAGTGTAAACTTTTTCCCCCCATCTGTCCAGAGCTCTGGAATCCCTAGCTGAGGGGACAGGATTTTTGGCAGTGGAAGCTTTAACTCCTTTAGGACCCTGAGAAATAGTTTCTGGGTCTGCAGCGGGGTGTTTGTAAAGAAATTTGTGAGAGTCCGGGACCCTGTAGTACGTGTCTGGCTTTACTGATGCAGGGGGTCTAGATTCTGGAGACAGACTGGATTCAGAAAAAACATCTACAATATCAAGCACAGGGGGGATAACTAGGGGCCTGTCCTGAGGCAATAAAAGGAAATCTCGGAGCCTTTTCTTGGATTCTGAGTAATCCTGGCTCTCCCAGTGGAAATGCTCCCTCATGGTGTGCAGGGTTCCTCAAAAGAGTAATCCTCAGGCGGTGAGGCTGAAGGAATGGACTCTTCAGCATCAGAGTCCTTATAGGGAGGGAGAGAATAGCCCTGGTCAGAAGAATCAGAAGAAATGGAAACCTGATCAGAGGAATCATAATCAGTGTCTTGCCTAGGCCTTTTGTCAGGAGGGGGATGGGAGCCCCTGATTAAAGTAATAAGGTCTTCGGCCATTTTAAGCATCAGTTTCTTTGGCATGGATGACTGTTCTGGAGAATGCTGCACTTGTTTCCTTGTCTTTAATGGTGTTTTTGACTTTGCCTTTGCTGCTGTAGTAGCTTTAACTGTAAGCTGTGAAGGTCTGAAAACACCCTCAGAAGCCGGTGCCTGCTCAGAGGCTCTGGACCCATCTGAGGGTATATTTTCCGTAGGCCCAATACCTTGAGTTTCCACAGGCCTCGGTGTCTCCACATGGCTGTCGGTTACGGCCTGTGGCTCTGAGGTAGCGGGTGTCAGGGGCTGCGAAAGTGCCTGAGAACCGGCGACTGGCCTAGAAGAGGCTTCGTAGTCGGTTTTGGACCTCGGATGCCTGTCTTTCTTTGTCTTTGCTTTTTTTATGCATTCCGGTCGTCAGTTGTTCTGACGGCATTATGTAATTAAATCTTCGTCCAAAATAATGCAAAGCAAAATCAAACCAACATTTAATAGTGCGTTTATTGAATCTAGCACAAAACCGAAAACTAGTAACGTCGTGGTCAGGGCCTAGGCAAGGAATGCAGTAAGAGTGAAAGCCCTTATGAGGTATTTGCCTCCCACAAGAAATACAATTATTAACTTTTACTGACATCGGTCTGGAGCAAGAAAAAGTTTCCCCAATGGGGTACTTAGCTTTACTGAAGACTTCGGTTCTGAAATTCAATTATGAAAATCTCAGGAGTTGGCCGACCGAACTTGCAAACTGTTTTTGCTTCGGGCACCGCGTGGCAAGAAAGACTGAAGAAAATGGCGTCGGTTGCAACTTTTATACCCCTGGCGCACTGACGTCAGGGAAGAGGCAACAGCAACAGACGCCAGACCAAGACTTTGGAACGCGGGCAGACTACGGGTCGCCTGTCAGCAGGATAACCCAAGTGTAATGACTGCAACAGTGAAACACGATTAACATCTTGTGAGAATCAGGAATGCTGTAATATCTGTCAGGTTTTCTGGGAGCAGGAGGCAAAGAATCAGGGGCCAAACTAGATTCTGAAAAGGCATCAACAATGTCTAGTACAGGAGGTGTAGCTAAAGGCCTATGCTGAGGCAGGAGTAAGAAATCCCCAAGCCTCTTTTTTGAATCAGAAAAATCCTGGCTTTCCCAGTGGAAATGCTCCCCTAGAGTATATGTAAGGTCTCACCAAAAGAAAAACCTCTGGATGGGAAGCAGAGGGAATACAGTCCTCTGCATCAGAATCCTCATAAGTAGATAAGGGCAAATCCAGATCATCAGAAGAATCAGAAAAATGCGAATCCTGTTCAGAAGATTCATAAACAACTTCAGTCCTAGGTCTTTTGGAAGGGGGAGGTTGGCTTCCCCTGATTAGAGTTATAAAATCTTCAGCCATTCTTATTTGTTTTTAGGCATAGAGGCCTGAGCATAGGTTTCTTAGGTGTGGTTCGAGATTTTGGCCTAAATGAAGAAGGAGGCGTCAGTTTAATATGCAAATCCGTAGGCCTGAATACACCCTCAGAAGCCGGTGCCTGCACAGCGGCTCCGGACCCATCCAAGAGAGACATCCGCAGGTTCCACAGTTGAAGCATCTTACGGCATACCGGACTCCAAATGGGTCGCAGTAGAGGCCTGCATGTCAGAAGTAGCGGATATCAGGGGCTGCGAAAGTTGCCTCACTGAGTACAGGCAAACTGGCGACTGGCTTAGGAGAAGCGTTGTCGGCAGCTTTGGACCTCGGCGGTCTGTCTCTGTATTTATCTTTGCATTTTTTTGGAATCCCTATAGTCGGATGGCTAACAGATGACATTTCTGGATAATTAAACAGAGAACTGAAATATTTAGAAGCGAAAATATACCGATGGCGGATAGTGCGCTGATAAAATAATGCAGAAAACCGACATCAAGGTACGTCGTGGTCAGGGCCTAGGCAAGGAATACAGTAAGACTTCAGTTCTGAAACTCGGAAACGAAAATTTCAGGAGTCGGCCGACTGGCAGTTGCGAACTGCTTCTGCTTCGGGTACCGCACAAGAAAGACTGATGTAATGGTGTTGGCTGCATGTTTTATACCCCTGACGACCTGATGTCATGGAAGAAGGGACAGCAACTGACGCAGGACCCATGGCTTTGTTAATCAGGCCGATTGAGGGCTACTGCAAGCAGATAACCCAAATGTAATGACTGCAACAGTGAAACACGAAGAACATCAAGATGAATCCTTACCATGATCATGAGGACCATATGCTGAGAATTTGCAGTGGATTGCAGGAGTCTGAGGGAGACCTGGTAACTGATCTCCTCAGTGAGGCTCAGACTGACACCTAAGTGGAAAGGGTAGCAATGTCCAAGTAGCTATCTCCTACCCAGGTTCGAGAAATCCAAGCAGTGTTATTTTTATGGGGACATGTTTACTGGGAAACCTAGGTGCACCCCACCTGGCGCAGCACCATGTGGATACAGGACCCGAAAGGCCAATTAGGCAGGTCCCTAATAGGGTGCCTGAGAGAGAGTCAAACAGACTCTGAGGGAGGAGGTACAGGAAATGTTGGAACCCCCCAGTGGTGCTGGTACCAAAGGAGGATGGCAACACCAGATTCTGTGTGGACTACAGAAAATTAAATAGTCAGAAGCAGGTGCTTACCCCATGCCTAGGACAGATGAAGACCTACAGCAGCTGGGTGGGGCCAAGTATCTTACCACTGGTGATCTTATCAAGGGTTACTGGCAGGTGTCCTTGACTTCCAGTGCTTGAGAGATCAGCCTTTGTGACTCCTTTTGGCTTGTACAAGTGCACAAAGATGCCCTTTGGGATGAAAAATGCCCCAGTGACTTTCCAGCGGCTGGTAGATCATATCCTGGCAGAAACAGGAAATTTTGCCCTTGCTTATCTAGATATTGCCATCTGCAGCTATTCCTGGCAAGAGCACCTTAAGCATGTCAGGGAGGTGCTGGGCAGACTACAGAGGGCAGGGTTGACCATTAAAGCCCAGCAAATGTCAGGTAGGTATGGCAGAGATCTCCTATCTGGGACACAGTGGGGGGGGGGGGGGGTTTAAGATCCGGCCAGAACAGAAGTTGGAGTCTCAGACGGCATTTTATACGCAAAGTTAGCCACAAAAAATTCCTCTGCAAACTCCGACCGACGCCTAAGCGTTCGTCGGTTGAAGGAAGCACAGGCAGAGCAGGCCGAGACGTTGTGGTCCGGGCCTAAGCAAGGGAGGCAGTAAGAGTGGAAATCCTTATGAGGTATTTGTTTCCCACAAGTTAAACAATTATTTACTTTATCTGACATCGGCTGAGGCAAGAAAGAGTCCCCAACGGGGTACTTAGCTTTTTCGAAGTCTTCGGTAGCTGAATCAAAGGAGCTGGCCGACCGGCACTTGCGAACTGCTTCTGCTTCGGGCACCGCGCGGCAAGAAAGACTGAGGAAGATGGCGTCGGCTGATGCTTTTATACCCCAGACGCTCTGGCGTCGGGGAAAGTGCGACATCAGCCGAGGCCAGACCCAGACTTTGGAATCCGTCCGACCGAAGGGCTGCCTGAGGCAGGACAACCCATATGTTATGACTGCAGATGCATCCTTGAAGGACATTGTACAGTTGTGTACACTTACCATAAATGTAGATGTTAGAGTGTATTCACTGTTGCAGTCATTACATTTGGGTAATCTGCTGGCAGGTTGCCCTCAGTCGGCCTGATTAACAAAGTCTTGGGTCCTGCGTCGGTTGCTGTCCCTTCTTTCCATGATGTCAGGGGTATAAAACATTCAACCGACACCATTACATCAGTTTTTCTTGCCTCAGAAGTCAGGTGCCCCCCAAATGGGGAGCAAAAAAAATATATATATATATATATATATATATATATATATATATATATATATATATATATATATATATATAATTAAACACAAAAAAATATACCTCCAAACAAAAGCAAATACACCAAAAAGGCTTTTAAGCATAGTAAAAGAAAGTAGAGGTATAGTAAGAGAAAAACAAGGGGCTGGAGGGAGGGTAACCAGGACTGCAACAGTGAATACACTCAAACATCTACATTTATGGTAAGTGTACACAACTGTACTATGTTCTTAGTGTTTCACTGTTGCAGTCATTACACATTTGGGTAGATTCCCAAAGCTATGGTTGGGAGGATGGATTTATACAGCATTAGGACCAGCTATAAAGACCTGCATGACAGCAGTGGCAAAGCCAGCTCTGGATTTAGAGAAGAAAGGTAAATGGTAATGTTTGGTGAATGTATGAACTGAGCTCCAGGTAGCAGCTTCTAGAATGTCTCTAGTAGGAACACCTCTGAGAGAGGCTGTAGAGGTAGATGCAGCCCTGGTGGAATGAGATCTGATCCCCTGGGGGATAGTTTTACCATGGTGCATATAGCAGAAACAAATACAATGGCTTATCCATTTGGAAATGGTCTGCTTTGAAATAGCCTTTCCCTCTGCCCCTGCAGCAAATGCCACCAGTAGTTCAGATTTTCTTTGAGATTTTGTCCTGTTTAAATAAAATTAAGTGGTCTGTGTACATCCAATGAATGCAGAATCCACTCCCCCTTGTCCTGTGGATTGGGAAAGAAAGCTGTCAAATGAATGGTCTGATTAAGAGCCACAATGGATACCACCTTAGGCATGAAGGATGTTTTGGTCCTGAGAGACATCCTGTCCGCATGAAAAATAATGAAAGGCTCCACTGCCATAAGAGCCTGTAATTCAGAAATCCTTCAAGCTGAAGTAACTGCTAAAAGGAAAGCTATTTTCCAGGAGAGAAAATTTAAGTCTGCAGTAGCAGCTGGCTCAAAAGGAGGGACAGTGAGTTTTTCCAATACAAAATTGAGGTCCCAGGCAGGGGATGGAGCTCTCCTGGGTGGTCTTAAGTTTTTAGCCCCTCTGAGATACTGCTTTAGCAGAGGATGAGAGCAGAGGAGAGGTTCTGTGTTGTAATGAGCTGAAATGGCTGAGGCATGGATTTTTATGGAAGAAAAGGACAGGCCCTTGTGAAGCATCTCAGTCAAGTATTGTAAAATCTGAGGAATATTGGGCACTGCTGTGCTTATTCCTAGTGATTGATTCCAGGCACTGAATCTTTTCCATTTGTCAGCATAAGATTTTCTAGTACTAGGCCTTCTCGTCTCCAAAATGACATCCATCACAGGTTTGCTGAGGGATGCTAAGGGTGAATTTAGGTGATTAGCCACGCTGCAAGATTCAAAGTTTGGAGCGGAGTGTGCAGAATTTGCTTGTTCTGCTGAGATAGTAAGTAAGGTGTCTGAGGCAGGTGCCACGGTCGAAGGTGTGACATTGCACATGAGTGGGTACCAGTGTTGGCGAGGCCAGTCTGGAGCAATCAGAATAATTTTTGGTTTGTCCTGTTTAACTTTTAGTAGAACTTTGGAGAGCAGAGGCAGAGGGGGAAACGTTTTTCCAGCTGAACGATAGAGCATCCACTTTCCGGGCTTTTTTTGTGATGAGTTCTTATGCAAAATCTGTCCAACTGATAGTTCTGGGGTGAGGCAAAAAGATCTATGTCTGGACTCCATTTTGCGTGTCAACATGTTGAAAATCCGTGGTTCCAGTTTCCATTCGTGTGGGTCCATGAGATTTCTGCTTAGGCCGTCTGCCAGAGTATTCAGCTTTTCTGTCAGGAATTGAGCTTGTAGTTGTATTTGGTTGGTCAAGACAGTGTTCCACAATGCCATGGCTACTCTGCAAAGGGGGTAGGAGTGTGTACCCCCTGCTTGTTTATGTACCAAATAACTGTGGTGTTGTCTATCATTAATTGTCCTGGATGAAGGTAGTCCTTGAAAGGCTGTCAGTGCATTTTGTACAGCTAGCATCTCTTTCTGATTGATATGAAGGTGCATTTGATTGGAGCTCCATTTGACCTGAATGCACTTCCCTGCCAGATGAGCCCCCGAGCATAGTCTGATGAGTCTGTAGTTTGGGTTTGGGTAGCAGGGGGTGGAGTGAATGGCAGTCCCTTGTTTTGGTGGCAGGCCTCTGCCCATCATAAGAACTCTAGTTGCAGGCAAGGTATGACAGGAATCATTGTTTCCAGGCTGTGACAATGTTGACGCCATAAACTTCTTAAGTACCACTGAAGTTTCTCATATGCAGTCTTACATATGGAATTAGAAGAATGCAGGAGGCCATGAACCCCAAGGCTTGCAATTTTTTTCTTGCAGATAGCAGGGTTTTTGTGGTCACCTGTTTGAAGTAAGTTGCCAAATGAATTTGCTTTTCTGGCATAAGGCAAGTCATCTGGGCAGTTGTATTCAAGCTTGCACCCAGGAATGTAATTTTTTGAGAGGGTGCCAGTTGTGATTTCTTTTCATTTATGGTGTACCCTAGACAAGTTGGAACCCTTTTTACAAACGCCAGATGCTTTAGAAGAATGTCCTTGTTTTCTGCCTGAATTAGACAATTGCCCACGTATGGATATATCTGAATATTTCTTTGCCTGCAAAATGCAATTACTGGAGACGGGCAATTTGTGAAGACCCTGGGCACAGTAGATCAGCCAAAGGGCAGTGCAGAGAAAGTACAGTTTTGTACCTACCATAAATGTAGATGTCCAATAGGTATGCATCTGCAGTCATCACATATGGGTTGTCCTGCCTCAGGCAGCCCTTCGGTCGGTTGTCCTGCCTCAGGCAGCCCTTCAGTCGGCCGGATTCCAAAGTCTGGGTCCGGCGTCGGCTGTCGCCGCCCATTCCCCGACGTCAGAGCGCCTGGGGTATAAAAGCATCAGCCGACGCCATCTTCCTCAGTTTTTCTTGCCCCAGATGACAGGTGCCCTCTAAGGAAGGCTAAATTTGGAGAAATGCAATAAAATTCCAAACATGCACAATAATATATATATATATATATATATATATATATATATATATATATATATATATATATATATATAGATATATATAGATATAGATATATAGATATATAGATATAGATATATAGATATATATAGATATATAGATATATAGATATAGATATATAGATATATATAGATATATAGATATATATATATATATATATAAACAAATACACCACAATAGATTCCCCCAGCTAGCTATTGGGGGGGGGGGGGGTAAGGACCCAAGAATATCACAGAGGGGAAGGAGGGAGGGTAAACCTGACTGCAGTTGCATACCTAGCGGACATCTACATTTATGGTACATACAAAACTGTACTATGTCCTTTAAGGATGCATCTGCAGTCATCACATATGGGTAGAATACCATAGCCAATCTGGGGGTGGAGGAACTAAGAAAAGGATGGTGTAGCTAAGATACCCTGCAGGACAGCCGTAGCAAAGCCTGCTCTGGATCTGGAATATAAAGGTAAGTTGTAATGCTTGGCAAATGTATGCACGGAGCTCCATGTGGCAGCTTCTAAAATGTCCTTGGTAGCCACCCCTTTTAAGAAGGCTGTGGTGGTGGCTGTGGCTCTCGTGGAATGAGGTCTAATGTTAGTCGGTACAGTCTTTCCATGAAAGGAATAACAAAAGCGGATGAACTTTCCTATCCATTTTGAAATTGTCCGTTTGGAAATTGCTTTTCCTTGAGTACCAGGAGCATATGCTACCAACAGCTGGTCAGCTTTTCTGAAATCTTTAGTTCTGTCCAAGTAGTAGCGCAACTGTCTGTGAATGTCCAGGGTGTGCAGAAGTTTCTGCCCTTTGTTTTGTGGATTTGGGAAGAAGGTAGGCAAGTGAATGGCTTGGTTTAATGAAACCCTGGATACCACCTTTGGCATAAATGTAGGATTAGTTCTCAGTGAAACTCTGCCCTGATGAAAAATAATAAATGGCTGTACTGCCGTCAGGGCCTGCAACTCCGAAACTCTTGTTGCTGAGGTTATGGCCAGAAGGAAGGCAGTCTTCCATGAAAGGTACTGTAGATCTGCAGATGCTGCTGGTTCAAAGGGAGGCAGCTTTAGCTTTTCCAACACAAAGTTAAGGTCCCAAGCAGGTAGAGGTGGTTTCCGAGGAGGTTTAATGTTTTTGATTCCTCTCAGAAACTGTCTTAGGAGAGGATGAGAGAAGACAGGTGGATCAGTATTGTACTCTGCTGAAATTGCTGAAGCATGAATTTTAATAGAAGAGTAAGACAGACCATTGTGGAACATTTCTGCCAAATATTCCAGGATATGTGCCATGTTCATCACTGTCGTATCCAGGCCCTTTGTGGTGTTCCAAGTGAGAAATCTCTTCCATTTTGCTGAATATGCCTTTCTTGTGGAAGGGCGGCGAGCTTCCATAATAATGTCCTTCACTCTCTGGGATAGCTTATCCTGAGGAGGAGTCAAGGCATTCTCCAGGCTGTCAGTTGCAAGGTTCTCAGGTTGGAATGTAGAGTTTTGCATCTGTGCTGTGTCAGAAGTGGCCATAGAGAAAGACGCCATGGTTTCGTACGTGACATGCTCCTTAGCAGTGGGTACCAGTGCTGTCTTGGCCAGTCCGGAGCTATCAGAATTACATTTGGCTGCTCTGTCCTGATCTTCAGTAACACCTTGGTCATTAATGGAATTGGTGGAAATGCATACACTGTTAGATTTCTCCAGCTGAGAGAGAGAGCATCCACTTTCCACGTTTGTGGGCATGTCCTTGAGCAGAATTTCTTTAGTTGATGATTGTGGGGGGGATGCAAATAGATCTATGTCCGGGCTCCCCCAAGATTGTGTTATCTGTAAGAAAATGTCTGGGTGCAGCATCCATTCGTGCGCATCAATGATATTTCTGCTTAAGCTGTCCGCCAGTGTATTGTCTTTTCCTGGCACAAACTAAGCTTGCAGCTGTATATTGAGTTTCAAGGAAAGATCCCATAGATTCATTGCCAGTCTGCAAAGAGGGTAGGAATGGGTACCTCCTTGCTTGTTTATGTACCACATAACTGTGGTGTTGTCTGTCCTTAGTAGGTGGCCTTGATGTAGAAAGAGTTTGAAGGCCTCGATTGCATGCATCACTGCTAGCATTTCCTTTTGATTTATATGCATGCGTAGCTCCTTCTGTGACCACTGTCCTTGAATACCTCTGCCCTCCATGTGTGCTCCCCAACCTAGGTCTGAAGCATCTGTTGTAATAGTTTGGGAGGTTTTTGGATTTGTGAAGGGCAACCCCCTGTTGGACTGGCTGGCCTGAGCCCACCACAGAAATTCCTTTTGAAGGCATGGAATGAGTGGGATTAAAGCTTCTAAACTGTGACTGTGCTGAGTCTATAAACTCCTTAGGTACCACTGTAGCTTCCTCATATGTAGCCTTGCTTGTGGGATCAAAAGAATACAGGATGCCATGTAACCTAGGGCCTGCAGGATTTTCCTTGCAGTCAGCTGGGTTTGTCTTGTCAGATTCTTGAAGTAATCCGGTAGTTGTCTTTGTTTTTCTTCTGTGAGATAAGCCATTTGGGTGGTTGTATCTAGATCCGCACCCAAAAAGGTTATTCTTTGGGATGGAACAAGTCTTGATTTGTGCATGTTGACTGTATATCCCAAGGCCTGCAGAAGATTGATGGCATAATTTAAGTCCTTTACCAAAGTTTGTTGGCTGTCCGCTTGTATAAGGCAGTCGTCCAGATATGGGTATATTTGAATCCCCTGAAGTCTGCAGTGTGCTATTACTGATGCCAGACATTTTGTGAATACTCTGGGCGCAGTAGATAAGCCAAAGGGCAATGCTGAGAATTGATAATGCTCTGACCCTGCAAGAAATCTGAGGTGTCTTCTGCAACTTTGTCTGATAGGGACATGCAGGTATGCCTCCTTGAGGTCTAGAGTCACCAGCCAAGACCCCTTGCCCAGCATGGGAAGGAGTTGCTGTAGAGTCAGCATTTTGAATTTTGGCACAATGAGATAAGTGTTCAGTGCGGACAAGTCGAGAATTGGTCTCCATTGATTTTCTTTTCTTGGAACAAGGAATAGTCTGGAGTAAAATCCTTGGCCTTGTTCTGAAAGAGGAACTTTTTCTATAGCTTTCATTTGTAGTAAACTTGAAATTTGTTTCAAAGCCTCTGCCCTTTGATTTGGTGGTAGACCGGGCATGCCTTTTCTTTTTGGCAATGTGTGGAAATGGAACCTGTATCCGTTGTCTATTATTTGCAGTGTCCATTTGTCTTTTGTAATGCTGTGCCAATTTTTTGAGAATAAAGAAAGCTTTCCGCCCAAAGGTGCTTCTAATTGAGCCCTGGTTGACGGAGTCAAAGTAAAGTCATTGAGTTTGTCCTTGTGCAGCAGTTGCAGGTCCTGCACTACCTGTTTGGTTTGGAGGTTGCCATTGACGGCCTCTGTAGGAGCCCCTAGCTTGCCCTCTACCTCTGGCATGCCTGTTCCTTCCTCTCTGAAATCTTTGTGTGTCCGGAAAGGACCAATTCTTGGAAGGCCAATTTCTGCTGAATCTTGGTGGCTGCACCTGAAGAAAATCCTTAACTGTTTGTACAGATTTTGCCTTTTCCTCAAATTTCTTTAGGACCTCTTGAGCAGTGGAACCAAATAACTTTTGCTTTTCCAATGGAGCATCCAAAAGCTTAGCTTTAACATGGTCTGGCAGAGATTGTTCCTTCAGCCAAGCATGCCTACGAATGACTACACCTGTCATTGCTGACCTACATGAAGCTTCCAATGCATCATAACCACACTGCAAGAAATGGGTGCTAACCTGCTGGGAATTATGCACCAGATCCTGAAGGGATTTGCGATCAAGGGGTTCAGTAGAAGACAGTTTCTTATGCATTTCTTCTAACAAATACTCTTGGTACTGTATCATACGAAATTGACAATTTAATGCCCTCATGGAAAGAGTGGCAGAAGTGTACACTTTTTTACCCCATCTCTCTAAAGCCCTGGACTCCTCTGCAGAGGGGAGTGGGTTCCTAGTAGTAACAGCTGCAACCCCTTTAGGGCCCTGGGAAATAGTTTCAGGATCAGCAGAGTGGGCCTTGTAAAGAAAATTATGCGAGTCCGGGACCCTGTAATACCCATCGGGTTTAACAGGAGCCGGAGGCAGAGTGTCAGGGGTCATACTAGAGTCAGAGTACACATCATCAATGACATTTAAAACAGGAGGGATAGCCAAAGGTCTATGCTGAGGTAAATGAAGAAAAGTTCTTAGTCTTTTTCTGGAATCAGAATATTCCTGGCCCTGCCATTTGAAATGCTCTCTCACAGAGTGAAGGGTCTCCCCAAAGGAAAGCTCTTCAGGAGGGGAGGCTGAGGGGATAGATTCCTCTGCATCCGAATCCTCGTAGGCCGAAAAAGCCTCCTCCTGGTAGTCAGAGTGATCCGAGCCATCCGAGGCCTCCTCTGAGGAGAGGGGATCAGGGGGATCTACCCTGGGTCTTTTGTCTAGAGGAGGTTGGGAGCCCCTGTCCGGATGGGGCTGAGAGCCCCTGATTAAAGAGATAAGGCCCTCTGCCAAGGTTAGTATCTGGGAACTAGAAGAGGGTCCCTGAGGAATAACCCTGGGAGTCATGGCTTTAGTGTGCTTAGCAGCTTTAGCCCTGGTGAAGGCCTTAATGGACATGGATGCAGGAGGCCTGGCTGCACCACGTGCTGGTGTAGCTTTGTCTAGTGGTATGGTGTCGGAAGTTTCCAAAACACCAGTCTCTGTAGGCAATTCCAAAACAGACTCGGCGGGAGCCTCCGGGGCCGAGGCTGTCGGTTGTACTGTTTCAGGGTTCGGAAATTCCAAGGACTCTGTATCAACCGAGACTGAGACACTCGTGGTAGGCCTAGCCGCTGTTTCAGCCGAAACAGCGGGCCGCGTGTGTCGGTCCTTGTCTTTCCGTTTCTTAGTTAAATGTGAAGTCGGGGTCTCAGACGGCATTTTATAAGAGAAATTAGCCCAAAAAATCTCCTCTGCGAACTCCGCCCGATGTCTAAGAGTGCGTCGGTTGACGGAAGCACAGGCTGAACAGGCCGAGACGTCATGGTCTGGGCCTAAGCAGGGGAGGCAGTAAGAGTGGAAATCCTTATGAGGTATTTGTTCCCCACAAGTTAAACAATTATTAACTTTATCTGACATCAGCTGAGGCAAGTAAGAGTCCCCAACGGGGTACTTAGCTTTTGAAGTCTTCGGTTAGCTGAATTACAGGAGCTGGCCGACCGGCACTTGCGAACTGCTTCTGCTTCGGGCACCATGCGGCAAGAAAGACTGAGGAAGATGGCGTCGGCTGACGCTTTTATACCCCAGGCGCACTGACGTCGGGGAATGGGCGACATCAGCCGACGCCAGACCCAGACTTTGGAATCCGGCTGACCGAAGGGCTGCCTGAGGCAGGACAACCGACCGAAGGGCTGCCCTGAGGCAGGACAACCCATATATGATGACTGCAGATGCATCCTTAAAGGACATCTGGTAATGCATGTAGCCTGCTTTGAAGCGGAGGTATCTTCTGCAAGACTCCCTGATTGGGATATGCAGGTAAGCCTCTTAAGTCTAGAGTTACCAACCAGGCATCTTTGCCTAGCATTGGAAGTAACTGTTGAAGAGTCAGCATCTTGAATTTTGGAATGTCCAGAAATGTATTTAGAGTAGACAAGTCCAGAATTGGACGCCATGATTTGTCTTTTCTGGGTACCAGGAAAAGTCTTGAATAGAAACATTGTCCTTTTCCCTCTTCTGGTACTGGCTGAATAGCCCCCATGCTCATGAGGGACAGTACTTGTTTCTGGGCCTCTGCCCACTGATTTGGGGGCAGGTCTGGCCATCCGTTTGGGATTGGCAACGTGTGGAAATGAAATCTGTATCCCTGGGATACTATATTTAAAACTCATTTGTCCTGGGTTATAAGTTGCCAGTTTCTTGTATGAAGCAACAGTTTCCCCCCAAAGGGGCGGCTAAAAGTTAAGTGCATGGTGAGTGTAAAGGGAAGTCACTGAGACTGTTTACCATAGGGAGGTGCCTTGTTGTTTCCAGATTTGGAGGTGGAGGCACCCCTGTTGTTTTGTTCTAAAAGTCCCTTGTGACTGAAACCTGCAGCCTTTGAAATGTCTGGGTTTGACTTGAGTTGCTCTCGAAGGAACTGGAAAGGACCAGTTCATAGTAGGCCAGTGCCTACTAAATCTAGGAGGTTGTACTTGTAAGAAATCTTTCACAGTTTGCATAGATTTAGCTTTATCTTCCATCTTTTTTTAAACTTCTTTAGCCTTATTACCAAAGAGACAGTCCTGTTGCAAAGGAGCATCCAACAATTTTACTTTAACATGATCAGGCAGAGTTTGCTCTTTGAGCCAAGCATGCCTTCTTAGCACAGACCCAGTTACAGCAGCCCTGCAAGAGGCCTCTCCAAAGAATCAAAACCACATTGCAAAGTATGTTTTCCAACTTGTTTAGCTGAATGTAATAAATCCTGTAAATCCTTATTTTCCACACAGTCAGAAATTAACATCATTTTCTGTTTAAGGAGACGATGAATGTAATAAATCCTGTAAATCCTTATTTTCCACACAGTCAGAAATTAACATTTTCTGTTTAAGGAGTCCCATGATATGCTGTTGATATGTAAGCATATGAAATTGACAGTTTAAAGCCCTGATTGCCAAGGTTGCAGAAGTGTAAACCTTCTTACCCTTTCTATCCAGCACCCTGGAATTTCTATCAGAAGGGGTAGGACTTTTAGCAGTAGAGGCCTTAATGCACTTGGGACCCTGAGAAATGATTTCAGGATCTGCAATAGGATTTTTGAAAAGGAATTTGTGGGAGTCAGGAACCCTGTAGTACCTATCTGGCTTACAAGGAGCCGGAGGCAGAGAATCAGGAGCCATACTAGATTCTGAAAAAACATCAACAATGTCTAGAATAGGAGGTATAGCCAAACGCCTATGCGGAGGAAGAAGAAAATCCCTAAGTCTCTTTTTAGATTCAGAGAAATCCTGACTTTCCCAGTGGAAATGTTCCCTTAAGTTATGTAAAGTTTCGCCAAAAGAAAAATCCTCAGGGGGAGAAGCAGAAGGAATGGAATCTTCTGCATCAGTCCTCATAAGTAGGTATAGACAAATCCTGTTCATTAGAAGAGTCAGAAGAAATAGAATCCTGTTCAGAAGATTCATAATCAATGTCTTGCCTAGGCCTCTTACCCCCTGATCAGAGTAATTAAATCTTCAGCCATTTTGTTCATTTGTTTTTTTAGGCATAGGAGCCTGCACATGTGGCCCAGGCGTCGTTTTTTTAGATTTAGATTTTGGCCTTAGTTTTGAAGATGGCGTCAGTGTAATATACAAATCTGTAGGCCTGAAAACCCCCCTCAGAAGTCGGTGCCTGCACAGCGGCTCCGGACCCATCTAAGGTAGAGACATCCACGGGTTCCATAATTCAAGCATCTCGTGGCATACTGGACTCCGAATGGGTCTCAGTAGAGGCCTGCGAATCAGAAGTAGCAGGTATCAGGGGCTGCGAAAGTGCCTCACTGAGTACTGGCGACTGGCTTAGGAGAAGAGTCATAGACCTCGATGGCCTGCCTTTTTCTTTGCATGTTTTAGGTATTTCGGTAGTCGGATTGCTAACAGATGACATTTCTGGATAATTAAATCGTGAGCCAAAATATTTAGAAGCAAAAATATACAGACGTTTAATAGTGCATTGATAAAATTTAGCACAAAACCGACAGCAAGGAACATTGTGGTCAGGACCTAGGCAAGGAATACAGTACAAATGAAAATCTTTATGAGGTATTTGCTTCCCACAAGTAATTCAATTAACTTTTACTGCCATCGGTAAGGAGCAAGGAAAAGTTTCCCCAACGGGGTACTTAGCTTTTAGTTGAAGACTTCGGTTCTGAAACTCGTAAACAAAAATTTCAGGAGTCAGCCGACTGGCACTTGTGAACTGCTTCTGCTTCGGGCACCTCACGGCAAGAAAGAATGATGTAATGGCTTCGGCTGCATGTTTTATACCCCTGACGACCTGACGTCATGGAGGAAGGGACAGCAACCAACGCTGGACCCAAGACGTTGTTAATCAGGCCGACTGAGGGCAACCTGCCAGCAGAATACCCAAATGTAATGACTGCAACAGTGAAACACAAAGAACATCAGCTAGCTAGAATTTTGTAAATAATTATATGTCACTGTGAATATTAATATGATCCATAGGCTTGTCTACAAATGTAAGAAAACTATATTTCTGTACTGAGCTTCAAGAATGTAACCAGAGTGCACCCTGCTAGAAAAGAGCAGAAATGTGTATAAACCACATGCCTATGCAAATGTATGTGTTGACTGTAAAGGCTGGAATACAGACAGTTAACTTTCAAACTAATAAGTAAAGGGTTTTATGATGTGCTAAAGTTAGTTTATTTCAGCTAAGAGACAGTGTCTACTGCCAGCGTTTCTACTGTCTTACGACAGAAATAATTACTAGGTTTCAAAGGCAAAAGTGTGCAACAGTTATACGACTTCCAGTTTCAGGC
The DNA here is from genome assembly GCF_019279795.1 of Protopterus annectens. Taxonomy (NCBI): domain Eukaryota; kingdom Metazoa; phylum Chordata; order Ceratodontiformes; family Protopteridae; genus Protopterus; species Protopterus annectens. The sequence goes on from NC_056727.1 coordinate 1,246,593,430, forward strand.
AAGCTTCTAAGAGACACGGGTCAGCTTCTAAGAAATAAGTATTCTTGACACTGAGGTGCTATCCTTTAAGTTTCTATTGGCCTGGAAACAGAAGGCAGAGGTGACAAGAATTATGTAATCTGAGATAACCCAGCAAAACTGTTTGATAGTAACTTGGGAACTATCTCAGAGAGTGAATCTGAGCATTTTCTATCTTGTCTTGGATCTGAACGCATCCAACTTCAGCACTTATCTGCATTTGCTTTGCTCTAAGACTTAATGAGTATTATCTTGCTCTTTTATTTATTACTAAATATATTTAAACCTTTTAATTGCGGCTAGATTGTGTAGTGATATACAAGCGCTTAGTGTACACGCATGTATTTGGTAACACTGTACAGGCCACTCAAATAGCCATATAGTCTTGAACACACTTATCATTTGGATAACAGTAACATTACACTGTAGAATTGGTCACCCTTTGTTAAGGGCCTTAGAGTAGCTGATAAGGGTGGTTGGTGGCAAGTGGTACTATTGCATAGTCTTGGCAGAAGGGGGTGTAGCTAGAGAACCCGTGCCAGCCTTCCCCAGGAGTGTCTGCGTGTCTGTATATAAATCAAATCTCAAAGTGTGCATGTGTCAGCTACTTGGCCAGAGACACGAGGCACTGGTTGGACAGAGAAGGTGCTGGAGGTTCTGGCTTTACCACTCGGCTGAGATCTGAACCCTATAGTTGTGCCAGTGGCGAGTCGTATTGGGGATCTGAAGAGAGAAGGAAAAAAACAGCCCCAGACTGACTGTGACCTCTGTGTGCTCTTAAGGGAAACTGTACTGTGTGTGCTTGTCATCCTCCCAATGTGCATGTCCCACACTAGTGCTAGTGGTGAGGATTGAGGCTCCTTGATTACTGGGCCAGTGCAGGGGAGTCACACTTGTGTTGAAAATGGATTTGTAAAGTTGCTTGTGTTAAAAATGTACCAAGAATGGGCCTTGACTGTATTGTAACTGAATTAAACATGTATGTATTAACAGAGGATACTGGAATAGAAGAGGTTAAAGCTCAGCTCCAGCTAGTTTGGAAATTAAATTATTGGGACTAGGCGACAAAGATGTTATCTCACAGTTTTGAATGAAGTGTGTGTGTGTGTGTGTGTGTGTGTGTGTGTGTGTGTGTGTGTGTGTGTGTGTGTGTGTCTCTGTGTGTGTGTGTGTGTGTGTGTGTGTGTGTGTGTGTGTGTGTGTGTGTCTGTCTCTGTGTGTGTGTGTGTGTGTCTCTGTCTGTGTGTCTCTGTGTGTGTGTGTGTCTCTGTCTCTGTGTGTGTGTGTGTGTGTGTGTGTCTCTGTGTGTGTGTCTCTGTCTCTGTGTGTGTGTGTGTCTCTGTGTGTGTGTGTCTCTGTCTCTGTGTGTGTGTGTCTCTGTCTCTGTGTGTGTGTGTGTGTGTGTGTGTGTGTGTGTGTGTGTGTGTGTGTGTGTGTGTGTGCGTGTGTGTGTGTGTGCGTGTGTGTCTCTGTGTGTGCGTGTGTGTCTCTGTGTGTGCGTGTGTGTCTCTGTGTGTGCGTGTGTGTCTCTGTGTCTGTGCGTGTGTGTCTCTGTGTCTGTGCGTGTGTGTCTCTGTGTCTGTGCGTGTGTGTCTCTGTCTGTGCGTGTGTGTCTCTGTCTGTGCGTGTGTGTCTTCTCCACCTGCTCTCAAGGGAAACTGTGCTTGATGCAGACAGCTGCATCTGGAAATACTGGGTGTATCCATTTTTGTTAAAAAAAACATTTTTTTGGTTTGACCCTCTCCAGTGTCAGTGGTGAGGACTGAGGCTTCTTGATTACTAGCTCACAGTGGGGACGTCACAACAACAGTACATTTGTCAACCACGTAGGCCCACTTAATCCTTTTCTCAGGAGGGACCTAGGGGCAATGTCTGGTTAAGAAACTGTAGGCAAATGAGGTCCAAGAGAATCAAGCCTTGCACCACAGGAACTACAGCTCAACACCTTCACCACTGCGCCAACTGCCTGATAACATCCAAGAAACAAACATGTCATCTTAGTCCTGGGAAGGCCATGGAATAAGGCTGTAGCAAGTTCATTTAATTTCTCAAAAAAAATCTTATCTGTGTTAACTATTACCTGAAGTTTCTAAAAAAACATTAATTAAAATACATACATGGGAAACCATGTTTACAAAAATGCTCTCTCTACATATAGGCCAACACAGTTTTGCATTATAGCATAGCAATATAATATAAGTGCAGCTCCCTTCCATTTCTCACTGGTGCATATCCTCTTCAATTCTTCAATGCAGGACACCTTAAAAGGATTCTACTTATACATAATTAAATACAAAAAAACTTTGATACAAAAACAGCTCTATATGTAACAACCCGAGTCCAAGGAGTGAGTAGGACATAGGCAAAGAACTTGTTAAAAATTAAACTGAAGAACAGTAGGTACACACACTAATCCTTAGAAGCTGGGAAGATAAACATGGCAGAACAGTATTGTGCTGTTAATGGAGAATGAAATATGTAAATAAAGTGAGATGAAGTGTACCTTAAGTAATACTTAACTTCGCAAACGGTTGTATGAGCAATGACTGAAAGCTTTAAAAACAGGAAACAAACTTGAAAGTAATGCATAAGAAGCAAAGTAGATCTTTACTACTTGACTTGAATCGATGAAATGATGCAAGAAAGACTTCTGAGAACTAGATGAAGCTTGCATTTTAACTCATTACATCCAAGTGAAGCCTCCAGGTGCATCTGCAGTTAACTCCTACCGACGCTTCTAGGTGTCAAATATTGCTTGTTCATATTTGCATCACTAATTCCTAAATCATGCTATGTACAAGGATTTAAAAGATTTCATGTTACAGCTTACACAATACCAACCGCAAATGCATTAATATTTGACCTCTGTCTAGAGCAGGTAAATAGATATTAACTGTTGTTTTTATGATATTAATTTATATAGATCTAATTTTCACATTTTTCTAAATATCTCAACAACCAAGTAACAGAACTCCTTAGCCTCATATGAAATCTTTCAGCTAGATAAGTAAAATGCTGCTAACAATATGTATGTAACTTGAGTGGTTGCTGAAATATTGTAAGTTGTTTACATGGTTACTGTGTCTGCTTTGACTTATAAAATGCAGTAGAACCTAAATACTACCACCACTATAAAAACAGTTTGTGCTGAACAGTTTGCCATTTATACTTCCTTCATAATCCCTGTGGTTCCAGTGATAAGAACATTTGTTTAGAATGTAAGGACAATCTGATTCTGTCAAAATGCTTAGGCTCCACCCACTGGAAGTTACAGTGCAAACTTCCTGAACGCTATTTGAGTGAATGAGTTAAAACCATAGAAATGAGTCAACATCCTGACTGCTAAGCCGTATGTGATCCAATAACAAAACTAATTATGACAAAAAATGTCTATAATGATTAGCAAAAATTTAAATCATCATTGACATAAATAACTAGGTTACAGCGGTGGTGGTGCTGCGGTAGCATTGTCACCTGACAGTAAGATGTCCTGTTCGATTCTTAGCTAAAGCGTCTTCTGTGTGGAGACATGCATGAATGGGCGTACCTTTGTTGAAGGTTGTGCGTCAGACCTGGCAAGTCGGTACGTAAAAATCTACTGCCAATCATTAGCGGACCGGAGTTCCGCTGTGGCGACCCCTAACCGGGAAAAGCCGAAAGATACAACAACTGACGTAAATAACTAGGAGCATTACTGAAACGAAAGCATGGTACAACTAAAAACTGTACAGAAAGTACAAAAATCTTCCCTGTATCAAACACATTAAAGGATTTAAAACGTTTTCAAAGCAAACTGGAAAATTTTTAAATTCAGACCGACTGAGGGCAACCTGCCAGCAGGATTACCCAAATGTAATGACTGCAACAGTGAAACACAAAGAACATCTAGAAGTAGGATTCCAACCACAAGGCATACGTGGAACAGATTTCACATAAAATACCATGGTAGTATAAATATGCTGAATTATGAGGATGCATGACAAAACCAGCCCTAATGTCAATGAAAGTGAAATGGTACTATAAAACTTAAGATTAAAGAAAGAATAGCTGTTTAAAATCTTACCATAATCATAGACGTCCTTCTCTTCTATGTTGCAGTATTCTTTTACATATGGATTATATTCCGCCATCAACCAGATGTCCGGCTTGTATACAAAAGCTTCAAGCTACTGCCTGTATGTGGGACATCACACATGGGCTCAGGAAACGTCAGTCATAAAAGGGATGTCCACACATACAATCCTTAGAACAAAGCAGCCCCATGAGGAAACTCCAAAAAGGAGACCTAAAGGACAGTCATCCAAATAAAGAGCAAGAAAGTACAGTTTTGTACCTACCATAAATGTAGATGTCCGATAGATATGCAACTGCAGTCCTGACATATGGGTTGTCCTGTTGTCCTGCCTCAGGCAGCCCTCGGTCGGCCAGATTCCAAAGTCTGGGTCCGGCGTCGGCCGATGTCGCCTCCTCCCCGACATCAGAATGGCTGGAGTATAAAGGCATCCGCCGACGCCATCTTCTTCAGTGTTTCTTGCCCCAGATGCCAGGTGCCCTCCAAGGAAGGCTAAATTTTGTGAATGGATAAACAGACATGCACAACAGTAATAAACAGATACACCATGACATAGAACCCCAGCAGATAGGTAAGGGGAGAAGGACCCAAAGGAAAAACAGGGGTAGGAGGGAGGGAAAACCTGACTGCAGTTGCATATCTATCGGACATCTACATTTATGGTAGGTACAAAACTGTACTATGTCCCTTCAAGAATGCAACTGCAGTCCTGACATATGGGTTGAATACCATAGCCAAGCTGGGGGTGGTAGGACTAAGCAAGAGATGGTGTAGCTAGAAGGCCCTGCAGGACTGCCGAAGCAAAGCCTGCTTGGGATCTGGAGTATAATGGCAGGTTGTAGTGTTTGGTAAATGTATGCACGGAGCTCCATGTAGCAGCCTCTAGAATATCTTTTGTAGCCACTCCTCTTAGAAAGGCTGTGGATGTGGCCATAGCTCTGGTGGAGTGCGGTCTAATATTAGCTGGCACACTTTTTCCATGGAAAGAGTAACAGAATCTGATGCAGTGTCCAATCCATTTTGAAATAGTTTGTTTGGTGACTGCTTTTCCTTGCGCTCCAGCAGCATAGGCTACAAACAGTTGGTCAGACTTCCTGGTGGTCTTTGTTCTGTCCAAGCAGTAGCGTAGCTGTCTGTGAATGTCTAAAGTATGCAGCAGCTTTTCCCCTTTATTTTGAGGGTTAGGAAAGAAGGTAGGCAGATGAATTGCTTGGTTTAGAGACACTCTGGATATCACCTTAGGCATGAATGAAGGACTGGTCCTAAGAGAGACTCTGTCCTGATGAAAGATGAGAAAAGGAGGAACTGCCATGAGGGCCTGTATCTCCGAGACTCTTCTTGCTGAAGTGACTGCCAACAGGAACACCGTTTTCCAAGAGAGAAACTGCATTTCTGAAGATGCTGCTGGTTCAAAAGGAGGAAGAGTTAATTTTTCCAAGACGTAATTGAGGTCCCATGCAGGAATTGGTGGTTTCCTTGGAGGTTTGATATTCTTTATTCCTCTTAGAAACTGTCTTAGCAAGGGATTCGAGAACACAGGTGGATCACAGTTGTAATGTGCTGAGATAGCTGAAGCGTGGATTTTAATGGAAGAGTACGAGAGGCCACTGTGAAACATTTCTGCCAAGTATTCTAATATCTGAGGTATGTTCATCAGTCATGCATCCTGGCCCATGTTGACATTCCAGATGATGAATCTCTTCCATTTGGCTGAATAGGTTTTTCTGGTGGAAGGTCTGCGTGCCTCCAGCAAAATTTTCTGAACTTTTTCGGAGAGGGAGTCATGGGCCACAGTCATGGAACCCTCCAAGCTGTCAGCTTCAAGGTTTGCAGGTTCTGATGAACAGTCCTGTAATTGTGTTGAGTCAGGAGCAGAGGCCATTGAGGCAAGGGCCACGGTTTGGTGTGAGTTATGCTCAGTAGCAGTGGATACCAGTGTTGCCTTGGCCAGTCTGGAGCTATCAAGATTCCTCTTGGTTGTTCTGCCTTGATCTTCAGTAACACCTTGGTGAAGTGAATAGTAAAAGGAGTACCAAACCACGATAGAGGCAATGATAAAGACGTTTCAGCAAAATGTAACAAAGGACAAAATCTTTATTACAAACCAAGAAGTAACACCTTGGTGAGTAAAGGTAGAGGAGGGAATGCATAAATTGTTAGGGCATTCCAGCTGAAGGAAAGAGCGTCCGTTCTCCAGGCTAGAGGATGGTGTATCCTTGTGCAGAACCTTTCCAGGTGATGATTGAGATGAGATGCAAAGAGGTCTATGTCTGGTCTTCCCCATGCAGTTGTAATTTGTGAGAAAATGTGTGGGTGTAGCATCCATTCGTGTGGATCCAAGAAATTTCTGCTCAACCTGTCTGCCAGAACATTGTCCTTGCCCGGAACAAACTGGGATTGCAAGTAGATGTTCAGTTTCAGGGACTTTTCCCAAAGAGTCATTGTTAGTCTGCAGAGGGAGTAGGAATGAGTGCCCCCCTGTTTATGTACCACATGACAGTGGTGTTGTCTGTCCTTATAAGCAGATGACCTTGCTGAAGAGATTTTCCAAAGGCTTCTATTGCATGTATCACTGCCAACATCTCTTTTTGATTTATGTGCTGATGCATTTCCATGGGAGTCCATTGCCCTTGAATGCATCTGCCGTCCATGTGCGCCCCCCCATCCATGGTCTGAGGCGTCTGTTGTAATAGTTTGACTTGTTGGAGCTTTGTTGAAAGGCATTCCCTCGTTTAAGTGACTTGCTTGAGCCCACCACAAAAATTCCCTTTGCAGGCATGGTATGAGTGGTATTATGTCTTCTAGGTTGTGGCTGTGTTGAGACCACAAGCTTTTTAGGTACCATTGCAGCTTTCTCATGTGTAGTCTTGCCAGAGGAATTAGAAGAATCCAAGATGCCATGAACCCCAGGGCCTGCAGGGTCTTCCTTGCGGTCAGGTGGGTTAGTTTTGCTAGGCTTTTGAAGTAATCTGTTAAATGCTTTTGTTTCTCCTCTGTGAGGAAAGCCATTTGTAGCTGTGTGCCCAGCTTTGCTCCTAGAAAAATAATCTCTTGGGATGGCAGTAGTCTTGATTTTTGAATGTTGACTGTGTATCCCAGAGCCTGTAGCAAATGAATGACATAATCCACGTGTTTTATCAAGGTTTGTTTGCTGTCTGCTTGTATGAGGCAGTCGTCCAGGTAAGGGTATATTTGAATCCCTTGGAGTCTGCAATGTGCCACTACTGATGCCAGGCATTTCGTGAATACTCTGGGCGCAGTAGATAAGCCAAACGGCAATGCTGAAAATTGATAGTGCTCTGTTCCTGCAAGAAATCTGAGGTATCTTCTGCAACTGTGTCTGATAGGGACATGCAGGTATGCCTCCTTGAGGTCCAGAGTAACCAGCCAAGACCCCTTGCCCAGCATGGGAAGAAGTTGCTGTAACGTCAGCATCTTGAATTTTGGCACCATGAGAAAAGTATTTAGAACGGACAAGTCCAATATAGGCCCTCCATTGTTTTTCTTTTCTTGGAACAAGGAACAGTCTTGAATAAAATCCCTGGCCTTGTTCCTGAGGAGGAACCTTCTCTATTGTTTTTATTTGTAACAACTTTGAGACTTCTACGAGTGCCTCTGCCCTTTGATTTTGTGGCAGGTTTGGCATGCCTTGTCCTGTTGGTAAGGTATGGAAGTGGAACCTGTAACCTTTGTCTATTATGTCCAGAATCCAGTTGTCCTTTGTTATAATGTGCCAGTTGTCTGAGAATAAAGATAATTTTCCACCTAGAGGTGCTTCTCTTTGAGCCTTGGTAGGCGGAGTGAAAGGTAAGTCATTGTGATTGTCCCTGTGGTGCAGGTGAACTACCTGTGCCACTTCTCTGATTTTGTGGTTGCCATTGGCGGCCCCTGTAGGAGCCTCGGTATTGCCCTCTACCTCGTGCACGCCTGTTCTTTCCCCTTTGAAACTTGTCAGTGTCTGGAAAGGACCAATTCTTTGAAGGCCAATTCCTGCTGAATCTGGGTGGCTGAACCTGGAGGAAATCCTTTACTGTCTGTACTGATTTTGCCTTCTCCTCAATAGACTTCAACACATCCTGAGCATTAGCACCAAAAAGCTTCTGTTTATCCAGAGGTGCGTCCAGGAGCTTTACTTTAACATGATCCGTCAGTGGCTGTTCTTTTAACCAAGCATGTCTACGGATAACAGCCCCTGTCATAGCTGCCCTACATGAAGCCTCCAATGCATCATAACCACACTGAAGAAAATGATTGCTAACCTGCTGAGTATTATGGACCAAAAATCCTGCAATGCCTTTCTATCTATAGGCTCAGGAGAGGCTAGCTTTTTCTGCAAAACATCCAGTAAATAATCCTGGTACTGAAACATATGAAAAAGGCAGTTGAGTGACCTCATGGCAAGGGTGGAAGAGGTATAAACTTTTTTACCCCATCTCTCCAGGGACCTTGCTTCCCTGTCGGCTGGCAGTGGATTTTTGGCTGAGGAGGTAGCCACTCCTTTGGGGCCCTGTGAAATAGTTTCTAGATCCACAGAGTGGGCCTTAAAGAGATGCTTGCGAGTGTCAGGGACCCTGTAATATCTGTCTGGCTTGACAGGAGCAGGAGGGAGAGAATCAGGAGACGCACTGGAGTCTGAGAATACATAATCTAGGACATCCAAAACTGGAGGGATAGCTAAAGGTCTGTGCTGGGGTAATTTAAGGAAGGTACTTAGCCTTTTCCTAGAATCTGAAAATTCCTGACCCTGCCACTTAAAATGTTCCCTCATGGAATGGAGGACTTCACCAAAAGAAAAATCCTCTGGAGGAGAGGCAGAGGGAATTGATTCCTCAGCATCAGAGTCCTCATAGGCCTGGAAGGATTCTTCTTGGGTATCTGAATGCTCTGAATCCCCAGAGGCTTCATCTGAAGAGAGGTTGTCTGCCTGCTCAGTTCTAGGCCTTTTTTCCGCAGGCGGCTGAGAACATCTGTCTGGGTGAGGCTGAGACCCCCTGATAAGAAAGATTAGATCTGCAGCAAGAGACATGATCTGTCTATCAGGAGAAGGAGCCTGAGAAGTAGGTTTGGAATGGGCCTTAGCGCGTGCAAAGGCCTTGATGGACATAGATACAGGCGGCCTAGCTGCCCCACGTGCAGGGGTAACTTTGTCCACAGGAATGGTGTCGGGTAGTTCCAGAACCTCGGTTTCTGGAGGGAAATCAACAACCGGCACCGGAGAAGTCTCCGAGACCGAAGAACGTGTTAACGCGGTGTCGTCGGCCTGGAGCAGTTGGATTACCGCTTCCGAAGGGACCGAAGCACTCGCGGAGGGCTTGGGCGTTAGATCAGTGGAAGACGCGGGCCGAGGATGTCGGTCCTGGTCCTTTCGTTTTTTGGTAGTTTGTGCTGTCGGTTGCTCCGACGGCATGATGTAAGCAAAGGATTCGCCAAAAAAGTCTTTGGCAAATTCTGCCCGGTGCCTGAGAGTGTGCTTATTAAAGCAAGCACAGGCAGCACATGCCGAGACGTCGTGGTCTGGGCCCAGGTAAGGGAGGCAATAAGAATGAAAGTCCTTATGAGGTATTTGTTTACCACAAGACAAACAATTATTAACTTTTTCAATTTGTTCTGACATCGGCTGAGGCAAGAAAAAATGTTCCCCAACGGGGTACTTGGCTTTTAGATGACTTCGGTAACTGAAAAAAAAAAAAACACAGGAGCTGACCGACCGGCACTTGCGAACAGCTTCTGCTTCGGGCACTGCGCGGCAAGAAAGACTGAAGATGGCGTCGGCGGATGCCTTTATACTCCAGCCGTTCTGACGTCGGGGAGGAGGCGACATCGGCTGACGCCGGACCCAGACTTTGGAATCTGGCCGACTGAGGGCTGCCTGAGGCAGGACAACAGGACAACCCATATGTCAGGACTGCAGTTGCATTCTTGAAGGACATCAGGAAAGGGGGTGGGACAGAATACTGCAACACAGAAGAGGAGGACATCTATGCTAATGGTATGATTTTACACATCTATTCCATGTCCTTCTATTCAATGTTGCAGTATTCTTTACATACGGGAGAGTACAAAAGCTGAAGAGGAACCCAGGGAGGAGTATGAAACAGAGAAATTAGGCAGAAACATTTTCCAGAAATCCATGCAGGATTGCTCTGGCAAAACCTGCTCTGGCCCTGGAAATATTATCCAGCTTGTAATGTCTTGGAAAGGTATGAACAGATGGCCAAGTGGCAGCTTCCAGAATGGGTTCGGTATCCAAACCCTTGAAGAAAACCCAAGGATACAACAGATTTAGTGGAATGGGCTTCAACCGAAGAGAGTAATAACTACCCATGAAATTGATAATAAATCGGAATGGCTTTAGAAATCCTTGAAGAGATAGTTTGTTTACAAACAGTCAAACCCAGAGCCCTGGGAAGAAAAGACATGAGAAAGTATATCCAATTTCTTGATGGACTTAGCTTCATCAAGATAGAATCCAAGCTGTCTATGCACATCTAGGGAAAGATTAGTTGTGTAAAGACTTACAATAACCATAGATGATGTCCTTCTCTTACATGTTGCAGTATTCCCACATGTGGGATCTTCTGCCTGAGGGTGACCGAATGTCCATCAATCTACCAAATATTAAGCCTAGTTGCTGAAAAGTGTGTGGAATGTCACACGCAGGGCCATAAACCGTGGGCCATAAATGTGACATCCGCACACACAAACCTCCGAACTGACTGCCCAGTCGGACAATAGTCTAAGGACAAAAGGATGCCATCCAGATAAGAGGGGAAAAAATGCTCTTTCAGGGGGTTTATGAGGGAGGGATTGAATACTTCAAAATGGAAGAGAAGGGCATCTGTGGTTATTGTAAGGTTTTACACAATTAATCCATGTCCTTCTATTCTCATGTTGCAGTATTATCATATGAAGGAGAGTACCACAGCTCATGCAGAGAAAAGTGTGGAGGAAGAGGTGGCAGTCTCCAGGAATCCATGGAGGATGGCTTTAGCAAATCCTGCCCTGGCTCTGGAGATGTCCAATTTGTAATGCTTAGTGAAAGTGTGTACAGAAGACCATGTGGCTACCTCTAAAATAGAAGTTGTATCTAGGCCTTTGATGAAGGTCCCTGAAGAGGCCACTGCTCAAGTGAAGTGGGCCATGACTTTGTGGAGCAACTCCTTGCCATGGAAAGTTTAACAAAAGTATATTTGTTTTACGTATCCAGGAGGATATAGTTTGTATACAGCTTTCCACAGGGCCCTGGAGTGAAAGGATACAAAGAGTTGATCGGCCCTTTTAATGCTCTTGGTCTTATCCAGATAAAACCTCAGATGTCTGTGAGCATCAAGGAATGGAGCACTCTCTCACTGTCATTTTATGTCAAAGGGAATAAGGTGTGTAAATGGACAGATTGGTTAAGAGATAGTTCATTTACCACTTTAGGCACAAAGGAAGGGTTAGTACGAAGAGAAACCCTGTCTTTATGGAAGATTGTGTAGGGGCGGGTAGCCATGAATACTTGTGGCTCAAACTCTCCTAGCGGAGGTAAGGGCTACAAACAAAACAGTTTTCCAGGTGCACATCTTTAAAGTGGCAGAGGCTGCCAGTTCAAAGGGGGCAGTGGTAAGAACATCAAGCACAAAGTTCAGATCCCAAGGAGGAGGGATAAGCTTCCGTGGTGGTCTGATGTGGAGGACCCCCCTTAAGAAAATGTTTTACTTGCAATCTAGATAAAATTCAAAAAGAAACCATCAAGATCTACAGTCCAAATAACACAAACCACTGCTACAAAACACAATACAGATTAATTACACACTCTAGTGCCTTGGCAAAATGCCTTCTCTGGAGTACAAAAAGCATTTTGCATAGGCACTAGACAAAAGATACAGCCTCCATGGGACCCGATAACATCCCAGGCTGCATCCTACATGAACTCAGGCAGGAACTTGTGGCACCATTAGGCACCCTATTCAACCAAAGCCTGAGTACTGGCTATGTCCTAGCAGAGTGGAAGACAGCTACTGTCATACCTTTGCACAAAGGTAGAGTATCCACCAATCCAGGAAATTATATACCTATCAGACTAACTAGCCTGATATGCAAGACTATGGAGTGAATTATCATGGACCTCATTAACAAGGACACTGGCAACCTCCAGACACTTGATCCCGCACAGTTTGGTTTTGTCAAGGGGAGGTCACATCTGTTAAATTAGGACAACTTCTTTGAGACGGTCACCAAAGCCAAAGACGAGGGGAAGACAGTGTACGCCATCTACCTTGACCTGGCGAAGACCTTCAATACTATTCCCCAACTCAGGTATAATAGATAAACTCTCTCAACTAGGCATCAATCCATATATTACTAGATGGGTAGCAAACTGGCTCAGTGATGGAACCCATATAGTCAAAATAGGGGAAGCCACCAAGTAGTAGATCCATAACAAAGTGTACCCAGGGAGCGGTCTTGGGGCCTCTGCTATTTGTGATATACTTCTCAGAGGTGCAGGTGAAATCTAGTGGGCTATGGCTGACCACGTTTGCAGATGACTGCAAGCTGGGTGCGGTCATCAATTCCCCCAGTGATGAGGGCATCCTCCAAGAGGGTCTCACCCAAACAAATGACTGGTGCCAGAAACATGGCCTCAAACCGAATGCCAAAAAATGCATCATCCCTTTTGGGGAGAGTGATGACCCCAAAAATTATCACATTGATAATATGGTACTAAGCACACAATCAATCGTGAGGGACTTGGGCACCCAGTTTGATAACAAACTGGCTTTTGACCACCATATTGCCTCCGCTGTATGGAAAGCTTTCTACATGGTCCACCTCATTAGTAAGGGTATCTCATCTAAGGACAAGGTGGTCATAACATCCCTCTATTCTTCCCCTATAAAACCCATTGAGTACAATGCCCCTTTCTGCATGTAACTCAAAGCACATGCAGCAGCTAGAGAGACCACAGAGGTTCTTCAAGAGAATTCAGGGCCTCAAACATCTACCTTACACAGATGGGCTAAAAGCCTTGTCCCTCTACTCAGTCTTCCTCAGACTCCTCAGAGGTGACCTCTGTCTGCCATACAAAGCAATCTCAGACCCCGACCTGATAGGACTGCTGCATACCCGCAAGTCAAGCTCCACCTGAGTAACCAGCACACATGACTTCAGCCTCGTCTGTGACATCAACAGGACTCTTTGCCAGGACAGATCTGTGTCCCAGAGACTCTCTCTCCACATAAAGCAGAGTACCTCATTAAACCTTTTTAAACGCAACATGGATAACTAGATGGGGAACAGAAAATACACCCCGGGATTCCACCTGTGTCCCTGCTGGACAGTGGCATAGGGTGCGGACTTGTTGGAACATGGGCTAAATTCTTGACTAGGCTTGTAAGGGCCTCAGGGCCAATAGCCTAGTAACTTCCTATGATCCTAGATAATAAGGGAGGATCCATGGGTAAGCAGGCTGAAATGACTGACATGTGGACTTTCACTGAAGAGTATGAAAGTTCTGCATTTTATGAGCTCACATACATAGGCCAACATTAGAGGTACATCCGCTTGGAAGAGGTCTAGTTAGCTTTGAAGACACCATTTGGAGAACCTTTCCCATTTAGCTAAATAGGATCTCCCGGTAGTGGGTTTACTGGCCTCCCTCAGGACAGATAGCACATCCTCTTAGTATAGGTGTCTGAAAGGGATGAGAAAGTTCATCACCCACAGGGTAAGACTGAGGGTTTGCAGATGAGGGTGCATGAGAGCTCCCTTCTGTTGTGTGAGCTGATCCACATTGTGAGGAAACTTGTGGTGATTGCCCTTGACAAGAGATAGAAGGGGAACCAATGCTAACTTGGCCAATAGAGAGTCACCAACAAGATTTTTGGCTTGCCCCTATGAATCTTCAGCAGGACCTTTTGATCGAGAGGGAAGAGGAGGGGGGATGCATACAGGAAGGTACAGTTGTGTACACAACATAAATGTAGGTGTTCGAGTGTATTCACTGTTGCAGTCATTATATTTGGGTTATCTGCTTACAGGTAGCCCTCAGACGGCCTGATTATCAAAGTCTTGGGTCCTGTGTCGGTTGCAGTCACTTCTTCCATGACGTCAGCTAGTCAGGGTTATAAAGCATACAGCCGACACCATTACATCAGTTTTTCTTGCCCCAGATGTCAGGTGCCCCATAATGGGAAGCAATTATATACAAGGTTACACCTCCAACAAAAAAGCAGATAGCTTAAATACAGTAAATAAGAAGAGAGATATAGCCAATAGAAGTCAGGGGGGCTGGAGGGAGGGTAACCAGGACTGCAACAGTGAATACACTCTAACTACATTTATGGTAAGTGTACACAACTGTACTATGTTCTTCATATTTCACTGTTGCAGTCATTACTTTTGGGTAGATTCCCAAAGCTAAGGAAGGGAGGAGGCAATTAGAGAGCATTATAGGTTCATAGGTTCATACTAGGCTATCTGCCCAAGGGCATTTATAAGCCTAGCCAGAGTTTTGTGGCTTTCGCCACCCCTTTAGTTTGGAGGATACTATGCCCATTATTTTGCTGTGCCTCTGTCAAGCAGAGACACTGAGATAATTCCTGGGGTATATCTGCGATCTCCCATCCATTGGTCAAGATTTCTCTTGAACAAAGCCAGCGAGGTGCTCTGCCTCACATGTACTGGGATTTTGTTCCACAGCATAGGGAGTCTCTGGGTGATGAATCTGTCCCTCCAGCACGATTAATAACCGTGTCAAGGTTTAAGTCTCCCACCCTTGTAGTTCTGAGGGATCTAGATTTTTTGAGGTGAAGCATGTTCATCAATTCTGGGTTGGACATGGCCTTGTATGTCAGGCACAGGTCACCTCTGAGCAGACTGTAAGCGACTGAGTAGAGCTGAAGTTCCTTCAGTCTGGCAGCATAGGACATATTTTTGAGACCCTTTATCCTTTTGGTGAGGAACTTTTGTGGCCTTTCCAGTTGCTGCAGGTGTCGTGTCAGATACATTCCGAATGGGGCATTGTACTCAATCATTGGCCTGATGAGTGATGAGTACAGGGGGACGATGACTTCCCTTGATCTAGATGCAAATCCTTTCATGATCAAGTGGGCAATGTAGAAGGTCTTCCTAACTACTTTGGCAACGTGAGTATCAAATGAAAGGTTACTGTCAACCTGGGTACCCAGATCCCTGATCACCTCTTCTGTGCTTAGTGGGTTGCCGCCTATATTGTAGCTAGGGGTAACCTTGTTTTTCCCGAAGGGTACGACTATGCATTTTTTGGCGTTTAACTTTAGGCCATGGTTCTGGCACCAGTTTTCCGTTTCTATAAGACCCTTCTGAAGGATATCTGTGTCAGATATGTTCTCAACTATGGCGCCCAGTTTGCAGCCACCTGCAAATTTTGTCAGCCATAATCCTCCTGTGTTTGCTTGTACTTCTGAAAAGTAGATGCCGAACAGGAGAGGGCCCAGGACTGAGCCCTATGGGACACCACTTGTGACAGACTTTGAGTCTGACATGGCGCCAGCAACTCTGACCCTGTGGGTTCTGTCACTTAGCCAATTTGCAACCCATCTTGTGATGTATGGGTTTACATTTAAGCTGCTGAGTTTTTCAATGATACCTGAGTGGGGTATTGTGTCGAAAGCCTTTGCCAAGTCGAGGTAGGCTGTGTGGACTGCCTTTCCCTCATCAATGGCCTTGGTGACTGTTTCGAAAAAGTCCACCAGGTTTAAAAGGCATGATCTGCTCTTGACAAAGCCAAACTGGGTCGGATCCAAAGTCTGCAAGTCTCCTATGTCTTTATTTATGAGTTCCATTATGATCCTCTCCATAGCTTTGCAGATCAAGCTTGTCAAGCTGATGGGACGGTAATTTCCCGGGTCGGTGGAGGCACCTCCTTTGTGAAGTGGGACCACAGTTGCCGTACGTCACTCCTTAGGCACGTATCCTGAGGTGAGGCTAAGATTAAACAGCTGCCCTAACTGCGGGTTTAATTCCTCATTGAGTTCATGGAGCACACATCTGGGGACACCATCTGGTCCCATGGATGCTGTGTTTTTTGCCTTGGAGAGAGCAGTTCTCACCTGAGCGTTTGAGATGTTTGGGGGGGGTTATAATTCTCTGGTATAGATATCTCACCTTTTTGGGGGGGGGGGAGAAGTTTGCACTGAACCTGTCAGCCAGTATGTTGGCAATGTCTGTAGGTTCAGTAATTTTTACATTATTTTGAACTAATTCTGAGCATATCTGGGAGTTTCCTCCCAGGTTTCTAACATAGCTAAAGAAGGCCTTATGATTGTCCTTTGAGTCCTAGGTAACTTTTCTCTCAAAATTTGCCTTGGATGATTTTTATGAGAGATCTTAATTTTTTATTTATAATGATCAAGGGTGTTTTCCCTTTTAAGGATTTTGCTCTATCTTGTAGTAGCTTCCTCCTTTTGTTGTAGAGCTTGTTTATGGCTGGGGTTCACCAAACTGGACGCTTGCCTTTGGTACAAAGGGTCTTAGTTTTGTTTGGGATTGCCTGATCCATGCAGTCCTGTAGGTGCTGGTAGAAGGCATTTGTAAGTGATTCAGCGGTTTGAGTAATGGTTTCCGCAGTCTCTGGGGCCATAAGAGAGACCACACTAGCCTTTAGAAGTGTGAAGTCGGCTTTTGAGAAGTTCTTCACTGTGGTCTTTTTTATCTCAGGTGGGGGCGGGATGTGGACTTCCAGGGAGATTAGTTTATGGTCTGATCTCACCAGTGAAGGATATACTTCCGGTGTTGAACATTGTGACCCCATGTTCGTGATGATGAGATCTAGTATGTTATCTCCTCTTGTGGGAATGGTGACTAGTTGTTCCATGGCATTTGAGTTTATAAACTCTAGGAACCTTTGGGCTAGATTGTTGGAGCTAGAGTAGTGATCTCAGTCTATATTCGGGTAGTTGAAATCACCTAGTATGATGGTGTTTGGAGATACATTTATCCCTTCCAGTGTTTTCAGGAAAGTTATGTGAGGTTCCTGAGATTGAGAGGGTGGCCTGTAACATGCTACAAATTGCAGAGCAGTCTTGCCTATGGTTAGTTGCACCTGGATGGTCTCCGATGCATCGTGCGTTGCCACCAACCTTGAGGTGTGGGTGTTCTTGATGAATATAGACACACCCCCCCTCCTTTCTTGGTGTTGTCCGGATTTTGGGGCCGGAACGCATGATAACAGGTAAAGCCTGATAGTGTCGGGGTGCTCTCGGGAGCCTTGAACCAGGTTTCAGTCACAGCACAGACATCGATGTTCTTCATACTGAGAAGGGCCTCGAGTGCGTGCATCTTGAGGTTGAGACTTCTGGCATTGAGCAGCATTACCCTTTGTTTTTTTCCTTTTTTGTGTTCTAGGGTGGTAGGTTTAGAATTTGAGCCTTGCCTAAAAAAGGCACTATGGGGGTGGCAAGAGCCTTTGCCAATATCTGGAAGCCCAGGGGTGACAGGTGCAAGCCATCCCTTGCGAAGCAGCGTGGCTTGTCCAGCATGTCATCCCAGGCAGACAGACATTGGATCCCCTTTGAATGACACAAGAGTTTAAGCCAATTATTAAAGCTGATCATCTTGTCTCTGTATTGTGGCATCATTCTTGGTGAAGGTAGGATACTGCTCAAGGTCAGGGTCATACCTGCCTGGGCTACATAATCAGAGAGCTCCTCTATGTCTCTTTTCATGTAGTCCAAGGAGGTACATCTCGGGTCGTTCACACCAGCGTGGACAATGACAGAGTCGTACATGTACCTGCTGTTGAGAGACCTGAGTGCTTGCGTTATGTGGCGGATTCTAGCTCCCGACAGGCAGCTTACTGTGACCTTTTCCTTGTTCAATCTGGTGAGCGGGACGTCAGTGTGTCTGACTATGGAGTCACCAATGACGAGTGTGTCTGGCATTGTGTTTGGCCTTAAGGGCTGTGACTGTTTGGCACACTGACTATGTGGTCTAAGTGTTGCATGTGTTGTGTTCTGAGGTGGCAGTTGTTTGGGTGTCTGCTTTGGTGGCCTCTGCTGTTTTGGTAGATTTTTGATCAGAGCCTCCGAATATGTCTGTGTATTTATGCGTATGATTTGAAGTTGTGATAGTACTATGTGAGACTGGGTTTGTGGTGTGTGTGGTTACCTTCTCCTCCTGTCTGGTCTTACCAGTCCTATGTTGAGAGCGCTCAGCCTCCAGTTTGGCTATATAGTTGCATCTCTCGCATGTATTTGTGTTTTGTGGGAGAAGGAGAGGGTTGTCCGTGTACATGAGACAATTGTAACATTGCCTCAATATTCCCAGATTCACCAGCTGAGCAGGACAGAACACTAGCAACTGATCCCTCGACATGCTAGAAGGAATAGACAAGGACTTTAAAAGACTCCGGGGGATGTGGGTGATCGAATGGGGTATTTGGCTGGTGGGGTACTATGTATAATAAAAGTGCTATATCAAGTAAAAAAGTACTTCAGGAGCAAGTGCTAGGCTTTACAGATAGAGAATATTCTACTTAGGAATCAAGTAGAGCTGAGCTTTTTAGATATAGAATACGCTGGTTAGATCAGCAGTACAGTTCAGGGAAGGCTGTTTTAAGGGAAAATTTGAAGAGTGGACTTTAAGTAGCCCGAATAGTTTAACCTTGATTAACCGCCGTTGCTCTTGCGTGCTCCTGTGGCAACTCCGCGCTAAAGCGTGCTTTATGGCAGGGGGCCGGAAAAAACAGGAAATGACCCAAAATGGCCAATGAATTACCAGTTGCTGTCTCTAACCACTCCTCTGAGGACAAACAGGCAGCTCAGTACTCCCCACTCTCACTGATGAGTAAAGAAACTTCCCTCTGGCCACACAAGAAAATGGAAGAACACAGGAACCAAATACAAAGCCCAGGGATCAGCAAATCTGATCACTGGAACAACTAGCTAGGAAAGTTAGGAAAGCAGAAGTATTTTTTGGGGGGTTTTTTACACACACAGACAGAAAATACAGTAAATGCTTGGTTTTTCGACTAAATGCTATCAAAGGCTAGTACACTTGAGTGTATTAGCCTGTTTGATAACTTATAAGCAAAACTTTAGCTAAGAAGTGCAGTCAACAAATTAAGCTCAGAAAAACAGAGAAAACAGGTAATATAACAATAATATAAGCACAAACAGTGGTCGAAATGCACAAAAGGTCGAAAAAAGCAATAAAAATGCTTAAAAAATACTTAGAATCAAGAAAGTCGCTTTTTCTGCTCTCTGCTGCCTTAGGAACTCTGCAGGGGACCACGAGGAGCTATGCCAAGTTCTCTAATGCCAGAAAAGCCCGCCAAAGCTATTGGGCCTTGCAAGACTGCAGTGGCAAAAACAGCTCTGGATTTAGAAAAAATAAGCAACTGGTAATGCTATTAGGCCTTGCAAGACTGCAGTGGCAAAACCAGCTCTGGATTTAGAAAAAATAGGCAACTGGTAATGCTTGGCGAAGGTATGAACAGAACTCCATGTAGCAGCTTCTAGGATGTCCCAGGTAGGAACACCTCTGAGGAAGTCTGTTGAAGTAGATGCAGCCCTGGTGGGATGTGATCTTATCCCCTGTGGGATAGGTTTTCCATGGTGCTTATAGCAAAAATGAATGCAATGGCCTATCCACTTAGAAATTGTTTACTTTGAAATGGCCTTCCTCTCTGCAGCAAAGGCAATTAGCAGCCGTTCAGTTTTCTTGATAGGCTTAGTTCTGTCCAAATAAAATCTAAGCTGTCTGTGCACGTCCGAAGAGTGCAGCATTTGTTCTCCTTTGCTCTGTGGATTAGAAAAGAAGGTTGGCAAATGAATGGGCTGATTAAGGTCCACATTGGATACCACCTTGGGCATAAAGGAAGGATTGGTCCTGAGGGACACCCTCTCTGCATGGAAGATGAACGGCTCCACTGCCATGACAGCCAGTAATTCAGACACTCTTCTTGCTGAAGTGATGGCTTGAAAAAAGGCTGTTTTCAAAGAAAGGAATTTCAACTCTGCAGTTTCAGCTGGCTCAAAAGGAGGTAGAGTGAGCTTTTCCAATACAAAGTTAAGGTCCCTGGCTGGAGTAGAGGGCTCTCCTGGGTGGCCTTAAATTTTTGGCCCCTCTGAGGAATTGTTTCAACAGGGGGTGAGAGAAGAGGGGTGGCTTAATATTATAATGTGCTGAAATGGCCGAGGCATGCATTTTAATAGAAGAAAAGGAAAGGCCCTTGTGAAGCATCTGTTAAGTATTGAAGAATATGTGGTAAGCTTGGCACTGCTGTGCCCATCCCCTAAATTTGGCTCCAGGAACGGTATCTTTTCTACTTTTCAGCATAGGATTTTCTTGTACGAGGCCTCCTTGCCTCCAGAATGACATCCAGCATTTGCTTACTGAGGGATGGTATTGGATAGTTCAGGTAATAAGCTAGGCTGACAGGTTCAAGGTTTGAAGCTGGGGGTGCAGAATCTGGCCCTCCTGCTGGAACAGCAGGGAAAGGGTCTGAGGCAAGTGCCATAGTTCTAGCAGTGACATACTGCGCAAGAGGGGGTACCAGTGTTGGCGTGGCCAGTCTGGTACAATGAGTATTGTCCTTTGTTTGTCCGGTTTGATCTTTAGTAGAACTTTAGATAGGAGAGGCAGAGGGGGAAAAGCATAAACTGAGAGGCTTTCCCAGGTGAATGACAGGGCATCCACCTTCCAAGAGTGCCTGTGGGGAGTCCTTGTGCAGAATTTGCCCAACTGGTAGTTCTGAGGGGAGGCAAACAGGTCCATCTCTGGGATCCCCCATTTATTTCTCAAAATGTTGAATATCTTTGGTTCCAGTTTTCACTTGTGTGGGTCCATGAGATTTTGCTTAGGTCGTCTGCCAGTGAATTTAGCTTGCCTTGCAGGAATTGAGCTTGTATGTGCACTTGGTAGCTCAAAGCTGTGTTCTACAGAGCCATGGCTAGTCTGCAGAGACCGTATGAGTGGGTTCCCCCCTGCTTGTTTATGTACCACATAATAGTGGTGGTGTCCAAGTTTACCAATAATTGTCCTGGAAGAATTTGGTCCTTGAAGGCTGTCAGAATTCTGTACAGCTAACATTTCTTTTTGAATGATATGCAGGTGCATTTGGCTTGGGTTCTATTTGCCCTAAATGCACTGCCTTGCCAAGCGAGCCCCCCATGCGTAGTCTGATGAGTCTGTTAGGGTTTGGGTGGCAGGGGGTAGTGAATAGCAGTCCCTTGTTGTGGTAGCAGGCCTCTGCCCAAATGATCTGTCTTTATACAAGGAATGATAGGAATCATTGTTTCCAGGTCCTGAGAATGTTGACACCATAGGCTTTTTAGATACCATTGTAGTTTCCTCATATGCAGTCTTGCATATGGAATTAGGAGAATGCAAGAGGCCATGAACCCCAGGGCTTGCAGTATTTTCCTTGCAGATAGCTGGGTCTTTGTGGCCAGTAGTTTGGAAGTAGGCTGTCGAACTTATTTTTCTGGCACGAGGTAGGCCATCTGGGCAGTTGTTTTCAAGCTTGCTTCCAGGAATACAATTTGTTGGCAGGGTACTAGGTGAGATTTCTTTTTGTTTATGGTGGACCCCTGTGAGGTTAGCAGTTTCTTTACAAATGGTAAATGATTTAATAGTATGTCCTGGCTTTCTGTCTGAATTAGACAATAGTCTAGGTATGGGTACATCTGAATATTTCTTTCCTGCAGAATGCAATGACTTGAGGTAGGCGCTTTGGCTTATCTACTGTGCCCTGGGTATTCACAAAGAGCAGTGCAGAGAACTGATAGTGCATGTAGCCTGCTCTGAAGCGTAGGTATTTTCTGCAAGATTCCCTTATTGGGATGTGCAGGTAAGCTTTCTTTAAGTCCAATATTGCCAACCAGGCATTTTTGCCTAGCATGGGGAACAGCTGATGGAGAGTTCGCATTTTGAATTTTGGGATTACCAAAAAGGTGTTTAGGATAGACGGGTCCAAGATAGGACGCCATGAGTTGTCTTTTCAGGGTGCCAGGAAAAGTCTGGAGTAAAAACCTAGTCTCCATTCCTCTGCTGGAACAGGTTGAATAGCCCTGATACTTAGGAGAGAGAGAACCTGCTGTTGAGCCTCTGCCCACTGACTTGAGGGTAGGCCTGGCCAACCATTTGGTGTTTGTAAGGAGTGGAAGTGGAATCTGTATCCTTGGGGAAAAATTTTTTAAAACCAGTTTGTCTTGGGTAATGAGTTCCCAGTTTTTTGCATGTAGGGCGACTTTCCCCCCTAAAGGAGCAGGCAGTTGAGCAGGGCCTTGGAAGGTTTAAGGTTAAGTCATTGTGACAGTTTACCATAGTGAGGTGTCTTACTACTTCCAGCTTTGAAGTGGGAGCCCCCCACTGCTTAGGCCTGTGAGTACCTTGAGACTGTACCCTAGGTGGTCTGCTGTTCCTGGGTTTGGGCTGAGAAGGCCTGGAAGGGATAGGAAAGTACCAATTCTTAGAAGGCCAATGCCTACTAAATCTGGGAGGCTGTACTTGCAGGAAATCTTTAACAGTTTACATAGACTTAGCTTTTTCCTCCATCTTTTTAAGTACTTCTTCCGCTTTATTACCAAACAGCTGGTCTTGGTTTAAGGGAGCATCCAGTAAAAATAAGTTATGTACTCACCATAACGTTCCATGTTGGTAGTCCATCTCACCCTTCATTTTTACATATGGGTTCGGAGCCGATCCTCTGCTCTGACTCTGCAGATTTTCAAGCTTGAAGACTTCTGGTTGGCTCGTGGCTAAGCAGGTATCCCATAGTGCACCAGTGCAATTCCCAAATCTTGTTTGCTGCTCGCCAGAAACAGAAAAAAACCCCTAACCAACAAACCAATACTAAAGGGTTGCCAACCAAAAAATTTAAAGTATTACCTCCAGATCTTCCAGGATAGGGGCAGGAGGACGGGTTGGTAAAAATGAAGGGTGAGATGGGCTACCAACATGGAACGTTATGGTGAGTACATAACTTCTTTATGTTGGGTAGTCCAATCTCACCTTCATTTTTACTTATGGGACAGAGTCCCTAGCACCTTATTCTTGGGTGGCTCATTGGAAAATACTCCTGAACACCGTGGAGCCAAAGGATGCTCTACCCCTAGAAGCCAAATCCAACTTATGAGTAATGAAGGCGTGATGGGTAGCCCACGTAGCTGCTGCACAGATATGATCAATTGGTACCCTGGCTTGAAAGGCTGCAGAGGTAGACAGAGACCTGGTAGAGTGAGCCTTGATCCTGTGGGGTAAAGGTCTGCCCTCTGAACTTTAGATGAGAGCTATGCAGCTAGAAATCCAGTTAGACAATGTAACCTTAGAAACTGGTAAGCCCAATCTGGAGTCGGAAAAAGAAATGAACTGGCCTGACTTCCGAAATTCTTTGGTCCGTTGCAAATAAAAACGTAGCTGTCTGTGAACATCCAGCTGATAGAAAAAGAAGTTATGTACCTACCATAACGTTCCATGTTAGTTGTCTTCATCTCGCCTTCTTTCTTGCTGGTTGGGATCGGAGCCGAACCCGGCTCCGAATCTGCCATCTTCAATAGCTCGAGAGCCGTTTACTGGCTCGAGGCTATCCCTTATCCCATGATGCCTAGCGCTAGCTACCCAGATCTCATTTGAAATAGCTAACCCAGACATAACTATAGGAAGAAACCCCTCCAAACAAATGGTTAACATACTTGTCCTACTGTCTAAGTCAGTAAAGGAAACAAACCAGCAAACACTCAGCCAGTGAAAAATTGAACCCCTCTCGGTTCAACAGGATAGGGGGATGGAGGGGGGGGGAATGCAAGAAAAAAGGCGAGATGAAGACAACTAACATGGAACGTTATGGTAGGTACATAACTTCTTTATGTTAAGTTGTCAATCTCGCCTTCGTTCTTGCTGGTTTGGACAGCGTCCCTAGCACCTACAATCGTGGGTGGCTCATTGGAACAGACTCTTCAGAACAGTGGAACCAAAACTAGCTCTACCTCTGGAGACCACATCCAACTTGTAATGAGAAATAAAGGTATGAGGATTTGCCCACTTAGCAGCGGCACAGATAAGAGTCCATGGCAACCTAGACTGGAATGCTACAGACGTGGCTAAAGCCCCGGTAGAATGACCTTTCGGTTTTATTGGCAAGTCTTTGTTCCTTAGTTGGTAGATAAAGGTAATGATACGAGACAACCACCTGGATAAGGTCACTTTGGAAACTGGGAGACCCTGTTTGCCCCAAGCATAGGAAAGGAAAAGTTGGTCAGACTTCCTTATATCCTTCGTCCTATGCAGATAGAAACACAAAGTACAGTTTTGTACCTACCATAAATGTAGATGTCCGAGAGGTATGCATCTGCAGTCCTTACAAATGGGTTGTCCTGGCCTCAGGCAGCCCTTCGGTCGGCCAGATTCCAATGTCTGGGTCTGGCCTCGGCTGATGTCGCACTTCACCCGACGTCATAGCTGCAGTTCTGCGGGTATAAAGGCATCAGCCGATGCCATTTTCCTCAGTGTTTCTTGCCCCAGATGCCAGGTGCCCTCTAGGAAGGCTAAATTTGGATAAATGCAAACATTTCCAAACAAAAGAGAGCAAAATAGAAATAAACATGTATATACATATATACAAACAAATACACCATAATAGATTCCCCCAGCTAGCTACAAGATGGGCAAATACCCTAGGAGCACCACAGAGGGGAAAGGAGGGTGGGTAATCCTGACTGCAGATGCATACCTCTCGGACATCTACATTTATGGTAGGTACAAAACTGTACTATGTCCTTCAAGGATGCATCTGCAGTCCTTACAAATGGGTAGAATACCATAGCCAAACTGGGGGAGGAGGCACTAAGGAGGCACTAAGAATTTATGGTGTAGTTAAGATCCCTTGCAAAACAGCAGTGGCAAAACCTGCTCGGGATCTGGAGTATAAAGGCAGATTATAATGCTTGGCAAATGTATGCACGGAGCTCCAAGTAGCAGCCTCTAAAATGTCTTTGGTAGCCACTCCTCGTAAGAAAGCTGTAGTAGTGGCTGTAGCCCTTGTGGAATGAGGTCTGATGTTTTCTGGAGTTGCCTTTCCATGAAAAGAGTAACAAAATCTAATGCAATTTCCTATCCATTTTGAGATTGTTTGTTTTGAAATTGCTTTTCCTTCCATTCCTGTTGCATATGCTACCAGAAGCTGGTCAGTTTTTCTATAGTTCTTGGTTCTGTCCAGGTAGTAGCGCAATTGTCTGTGTACATCCAAGGTATGCAGCAATCTTTCCCCTGTTCTGTGGGTTGGGGAAGAATGTTGGTAGGTGTATTGCTTGGTTTAAAGATACCCTGGAGACCACTTTTGGCATAAAGGTAGGATTAGTTCTCATGGACACTCTATCCTGATGGAAGATAAGGAAGGGCTGTACTGCCATTAATGCCTGTAATTCAGAAACCCTTCTAGCTGAAGTGATTGCAAGCAGGAATGCAGTCTTCCAAGATAAGTACTGTAATTCTGCTGTTGCTGCTGGTTCAAAAGGGGGGAGTGTCAACTTTTCTAACACAAAGTTCAAGTCCCATGTAGGCAATGGTGGTTTCCTTGGTGGTTTTACATTTTTAATTCCTCTGAGAAACTGTCTGAGTAGAGGTTGAGAAAAGACTGGAGGATCCATGTTGTATTCAGCTGAAATTGCTGATGCATGAATCTTAATGGAGGAGTAAGACAGACCATTGTGGAAAAGTTCTGCTAAATATTCCAGGATGTTAGCTATGTTTGCCAATGATGCATCTACTCCTTTTGTTGCACTCCAAATGAGATATCTTTTCCATTTTGTTGAATAAGTTTTTCTTGTTGAGGGTCTGCGAGCCTCCAAGATAATGTCTCTAACCCTTTGAGATAAATTTGGGTTATTTTTCCTTATGTAATGTTCCAAGCAGCTAGCTGCAAAGTTTTCAAGTTTGGATGCAGGATTTTGAAGTTGTTCTGTGTTAGCAGTAGAGGTATTAGGGGTAGAGGCCATGCGTGTTCCGGGGACATACTCCTCAGTAGCGGGTACCAATGTTGCCTCGGCCAATCTGGAGCTATCAAGATGATCCTCGGGTGATCTTCTTTGATCTTCAGTAGCACTTTGTGCATCAAAGGAAGAGGTGGGAATGCATATGCTGTCAGGTTTTCCCAACTGAAGGATAGGGAGTCCACCTTCCAAGCAAGTGGGTGGTATGTCCTTGTGCAGAATTTTTTTAATTGGTGGTTGTGTGGGGATGCGAACAGGTCTATTTCTGGCAGTCCCCATTTCCTTGTGATGGTTTTGAAGATGTCTGGATGCAGCATCCATTCGTGGGCATCCGTGGTGGCTCTGCTTAAGATGTCTGCTAGTATATTTTCTTTTCCTGGCACGAATATGGCTTGGAGCTGAATGTTGAGGCTCAGGGCCACATTCCAGAGGTCCATTGCCATCCGGCATAGAGGATATGAATGTGTGCCTCCCTGTTTGTTGATATACCACATAACTGTGGTGTTGTCCGTCCTTATCAGCAAATGACCCTGTTGAAGAAATGGTCTGAATGTCTGAATTGCCTGTTTTACTGCCAGCATCTCCTTTTGATTTATGTGTAGGTTCATCTGGTCTTGAGTCCGTAAGCCTTGTATACACTTGTCCACCATGTGTGCCTCCCATCCGAGGTCTGAGGCGTCAGTGGTGATAGTCTGGCTTGGGTGAGGCCTGTGGAAGGGCAGTCCTTTGTTCAATTGACAGGCCTGGGCCCACCACTGGAATTCTTGCTTCAGGCATGGAATTATTGGAATTTGGGTCTCTAGGCTGTGCTTGTGCTGAGACCATAAATTCCTCAGGTACCATTGTAACTTCCTCATATGTAGTCTGGCATGTGGAATTATTATTATGCAGGATGCCATGTAGCCCAGGGCTTGCAGGATTTTCCTTGCTGTAAGCTGGTTCTGTGTTGTTAATGCCATGAAATAGAGTGGTAGCTGCTTCTGTTTTTCTGCTGTGAGAAATGCCATCTGGTTTGATGTGTCCAGTTCTGCACCCAGGAAAGTTATCCTTTGGGATGGTATCAGCCTTGACTTTTTTGTGTTGACTGTGTATCCCAGGGCTTGCAGCAGGTGAATAACCTTTTCCAAATCTTTTGTTAATTTGTCTTTGCTGTCCGCTTGTAACAGGCAGTTGTCCAGGTATGGATAAATTTGAATTCCCTGAAGCCTGCAATGAGCAATTACTGATGCCAGGCATTTCGTGAATACTCTGGGCACAGTAGATAAGCCAAAAGGCAATGCTGAGAATTGATAATGCTCTGATCCTGCAAGAAATCTGAGGTATCTTCTGCAATTTTGTCGTATGGGGACGTGCAGGTATGCCTCCTTGAGATCCAGAGTCACCAGCCAAGACTCCTTGCCCAGCATGGGAAGAAGTTGCTGTAGGGTCAGCATTTTGAATTTTGGAACAATGAGATATGTGTTTAGAGCGGACAGGTCGAGGATAGGTCTCCATTGGTTTTCCTTTCTTGGTACTAGGAAAAGCCTTGAATAAAATCCTTGTTCCATAGCCGGTACCTTTTCTATAGCTCTCATCCTTAGTAAGTGGTCTATTTGTTGTAGAGCGTTTGTCCTTTGGTTTGGAGGGTTTGGCATTCCTCTCTTCCTTGGAAGAGTATGGAAGTGAAACCTGTAGCCTTTGTCTACTGTCTGTAAAATCCATTTGTCTCCTGTAATGTAATGCCAATTTACTGAAAATAAAGCTAATTTTCCGCCTAAGGGTGCTGCCAATTGTTCCCTGGTAGGCGGTTGCAGAGCCAAGTCACTGTGATTGTCCTGTAGAAGTGGTAGTGGCTGGATCTGTGGCAGTAGTTCTCTGGCTGTTAGGCTGCCACTGCCGTCCCCTGTAGGCACCTCTGGACTGACCTCTGCCTCTAGGGCGTCTATTTCTGCCTCTCTGTGCTCTGGAGGTGTCTGGAAAGGACCAATTCTTGGAAGGCCAGTTCCTACTGAACCTCGGAGGCTGGACCTGTAAGAAATCCTTGACTGTCTGGACAGATTTAGCTTTTTCTTCCACCTTCTTCAACACTTGCTGTGCAGGGGAACCAAACAAACTGTGTTTTTCCATGGGAGCATCTAGAAGCTTTGATTTTACATGGTCTGGTAAGGATTGCTCTTTTAACCATGCATGCCTTCTGATCACTGTACCAGTCATAGCTGATCTAAAGGAAGCCCTCCAGTGCATCATAGCCGCATTTTAAGGAATGATTACTGACCTGCTGAGTGTTATGCACCAAATCCTGAAGGGACTTACGGTCTAACGGTTCAGGCGAGGACAGTTTTTTAGCGAGCTGATCTAACAGGAATTCCTGATACTGATTCATGTGGAATTGACAGTTTAAGGCCCTAGCTGAAAGAGTAGCAGAAGTATAAACTTTTTTACCCCATCTCTCCAATGCCCTAGATTCTCTTTCAGAGGGGAGGGGGTTTTTGGCAGAGGCAGCTGTTACAGCTTTTGGGCCCTGTGAAATAGTTTCTGGATCTGCAATAGGAGCCTTATACAAATGATAATGTGTGTCCGGAACCCTGTAGTATCTGCCGGGCTTAGCAGGGGCCGGAGGTAGAGAGTCAGGGGCAGTACAAGCATCAGTAAATGCATCATCCACAACTGTAAGCACTGGTGGAATAGCTAAAGGCCTATGCTGTGGTAAATGTAAAAAGGTCCTAAGCCTTTTCCTGGAGTCTGAAAAATCCTGGCCCTGCCATTGAAATTGTTCCCTCATAGCATGCAAGGTTTCCCCAAAAGAAAATTCCTCAGGAGGAGAGGCAGAAGGTATGGAATCCTCTGCATCAGAGTCCTCATATGGAGAATAAGGGCCTTCTGGAGGATTTGTATGTTCTGAATCATCAGAGGAATAATCTGAAGAAACTGGCTCAGGGGGCTCTGCTCTAAGCCTCTTCTCTGGAGGAGGGTGAGAGGCCCTGTCAGGGTGGGACTGGGTTCCCCTGATCAAAGAAATGAGATCCTCTGCTAGACTAAGCATTTGAGTACTAGAACTAGGCCTGTGAGAGGGGGCTTTAGCAGGCACGGGCTTTGAAGATTTAGCTGCTTTAGCCCTGGCAAAAGCCTTAATTGGCATGGATGCAGGGGGCCTAGCAGCTCCACGTGCAGGAGTAGATACATCTAAGGGAATAGTATCTGATAAATCCTGAGAAACTGTAGGAGCAGGTGGAATTTCAGTAGCAGATTCAGCCATGCTGGAAGAGGCCTCGGTAGAAGGAGGCATGCTTTCGGCCGAAGGAAGGACCGCGGACTCGGCATCAGCCGAAACCGAGACGCTCGCGGTTGGCTTAGCTGCGGTTTCGGCCGAAACCGCAAACCGCGAGTGTCGGTCCTTTTCTTTACGCTTTTTAGCTAAATGTGAAGTCGGAGTCTCCGACGGCATGATATAAGCAAAAGCGGAGCCGAAAAACTCCTCTGCAAACTCCGACCGACGTCTAAGTGTTCGTCGGTTGAAGGAAGCACAGGCTAGACAAGCTGCTACGTTGTGGTCTGGGCCTAAACAAGGTAGGCAGTAAGAGTGGAAATCTTTATGAGGTATTTGTTTCCCACAAGTTAAACAGTTATTCACTTTTTCTGACATCGGCTGAGGCAAGAAAGAGTCCCCAACGGGTACTTAGCTTTAGAAGTCTTCGGTAGTAGTAATCTCTGGTTCTGACCGACCGGCACTTGCGAACAGCTTCTGCTTCGGGCGCCACGCGGCAAGAAAGACTGGGGAAAATGGCGTCGGCTGATGCCTTTATACCCGCAGAACTGCAGCTATGACATCGGGTGAAGTGCGACATCAGCCGAGGCCAGACCCAGACTTTGGAATCCGGCCGACCGAAGGGCTGCCTGAGGCCAGGACAACCCATTTGTAAGGACTGCAGATGCATCCTTGAAGGACATCTGTCTGTGAACATCCGATTGATGCAACTTGTATTCTGCCTTTTTGGTGTGGTTAAGGAAAAACACAGGTAGGTCTATAGACCGATTCAAATTGTTTTCTGAGCAGACCTTTGGAAGAAAAGAAGGATTAGTTCTCAGAGCAACCCTGTCCTTATGAAATACTAAGTATGGAGGACGGACGGAGAGTGCCTGAAGTTCAGAGATACATCTGGCTGAAGTAATAGCTACCAGAAAGAGAGTCTTCCAAGATAGAAACTTAATGGAGCAGGAAGCTGCCGGTTCAAAAGGGGGCATAATTAATGAGGTTAGTACCAAATTAAGGTCCCAAGGAGGAGGGGGATCTCTCACTGGGGGGTTTAAGGAGAGTAGCCCCTCTTAGAAATGCTTTACATAGCTTATGAGACAATGTTGGCATTAGAAAAACAGACATGAAAATTTGAAATGTCCGCTAATTGAACCCTGACTGTAGCAGAAGCAGACCCCGAATTAAAGAGTTCTGTTAGGAACTCCAAGATCTCATGGATAGGGGCTGTGAAGGGATCTATATTTCTATCCTCTGTCCAACAAGAAAAACGTTTCCATTTACTAGCGTAAGTCTTTCTAGTGGCCGACTTATGGGAGGAAACAATGTTGCGAACGGCTGGGGAAATACTGGGAAGCCTGGCTAAGGTTGGAAGTGGAGCAACCAAGCTGTGAGCTGGAGCGTTTGAAGGGATTGATGCAACCCGCCCAATTGATGAACCAGTAGGTCTGGAATCGGATAGAGTCCAAGGCCGCTTGAGTAGGTAATGCTGCAGAAAAGGGAACCATATCTGTCGAGGCCAGTAAGGGACAATGAGGATCATTTTACAACCCAACGACATAGCTTTCTGAAAGAGCTTCGGTTTCAGGGGAAACGGAGGGAAGGCATAAAGAAGTCCCTGAGGCCAATCGTGGACTATAGCTTCTCTGGGAGGGTGACCAGGAAGCGGAAGAAGGGAGAAGTAGCTGCTGCATTTGCTGTTGAAAGGGGTGGCAAAAAGGTTGCAGCAAGGCTGACCCCATTTGCGGAAGATCAAATGCGCCACTGCCTGATTTAGAGATCACTCGAGGCATGAGAATAGCTCTGCTGAGCCTGTCCGCTATGACGCTGGACGTTCCAGGGATGCACGTTGCAACCAGAAATCGTTGGGAGGAAATCGCCCACTGCCAGAGTCTGAGGGCTTCTCAACACAGGGGGTAGGACCTGGTTCCCCCCTGCTTGTTGATGTACCACACCACTGACATGTTGTCAGTTTGAATTGCAATGGTCCTCGAGGGAAGAGAGTCCTGAAGAGCTTGCAATGCTAGGAGCACGGCTCTCATCTCTACGACATTTATATGCAGATGGTACTCGTGAGCCTGGCAAGTGCCCTGGACTGTCCTTCCCTGATAATGCCCCCCCACCCTATCAGGGAGGCGTCCGTGGTCACTGTAGCATCTGGAGGCTGAATGAAGGGTCTGCTCTGAATCACTAGTGGGGAAACCATCCACTAGGAAAGGTTTTCTTTTGCATGCTTCTGTGATGATGATCATGTGAGACATGGGAAGCTGTTGAAAGGACCACTGCGTGAACAGAAGCCACTGCAGGATTCTCATGTGGAAGCTGGCCAGGGGTATCAGAAGAATTGCCGCCGCCATAGAACCTAAAGTCTGAAGGACGTACCTGACTTGCACTCTTTTGTACTGCATGAGGACATCAACCTGCTGACGAATAGTGGACACCTTGTCCAAGGGCAGCTTTGCGGACATGCTCCTTGTATCTAAGTCTGCTCCTATATAAGTAATAGATAGACAGGGCAACAAGGCAGATTTTTCTAAATTTATGGTAATGCCTAGCTGCGAGCAAATTGAGATTGTATAGTCCCTGGCTTGAAGGAGTTAATGCCTGGTAGTAGCAGTAAAGAGCCAGTCGTCTTGATAGGGAAAGACCTGGAATCTTTGACACCTCAGGTGAGCCATGACCACTGCCATACATTTGGTGAACACCCTGGGGGCTGTGGTGAGACCAAAGGACAGAGCTCTGAACCGGTAATGACTGGCTCCCAGCCGGAAGCAAAGGAACCTCCTGGAGCGTCTGTTCATTTTGATGTGATGGTATGCATCCTGGAGATCTATAGAGCACATCCAATTGTCCTAACCCAGAAAGAGTAGAATAAATTGTAGCGTGACCATCCAAAACTTTGTTCTTTGAACAGACTTGTTCAGTCTGCTGAGATCTAACATAGGTCTCCAGTCCCCTATCTTTTTTGGTACCAAAAAGAACCTTGAGTAAAGTTCCGGATCCATGTTGGTCTGCCGGGACTTCCTGGATGACTTTTTTTTTTCTAGCAGTTTTGAAACTTCTATGACTGCTTGGTCCCTCAGATTGGGCGGAACATCTGGGAGGGACTTGCATGATGGTAAAGGGGTCTGAACGAAAGGAATTCTGTATCCTCCGGATATTACTGAATGTACCCCATTTGTCTTGCATTATGCTTAGCCAGGCTTTTGGGTACAATGAAAGTCTTCCCCAGACTGCCTCCAGAGACGGACAGTTGTGCAACACCTCAGGGATGTTGGAAGGGCTTGTCAGAGAAGGATTCTCTACTGCCCTGGTTCTGCGGACCCTCTCTGCCACAAGGGCGGCGTCTGTTATTTTTGTTATTTCCTCCTCTGCCCTTGGAGGAAAAATCACTACGTGTGTCAGGCGAAGATCCCTGGGATTTCCGAAACCACATCTTTCCACTCTTCTAACCCTTGGGGTATGGTCTAGAGGGAGTGGAAAAACGGACTCCCACGGCAGAGAGTCTCTGGCCTTCCTGTTCACACCTATTAAGTGTTTCTTTCACCTGTGGTCCAAAAAGAAAGGAACCGTCAAAGGGAGTGTTGGTGAATGACGCTCTGAAGGGTTCCGCAAAATTACACAGCCACATCCATGCACGTCTCTGAAGTGCCACACCTGTGCCTGCAGCTCTACTCACCCCATCGGCGGCATAGGAAATGAGCCTCATGAGGAGTTGACTACTGAGTTAAGGGTCACCAGCTGAAAAGCCACTTCAGCCTGGGCCCCCTTCAGCTGAAGGATCCTGCAGGGCATCTCCGGGCTCTTTTAGGAGATCCCTCTGAAGCCTGGTGAAATGGCATGAGTAATTCAGTGACCTCATGAAAAAGGTCGCTGAAGCAAACATTCGCTTCCCATATCGGTCCATGGTCCTAGACTCCTTGTTAGGAGGATGAACAGAAGAAGTTTCCGCTAACTCCTTTTTAGTGGCTGCTGCTACCACCATGGCATCCAGGGGAACACCCTTAGTAAGGAACTGCTCATCAGGGGGTGCAGTAAACTTGGCTGGTCTCCTTGGGGTTGGTTCCACTATATCCAGGGCTGACCAAGCCCTCTGAGCCACCACAGACATTAGTGGATCAAAGGGTGGAGAAACCCAGGAGGTGGAAGGTCAGGAACCGAAGGCATCCAAAAATACAGATTCATCCTTGGTAGGGGCTAGGGTATTCCAGTTCCCCCTCTGCTTAAGTATTTCTAAGATGTACGAAAAGGAAACATCTTCAGAGGGGGATCTCGGGGACCCTTCCGACTCATCCAAATCCATATCCGAAGTGGCAGACTTGGGGGAGTCAATGTGCTTCCTCTTGCACTTCTTCCAAGGGGGCTCCTCTGAATGATCAGGGGAGGCCTCAGAGGAAGAGGAAACACCCAATGGGGTGCCCTGAAGCGCTGGTTCCCCACGCTTGGGGTCTGGAGGAGGGGCAGAGGTGGACACAGGCACTACGGGGGATGGAGCCAGTGGGGTCGAAGGTGGAGCTGGCTGAGAGGCCAGTACACTGCTCATGACATCGAAGGCGCCCCTGCCATGATGAAGAGAAGGCTCTGGTGAGACCGGAATCCTCCTCCGCACACAGGGAGATGGCTCCGAGGCCGATGTAGGAGCAGAGCTCACCTGCGTCGACGCTCAGAGAAGGAGAGCGGGGTCGGACAAGGGTCCGATGCCACTTGTCCCCTCGGAGCAGACGAGGGAGTCTTGGCGTCCAGATCCCTCGACAGAAGACACCATCGATGGGATCGGAACAGACTGTTCCACGACTCGAACCCTAAGAAACTCCAGCTCTGAACTCAAGGGAGTCAGAGGAGGAACATAGATAAAACAGGCAGAGCAGACCCCTGTTGAGGGGGGCTGGACAACATTTTGACCAGTGCCTGCGACTTCAATAACCTGCTGACCATGCTCTCCACATCATGGTCTGAGAGCCTGGAGGACCGAGAGGAGTGTGAAGATCTAGGACTACGGTCACTTTGCAGGAGGGGAGACTGAGGAGCCGAATGAATGGACTCTAATGAAGGGGACCTCAGTCTTTTCTGAGTCCATGACTGCTCCAAGGGGACTATTGGAGCTGACTGGGAAGCAGTTTCCTCAGTTCCGGCTGGAACCGAAGTGGAAGGCAAGCCTTGGGCTGATGACGGCTCCGAGCTGGGAGCAGACGATTTGGCCGGTTTAGGAGACTTCACTGGCAAAGTCTTGGCCGGTGAGTCCTGAAGCTTAAGCAGCCCTCTCAAAATAAGTTTATTCTTGCGCTCCTGCAGAACTCTTGGGCTAAATGCATGGCAGATAGAGCAAGAGTCCTGCAGGTGTACAGCGCCTAGACAATAGATGCAAGATGTGTGCCCATCTGTCAGAGACATCTTCTGACAGCATGAGTCACACTTCTTGAATCCCGACACTTTGGATTCCTAAGACATAATACACAATAAGAAATACCACAAAACTAACAGTAAACACTACCACACAAACCACAAATAAGACACAATATACTACAAGATAAGGATATATCTCTTTTTTTTTTTTTTTTTTTTTTTTTTTAGCAATTAGGAAGCTTCTAACTAAAACAGCTACCTAAAAAACAAGGAAGGGAAGACATTTTACAGAGTAAGCTAACGGATAAAGGAAAAGGGGGATGTGGGGGAGGGGAAGAACTCTCCAACTAAAACGAGTTCTGAAAAGCCCACAAAAACACACTAAACTATCACAACTAGTTAGCGACTACTAGACAAATACAATAAGGACAGAAAAAAATCCCTAATCTGACTGAAAAGGTAGAAGAAAAATATACGAGCCTAAGCCAGTACCACGAACTTCGCAGCTTAAGCGGCAAACGAGATCTGGGTAGCTAGCGCTAGGCATCATGGGATAAGAGGTAGCCTCGAGCCAGTAAACAGCTCTCGAGCTATTGAAGATGGCCAAGTCGAGCAGAGGTTTGGCTCCGATCCCAACCAGCAAGAACGAAGGCGAGATTGACAACATACGATATTCAGCTGCATTGCAATGATCGGGAAAGAAAACTGGAAGCTCAATGGACTGATTCAATGTGGCAGAACAAACAACTTTGGGAACAAACGAAGGATTGGTACGTAAAGAAACCCTGTCTTTATGGAAGACTAAATAAGGTGGTTTAATAGACAGGGCTTGTAGCTCAGATACACGTCTGGCTGATGTAATAGCTACTAAAATCACAGTCTTCCAAGACAAATATTTTAAGGAAGATGAATGAGATGGCTCAAAGGGAGGGGATGTTAGTTTGGACAACACAAAATTTAAGTCCCAAGAAGCCACAGGTTCTTGTAATGGTGGTCTCAGTAAAGTGGCCCCTCTCAAGAAAGTCTTGCATAGCTTATGAGACATAAGGTTTGGAGATCCTAAATAAAAATGAGCGATTGCCGCCAATTGTACTTTGATGGTGGCTGCAGCAGATCCCTGCTGAAAAAGGTCCGAAAGGAATTCCAGAATCACAGGAACAGGAGCGGTGTAAGGATCCACTTTCATTTTCTGTGCCCAAATAGACAGCTTTATGACAGTAAATGGAAAAGGTTCTCTGATTGAGGGTTTATGAGAGGACAAAAGAATATGGGACACTGATGACGAAACATCATGAAGCCTGACTAGAGATGGAACTGGAGCAGCCAAGCTGTCAACTTGAGGGTGTGGAGAGAGGGGTGTAGTGAACCCGACATGTGGGTCAATAGATCTGGGACTGGGTCCAGAATCCAAGGATCATCCAGGAAAAGAAGCTCGAGGAAGGGGAACCAGACCTGACGAGGCCAGTATGGAAAAATGAGGATCAACTTGCTTCCCAGTCGATTGGTTTTCTGTATCACTTTGGGGATAAGAGGGAATGGAGGAAAAGCATATAGAAGTCCCGTGGACCAGAGTGTCTCTGGGTGTTTCCCCCGGAGGGGGAATTAGGGAAAAATAACTGCTGCACTTGGCATTGACTGGACTGGCAAAAGGTTTGCAGCAAGGTTGTCCCCATTTTCAGAAAATGTGTTCCACTATTTCCCCGTTTCACAGACCATTCATGAGGCAGTAAGAATGCCTGGCTTAGCTTGTCGGCTATCACGTTGGTTGTTCCCGGAATGTACGTTGCCACCAGAAAGCGCTGGGAAGAAATCACCCATTCCCAAACTTGCATGGCCTCTCGACAGTGTGGGTAAGATCTGGTACCGCCCTGTTTGTTAATATATCACACAACCAACATTTTGTCCAATTGTATCGCAATCGTCCCTGGAGGAAGTAGGCCTTTAAGTGCTTGCAACGCCAGAAGCACCACTCTCATCTCCAGAACATTGATATTCAGATGAGCCTCGTGTTCTTGCCATGTGCCGTGGACAGTCCTGCCAAGATAATGCCCCCCCCACCTGGGAGGCATCCGTGGTCACAGTGGCAACGGGTTGTGCAGGCACAAAGGGAGCTCCCATGAACAACTTGGGGGCTATCCAACGAAGGTCCTTTTTGCATGATTCCGTCAGCAGGATAGGGTGACTCAGCGGTAGATATTGGAATGACCACTGGGAGAACAGGAGCCATTGAAGGATTCTCATGTGGAACCTGGCTAAAAATAATAACAGAATGGTTGAGGCCATTGTTAAAAGAAGTTGAAGAATCCATTTTGCTTTGACTTTCAAAAGCGGAAGCAGATGCTGAACTTGTGAGATAAGGTTTTGTGCTCTTTCGGCGGGAAGACTGTCATATCCACTGTGTCTACCTCTGCGCCTATAAAAATCACAGATTGCGAGGGCAGTAATGCAGATTTTTCCCAGTTTATGGAGATCCCTAGTTGAGCACAAAGCTGAAAGATGGCGTCCCAGTTTTGGAGGAGTAGATGCCTGGTGGGGGTGGTCAGGAGCCAGTCGTCCAAATACAGAAACACCTGGAATCTTGATGTCTCAGGTGAGCTGTCATTACTGCCATGCATTTGGTGAACACCCTGGGGGCTGTGGTGAGACCAAAGGGAAGAGCACAAAACTGATAATGGCTGGCTCCCAGCCAGAAGCGCAGAAATTTCCTTGATACCTTGTCCATTTTTATATGGTAGTAGGTGTCTTGGAGATTCAGAGAGCACATCCAATAGTCTTTCCCTGACAATGGGAGTATGGACTGCAGTGTGACCATCCGAAACATGCCCTTTTTCACAGATTTGTTTAATCTGCTGAGGTCCAAAATTGGCCTCCAGTCTCTGGTTCATTTTGGGACTAAAAAGAACCTGGAGTAAGTTCCGGATCCTGTCTTGTCTGCTGGGACGGGCTGGATGACTCTTTTTGAGAGCAACTTGTTGATCTCCACAGTAGCCTGATCCCTGTGATTGGTTGGAACATCTGGGATCTTTTTGGGAACAAACAGTGGAAGGGAAAAGGGTATGATATAGCCTCTGGTAACAACTCTTTGTACCCACTTGTCTTGGGTTATATTTAGCCAGGCTTCTGAATACAAAGAGATGCAACCCCCGACTGGCCCCAGAGAAACGCAGTCGGGCCCCACATCAGGAGCGCTGATAAGGCCGCCCTCAAAAGGAATCACGGTCTTGCTGGTATTGCGGACCGCCCCTGCCTCTAGGGCGATGTTTACCATTTCCTCCTCCTCTGCCTCTGAAGGAGGATTCACTCTGCGCCCAGAAAGGCCCTCTGGGACTTTTTGAACCACATCTTGCCTCCGCTTTAACCTTTGGGGTATGGTCGAGAGGGGACGGTAAAATGGACTCCCATGGCAGAGAGAGTCTTTCTTTTCTGCTCACACAGAGTGAGTGTTTCTTTCACCTTGGGACCAAACAAGGAGGAACCATCAAACGGGGTGTTGGTGAAGGTGGACTTAAAGGGCTCCACAAAATTACACAAGCGCATCCAGGAGTGGCGCCTAAGGGTAACTCCCGAACCTGCTGCTCTGCTTGGTCCATCAGCCGCATGGGAGATGAGCCGCATGGAGGAGTTAACTACTGAATTTAGGGTGGACAACTGAGCAGAGATCTCATCAGGGACTCCCTCAGGACAAGCACCCTGTATGGAAACTCCTAACTCCTTGAGGAGATCCCTCTGCAACCTCATGAAATGGGTAAGATAGTTCAGAGATCGAAGTGTGAAAACCGCTGAACTAAATACACACTTCCCAAATCTGTCCATCTGTCGAGACTCCTTGTCTGGCAGATGAACAGAGAAAAAAGTCTCCGCCAACTCCTCCATCGTGGCCACCGCCACTACCATGGCATCTATGAGAACGTCCTTAGACAAGAATTCTTTTCCAGTTGGGGCAGACAGGAACTTATTTGGTCTTCTAGGAACTGGCTCCATGGCATCGAAATTATCCCACACCTTCTGACTAACCAGATCTATTAGCTCATAGAAAGGTGGAGACACCTAAGAGGCAGAGGGTTGAGACCAGATAGCCTTCAGGTACACAGACTCCTCATCAGAAGGGTTGACAGTGGGCCAGTCGCATCTCTGTTTAAGGATCTCCAGGATGTCCACAAAGGAGACAGAGGACGACTTAGGGACCCCCTCAGACTCCTCGAGGTCAGTGTCCGATGTCAGACTCATCTTGGGAGTCAATATACTTCCTCTTGCATACCCTCTTCCAAGGAGGCTCCTCGAAAGGACCTTCTGGGAGGCCCTGGAAGAGTGGGGGCCACCAACCGGTGGCTCCTGAGGCTGCGGGTCTCTGCTGTCTCTGGAGAGAATAGGTACTGAGACCGAAGTAGGAGCCCTGGGGGGGGGGGAGAGAGTGCTTGTATCACTAGCAGGGGGTGTACATTGACAGCACACATCACCTCAAAAGCTGACCTCTCCAGCTCTGAAGACCCTCCCTGCTCCGAAGAGAAAAGATGGCGCCGGAGCCCGAGCCATCGGCTCCGAGACAGATGCAGGGTCCGAGCTCACCCTGGCATAAGCACTGAGAGGAAGTCTCGGAACCGATGAAGATAGATTTAAACCCTGCCCATCGGCGCTGAAAGAAGAGCTTCTGTCCCTGGACACAACAGACGGAGCTGAGCGTGTCGGAGTCAAACTCTGCTCCAATGCAACAGCAAGGGGAGCCGAACAGAGGGTTCCTCCGTTGGTAACAAGCACTCCGGATCTGAAAAGCCAACATGGCTCGGAGGAGGAATCACGGATGAGGCCAAAACTGGTTCAAGTGGCTCCGGAACAGACTGGGTCGGAGCCAACAAAAATTTAGGCAGAGTAGACTACTTCAGGACTCTCAGTACTACCCTCTCCACATCTTCCGAAAGACTCCTGGAAGATCTGGAAGATAAAGTTGGGGATCTCGACCTAGCAGGCACTGGAGATTTGATCAGCAAGGAAACCGGTAGGGGTTCTACAGACTGGCTCCAAGCAAGAGAGTCAACTATTTCCAAAGGTTTAGCCGTCGGCACCGAAGCACTTTTGACAGACTCTGAAACCATGGTGCTCTCCTTCAGTTCCGAAGACTGAGGAGTCGAGGAGGCAAATTTTGTCAATTTGGAAGGCGGCTCCGAAACACCAGCCAGTGCCAGAAAAGGTCTTTTTCAACCTTTTGATTTCGAGTCAGATCTTGACTTTGATGACTTAAGACGAAGAAGCCGACGAACCAGATAAGGCTTCCTCAAAGGTTGTCTTCAGAAGACCCCTGAGTATCAGCTTGTTCTTTCTCTCCTGCAACACTCTAGGAGAGAAAAGCATGATGGAACCAACATTCTTGCAAATGAATGGTTCCCAAGCAGTAGACAGCTACTGTGGCCATCCAAAGACATTTTCTGGGAGCATTTCATGCATTTTTTGAACCCAGAGGGTTTATGCTCCTTGCTATCCTTCGACATTGTAGACACACAATCAAAAACCAGAGAGAGAAGAGAGAAAGAGAATAACTGAGGACTAGGTCCTCTATCTAAAACGGGCCTAGCTCTACAAGAGAATTACAAGAGGACTAGGTCCTCTTAAGTTGAACGGGCCTAGCCTGGTGTAAGAGAAACTAGGTCTTTCAACTAAATAAAAGTACAGTTGTGTACCTACCATAAATGTAGATGTCCGAGTGCATTCACTGTTGTAGTCATTACACTTGGGTTATCCTGCTGGCAGGCTACCTGTAGTCGGCCTGAATTGCAAAGTCTAGGTCCGGTGTCAGTTGCTGTCGCCTCTTCCCTGACGTCAGTGCGCCAGGGTTATAAAAGATGCAGCCGTCATTTTCTTCAGTTTTTCTTGCCCCAGATGTCAGGTGCCCCCAAATTGGTAGGCTGAAAATTATGCCAATAAGTACGCATGCACAAAAATAAACCTTTCCTTCATCTACAAGCAAATACACCACATAGGTTGTATAGGATAGAGAAGTACAGATAAGTCCCAGCAAAGAAAAGGGGGGTGGTGGGTGGGTAACCTGGACTGCAACAGTGAATACACTCAAACATCTACATTTATGGTAGGTACACAATGGTACTATGTTCATCGTGTTTCACTGTTGCAGTTATTACACTTGGGTTGAATGCCAAAACTGAGGATGAGTGGCTGGGTCTAAATAGGATTAGGAGAGGCTAAGGCCCTGCAGAACTGCAGTGGCAAAACCTGCTCTGGATTTAGAATAGAGAGGTAATTAGTGCTTTGTAAAAGTGTGCACTGAACTCCAAGTTGCAGCCTCTAAAATGTCTTTGGTTGGTACTCCTCTGAGGAAGGCTGCTGAAGTGGCTGCTGCTCTGGTTGAGTGAGGCCTAATGCCCTTAGGCACTGATTTGCCATGTTGTGAATAGCAGAAACAAATGCAGTGGCCTATCCATTTTGAAATAGTCTGCTTTGAGATAGCCCTTCCTTGTGATCCTGCAGCATATGCTACTAAGAGTTGCTCAGTCTTTCTGAAAGCTTTAGTTCTGTCCAAGTAGAAGAGCAGCTGACTGTGTATGTCCAAATAATGCAGGAGTCTCTCACCCTTATTCTGTGGGTTTGGATAAAAGGTAAGCAAATGAATGGTTTGGTTAAGGGCCACACTGAGCATTACCTTAGGCATAAATGTCAGGTTCGTCCTCAGAGAAACTCTGTCTGGATGGAAAATGATAAAAGGTTCCACAGCCATGAGTGCCTGTAACTCTGAGACTAGTCTTGCAGAGGTTATTGCTAGGAGCAGAGCTGTTTTCCAAGATAAGAACTTTACTTCAGCTGTATTGGCTGGCTCAAAAGGCGGCAGTGTGAGTTTTTCCAAGACATAATTGAGGTCCCATGCAGGTATTGGTGCTCTCCTTGGAGGTCTTATGTTTTTGGCCCCTCTGAGGTACCGTCTTAGCAACGGATGTGAAATAATTGGTGGTTCCGTATCGTAATGAGCTGAAATGGCAGAGGCATGGATTTCAATTGATGAAAAGGATAGGAGTTCGTCCAGCATCTCAGTCAGGTACTGTAAAATCTGAGGAATATTTGGTACAAACACGTCAATTCCTTGTGCCTGGTTCCAGGCACAGAATCTTTTCCATTTTTCTGCACAAGATTTTCTGCCAATGGGCCTCCTGGCCTCCAAAATAACATCCATCCCTGCTTTAGAGAGGGGTGTGTTCTGAATGGCTACATTATCCACCATGCTGCCAGATTTAGGGTTCCGAGTTGGCTGTGCAAGATCGGACTGTTTCGTTGGGTCAGTAAATGAAGAATTAGAGGCAATGTCCAGGCTGGGCCTTGAGACAAGCTCTTTAGGATTGGGTACCAGTGCTGGCAGGGCCAGTCTGAAGCAATCAGAATCATTTTTGGCTTCTCTTGTCTGACCTTTAGGAGAACCTTGGGGGAGAGAGGCAGAGGAGAAAAGGCATATACTGTTAGGGTTTTCCAGCTGAATGATAGAGCATTCACTTTCCATGCTTGCTTGTGATACGTCCTTGTGCAGAATCTCTGTAGTTGGCAGTTGAGAGGGGAGGCAAATAGATGTCTGGGCATCCCCAATGTTCTTCATTCCACATTGCTGCAGTCCTAACTATTGGGTAGTCCGCTGTCCAGTCGGCCCGAATACCAGAGTATATGGCTGACGTCGGTCAGGGCGCATTAGACTGACGCCAATGCGCCAGGGTACTAATGCGCATGACCGACGTCATATCCTCAGTCTTTTTTGCCGCTTGGTCCGATGCAGAAGCAGTTTTGCGAGTGCAGGTTGGCGTTCTGAAATTTTCTGAAGTCGGAGTTTCAGACCGAATCAGAGTTGGCTAAGTACCCGTTAGAACATTTTGGTTTTTCTTGCCTCAGTATTTAACCGGATGTCAGAAAAAGTGAATAACTGTATTTCTTGTGGGAAACAGATACCTCATAGGGATTACCATACCTTGTGTATACCTTGTTTAGGGCCTGAGCACGACGTTGTTGGATGCCGCTCTTGTGCTAGGTTTAACAAACGCACTATTAAGAGAAGGTTAGACTGTGCCAGGTTAGTGTTTGGGAAGCGTTGCAATTATAAAATGCCGTCGGATGCTCCGGCGCCGCTTCGTCCAAAAAGCGCAAGGACAAAACAGCGAAGCCTAGGGTTGATGAACCGGCAGTCCAGGACGTCGGTTCTTTAGAAGGCTCAGTGGAGCCAGAGGTTTTGCCAGGAGTTTCTTTGGAGTCTCAGGCAGAGACTTTACTGTTACAGGATGTGCCTTCTCAGGAGGTAGGCCAGGCTGAGGGGGCTTCTCAGGTAACTGTTCTTCCCTCTCTTCCCAAGGTAGTTAGAGACTCTCCTTCTGTTTCCAAAACTTCTTTGAGAGGTAGGCCAAGTTTAGCTTCAGTGGGGGCTTCTCCTAGCACTTCAGGTTCTGTGCCTAAGAAACATATGCTTAAAATGGCAGAAGATTTGATTACTATGATTAGAGGTTCTATGCCCCCTCCTGATAAGAGGCCTAGGGTGGAACCTGAGTTTGATAGTTTTGAACAGTGTTCAGAGGCTTCTGAGTCTTCTGGAAGATTTGCAGGAGTATCCTCCTTATTCTGATTCTGATGTGGATGATTCCACTCCTACAGCTTCTCCTCCTGAGGATTTCTCATTTTCAGAGACTCTGCATTCCATGAGGGAGCACTTTAAATGGGAAGGCCAGGATTACTCTGATTCCAGGAAAAGGCTTAGGGAATTCTTGTTTTTACCCCAGCATAGGCCCTTAGCTATACCTCCTGTGTTGAATGTGGTGGAAGATGTTTTTGCAGAAGCTTCCCTGAACCCTGATTCTTTGCCTCCTGCTTCTGTTAAACCTGATAGGTACTATAGGGTGCCTGAAGCTCATAAGTATCTTTTTAAGAGTCCTAGGGCAGACCCGGAAACTGTTTCTCAGGGACCTAAAGGTGTTAAGGCCTCTGTGGTTAAAAACCCTGTTCCCACTGATAAGGAGGCAAGGGCTTTGGATAGATGGGGAAAGAAAGTGTATACTTCTTCCACTTTAGCCATGAGGGCGTTGAATTGTCAGTTTCACATGCTAAAATATCAAAATTATCTCCTTTCACAACTGAAATCTAAGGTGGATGCTTTGGCGGAAGGTATTGAGTGTAAAGAGTTGCTGGATTTAGTTCATGTGTCTGAACAAGTGGGTAAGCATTCTTTGCAATGTGGTTTTGATGCTGTACAGGCCTCCGAGGGTGGCTGCCACTAGTTCTGTTCTTCGCAGGCATGCCTGGTTGAGGGATCAGAATTTAGCTGAGCATGTTAAGACAAGGATTTTGGATGCTCCTTTACAGTCTGATGTGTTGTTTGGTTCGCCTGTGGAAGC
Source organism: Protopterus annectens (assembly GCF_019279795.1). NCBI lineage: Eukaryota > Metazoa > Chordata > Ceratodontiformes > Protopteridae > Protopterus > Protopterus annectens. Next base: position 1,246,637,407 of record NC_056727.1, read on the forward strand.
AGTTTTAAAGAAAATGGAGGACAAAGCTAAGTCTATGCAAACTGTTAAAGATTTTTGCAGGTGCAGCCACCAAGTTTAGTAGAAATTGGCCTACTAAGGGATGGACATATCCTGCTTATGATTCCCAGTCTAGGGGTAGGTCTAGACGTGGTAGGGCAGAGCTCAAGGTTCTTTTAGGCCTAGAACAGGGAGTTCACCTGCTCAGACTTCTGGTGAGGGCAGGGTCAGTCCTTTCGTAAACAGACCCAATGACCTGCCTTTTCAGCTGCCAGTAGATTCTCGTCTGGCAGCTCCTTTGGGAGGAAGACTGTCTCTTTTCAAAGAAAATTGGGATTTAATTACTCAAGACAGATGGGTGTTGGATATCATTCACCACGGTTACAGGTTTTATTTCCATACATTGCCCCTTTCAAAGGCATGCCAGACGTTCCTCCTCCACAAAGGAAAGAGGCTCACAAGCAAATTTCTCTGTTACTCCAAATAGGGGCCATTCAGCCAGTCCCTGTATCAGAAAGGGGCCTAGGATTTTATTCTCGCCTGTTCCTAGTACCAAAGAAGGGGAACACGTGGAGACCAATTTTGGATTTATCTATCCTCAACACTTATCTGGACATTCCCAAGTTCAAGATGTTGGCGTTACAACAGCTTTTACCTCTGCTGGGCAAAGATCACTGGATGGTAACTTTAGATCTCAAGGAAGCTTACCTTCAAGTGCCTATAAGACTAAGTTGCAGGAAGTATCTGCTTTCGAGCTGGAAATTCTCATTATCAGTTCTCTGCATTGCCCTTTGGCTTATCTACTGCCCAGAGTATTCACAAAGGTTCTGGCTCCAGTGATAGCTTACTTCAGGCTAAAAGGAATTCAAATCTATCCTTACTTGGACGACTGCCTGATTCTGGCTCAAGAAAAGGAAGACCTTCTACAGCATCTGGAATATGTTATAGCAGTGCTAAGATGCCTAGGGTATTCTGTGAACGAAATAAAGTCCAGTCTAGTACCCTCTCAAGACATGTGCTTTCTGGGTGTGAGACTGAATACAGCAGCCCAGATGGCCTTTTAACCCCGGACAAACAAAAGAGTCTATCCCTTTACTTCCATCAACTATCTCATCAGTCCGTGCTGACTGCAAGGACAGTCCTTCAAGCATTAGGGTTCATGGCATCTTGTATTCTGGTGCTTCCCAATGCCAAACTGCATATGAGGAAGCTGCAATGGTATCTCAAAAATGTATGGACACAGCACTGCCAGGATTTGGACACTGTCATTCAAATAATACCTTGCCTTCAAAAAGAATTTTTGTGGTGGGCTCAGGAATGTCACCTAAACAAGGGACTCTCTGTGACCCGGCCAGAGGCGAGTCAGATTTTAACGACAGATGCCTCGGACATTGCTTGGGAGCTCATCTAAATGGAAAGTGGATACAAGACAAGTGGCCTGCCAGACTACAGCATCTACATATCAACATGAAGGAGATGTTAGCAGTCCAGTTTGCATTAATGGCTTTCAAGGAGTTACTTCTTCCAGGGCAGGTGTTGATTCTAACAGACAACACAACTGTCATGTGGTACATCAACAAACAAGGGGAACACATTCTTATCCTCTATGCAGGCAAGCAATGATTTTATGGGAGACTGCGCTCAGCTTGCAACTAACTCTTCAGGCAAGGTTTCTGCCGGAGCACAGAACTCCTTAGCAGATGTGTTAAGCAGACAAATCATGGATCCCCACAGTGGAAACTGGATCTTCATGTATTTCAGAAATTGACAGTGTCATGGGGAACTCCAGACATAGATCTGTTCGCTTCTCCACTAAACCACCAGCTGCCAAAGTTTTGCACAAAGGGGTTTCATCACACAGCTTGGAAAGTGGATGCTCTTTCTTTCAGTTGGAAAAATCTTCATGTGTATGCCTTTCCACCTCTGCCTCTTCTTCCAAAGGTGCTCTTAAAGGTCAGACAAGACAAGCCAAGGATGATTTTAATAGCTCCAGATTGGCCTCGGCAACACTGGTACCCACTACTAAGGAGTCTGGTAAGGAAGCCTCCATGGCCTTTACCTTTGATTCCACATCTGTTATCTCAGAAGGACGGTCATCTGCTCAATGTCAAGCTTCACTCTCTTCATCTAACAGCCTGGCATATTCTGTGTTGAAACACAGCAGGTCTCAACTTCCTCAACAAGTTTTGAATGTGATTATGGAAGCTAGAAGACCTAGTACAAGGAAAGTGTACGCAGAAAAATGGAAGAGGTTTTTATTTTGGAGTACAGCAAAGAATTTGGAGATTTCTGAGCCTAATTTGAGTGTGGCTCTTCAATATCTTACTGAGTTATTGGATAAAGGTTTGTCCTTCTCTTCCATTAAGATTCATGCTGCAGCAATTTCAGCTCACTATGATTGTGACCCACCATTGTTTTCGCATCCTTTGTTCAAGCAGTTTCTTAGAGGGCAAAGAATATAAGACCCCCGTAGAGCTCCTACTCCTGCTTGGGATCTCAATTTTGTGTTGGAAAAACTTACTCTACAACCTTTTGAGCCTGCGGCTACTGCTGAACTGAAATACTTGTCATGGAAGACTGCTTTTCTGTTGGCTATTACTTCTGCAAGAAGGGTGTCTGAGTTGCAGGCCCTTATGGCAGTAGAGCCCTTTTGATTTTCCATAAGGATAGGGTATCATTACGTACTAATCCTTCCTTTATGCCTAAGGTGGTTTCTAGTGTGGCTTTAAACCAAACTATTCATTTGCCTACTTTTATGCAGACCCCAAAATAAAGGGAAAAGATTTTGCACACTTTAGATGTACACAGGCAATTGCGTTATTATTTAAGCAGGACTAAGGATTTTAGGCAGTCTCAGCAGTTGTTTGTTTCTTTTGCTTTGAGTTTGCAGGGCAAGCCTGTGTCAAAACAAACTATTTCTAGGTGGATTGGGTTTTGCATTGCATTTTGTTATTCCCATCATGGCAAGGAGATTCCAGCTGGGATTAGGCCTCATTCCACTAGGGCTACTGCCACTTCAACAGCATTTCTAAGGGGTGGCAACTAAGGATATTTTGGAGGCAGCTACTTGGAGTTCAGTGCATACTTTCTCTAAGCATTATCACCTTCCTCTCTACTCTAAGTCTAGGGCTGGTTTTGCCACAGCTATTTTGCAAGGCATGTTGTCAGCTCCTGCTTCTTTATGATTTGCCAGCCTCCCTTACCTCTGCTTTGGGATTCTACCCAATAGTTAGGACTGCAGCAATGTGGAATGAAGAACATAGTACAGTTTTGTACCTACCATAAATGTAGATGTTCGAGGATCCACATTGCTGCAGTCAATACCCTCCCTCCTTCCCTCTGTGTTTAGGGGTGGTTGTGTAGGTGAGGTTATATGCTGATATTTTTGTATATATTTTTGTATATATTGTACATATTTTTGGTGCAGGTATATTGGGCCTTGTCTTTTTAGGGTCTTCTGACATCTGGGGCAAGAAAAGACTGAGGATATGACGTCGGTCATGCGCATTAGTACCCTGACGTACTGACGTCAGTCTAATGCGCCCTGACCGACGTCAGCCATATACTCTGGTATTCGGGCCGACTGGACAGCGGACTACCCAATAGTTAGGACTGCAGCAATGTGGATCCTCGAACATCTACATTTATGGTAGGTACAAAACTGTACTTTTCTTTATCATGCTGAAGACTTGTGGATCCAGTTTCCACTCGTGGGGATCAGTGAGGTTTCTGCTTAGTCTGCCAGAGTATTTTTCTTTCCTGGCAGGAATTGTGCTTGCAGGTGTATTTGATAAGTCAATGCTGCAACCCACAAATTCATGGCTTGTCTGCAGAGGGGGTAGGAATGAGTGCCTCCCTGTTTATGTACCACATGACTGTAGTATTCTCCGCCCTTATCAGTAGTTGTCCTGGATGGAGTAGATCCTTGAAAGCTTCTGAACAGCTAGCATCTCTTTTTGACTGATATGAAGATGCCTTTGGCTTGTGGACCATGTGCCCTGAATACATTTTCCTGCCATGTGGGGCCCCCAGGCATAATCTGAAGCATCTGCTGTTATTGAATGGCTGGCTGTGGGTAGGGTGAATGGTTGTCCCTTGTTGTGGTGACAGGCCTGTGCCCTCCATCGAAACTCCTGTTGCAGGCAAGGAATGATGGTAATTAATGTTTCCAGGCTGTGACAATGTTGAGTCCAAACACTTTTTAGATACCATTGTAGTTTCCTCATATGCAGTCTGGCATATGGAATTAGCAGAATGCCGGATGCCATGAAGCCCAAAGCCTGCAGAATTTTTCTTGCAAATAACTGGGTCTTTGTTGCCAACATTTTGAAGTAAGAAGTCCGTTGCCTTTGTTCGTCTGGCATGAGATAAGCCATCTGGGCAGTTGTATTTAAGCTTGCACCCAGAAATATGATATTTTGAGAGGGTACTAGTTTTGATTTCTTTTCGTTCACTGTGTACCCTAGGCAAATTAGTAATCTTTTTTACGAACGCCAGACGCTTTAATAGAATGTCCTTGTTCTCTGCTTGAATAAGGCAATCGTCCAAGTAAGGATATATTTGAATTCCTCTGTCTGTAAAAATGCAATTACTGGTGCCAGGCATTTTGTGAAGACCCTAGGCGCAGTAGATAAGCCAAAGGGCAGTGCAGAGAATTGGTAGTGCATTGAGCCAGCTATGAATCGGAGGTATCTTCTGCAAGATTGTCTGATTGGAATATGCTGGTATGCCTCTTAGGTCCAAAGTTACGAGCCAAGCCTTCTTGCCCAGCATGGGCAGAAGCTGCTGCAGAGTCAACATTTTGAATTTTGGAATGTCCAGAAATGTATTTAGAATAGACAGGTCCAGTATTGGTCTCCAGGCTTTGCCCTTTCTGGGTACCAAGAAAAGTCTCGAGTAAAATCCTTGTCCCTGCTCTTGCTGTGGTACTTGCTGAATGGCCCTCATGTCCATGAGGGATGAAACTTATTGTTGTGCCTCTGTCCATTGATTGTGGCAGGTCTGGCATACCTTTTGGCCTTGGCAGGGTGTGAAAGTGGAACCTGTAGCCCTGGGACACTATATTCAATACCCATTTGCCCTGGGTGATCATGTGCCAATTTTGAGAAAAAAAGTGCTAGTTTTCCCCCTAAGGGGGCTGCCAAAAGATAAGTGTTTGGTGCTGGCAGAGGAAAGTCATTGGGACTGTTTCCTGTATGGCTGTGATTTGTCTTCTCCGCTTTTGGAGGTAGAAGCGCCCCACAGTTTAGGCCTGTATGAGTCCTGGGGCTGGGATCTGCCTCTGGGGCATCTGTATCTGCCTCTTTGTGGCCTGACACTGGAAAGGACCAATTCTTTGTAGGCCAGTTCCTGCTAAATCTGGGTGGCTGTACCTGTACGAAATCCTTTACTGTTTGTATAGATTTCACTTTGTCCTCCATTTTCTTCAACACCTCCTCTGCTTTAACACCAAATAAAGTATCATGCTGTAATGGAGCATCTAATAATTTTGCTTTAACTTGATCAGGCAGATAATGTTCCTTTAACCAAGCATGCCTCCTAATGACAGAACCCGTAACTGTAGCCCTGCAAGAAGCCTCCAGAGAATCAAAACCACATTGCAATGTATGCTTTCCCACTTGTTCAGATGCATGCAATAAATCCTGCATTTCCTTATTTTCTGCACAATCAGAATTTGACATTTTCTGTTTTAGCAGTGACATTAAGTATTGCTGATATTTAAGCATATGGAATTGACAATTTAAAGACCTCACAGCCAAAGTAGCAGAAGTGTAAATCTTTTTTCCCCCATCTGTCTAGTGCCCTTGAATCTCTGAGGGGATAGGGTTTTTTTGCAGTAGAAGTCTTGACCCCTTTGGGACCCTGAGAAATAGTTTCTGGGTCAGCAGCAGGGTTTTTATAAAGAAATTTATGTGAATCTGGAACCCTGTAATATCTGTGGTTTAACAGGGGCAGGAGGTAGAGAGTCAGGGGAAAGTCCGGACTCTGAAAATACATCTACAATGTCTAACACAGAAGGAATAGCCAAAGGCCTGTGCTGAGGTAGTAAAAGAAAATCTCTAAGCCTTTTCTTAGATTCTGAGTAGTCTTGGCTCTCCCAGTGGAAGTGCTCCCTCATGGTATGCAGGGTTTCCCCAAAAGAATAATCCTCAGGCGGTGAGGCTGAAGGGATAGATTCTTCAGCATCAAAATCCTCATAAGGAGGAAGAGAGTATTCCTGTTCAGAAGAGGAGTCAGAGGAAATGGAAACCTGATCTGAAGAGTCATTCTGTCTCTTGCCTAGGCCTCTTGTCAGGAGGGGGATGGGAACCCTTGGATCAAGGTAATTAGGTCTTCGGCCATTTTGAGCATCTGTTTTTTAGGCATGGTAGTCTGTCCAGGAGAATGCTGTACTTGTTTCTTTGTCTTTAGAACTACTTTAGTCTTTGCTTTGGAAGCTGAAGTAGGCTTTACATATAACTGTGTAGGACTGAAAACACCCTCAGAAGCCAATGGCTGCTCAGCAGCTCCGGACCCATCTGAGGGAATAGTTTCCGAGTGTCCAATACTTTGAGTATCCAGAGGCCTAGCTGGCTCCACGTGGGAGTCGTCAGCAGCCTGTGGCTCTGACGTAACGTAACTGCAAAAGTGCCTCACTGAGAACCGGCGACTGGCTTAGCGAAAGCCTAGTCTGTTTTGGACCTCGGATGCCTGTCCTTTTCTTTTTCCTTGCGCTTTTTATAAACTCTGGTTGTCGGCTGTTCCGACGGCATTATATAATTGAATCTTCGGCCAAAGTAATGAAAGGCAGAATCGTATCTACGCTTAAGTGCGTTGGTTAAATCTAGCACAAAACAGACAGCTAGCAAGGTTGTGGTCACTAAGAATGAAAATCCTTATGAGGTATTTGCTTCCGACAAGAAATACAATTGTTAACTTTTTCTGACATCGGACTGGAGCAAGAAAAAAAGTTTCCCCAACGGGGTACTTAGCTTTAATGAAGACTTTGGATCTGAAATTCGTTTTTGAAAATCTCAGGAGTCGGCCAACCGGCACTTGCGAACTGCTTTTGCTTCGGGCACTGCGTGGCAAGAAAGACTGAAGAAAATGGTGTCAGCTGCATCTTTTATACCCCTGGCGCACTGACGTCAGGGAAGAGGCGACAGCAACCGATGCCGGACCTAGACTTTGGAATTCAGGCCGACTGCAGGTAGCCTGCCAGCAGGATAACCCAAGTGTAATGACTGCAACAGTGAAACACGAACATCAGACCAACAGATAGAGATTCAGTCACACAGGAAAATTTCCAAATAAAATTACAATGAAGGAGTAACACGAGGGCTAGGTCCTCTAAATTAAACGGGCCTAGCCCTGTGAAAGAACTGGGTCTTCTAAGTCAAACAGGCCAAGTATAAAACGCCACACACACACACACACACACACACACACACACACACACACACACACACACACACACACACAGTCAATTAAAAACCTCAGCTTTGGCCAGCTAAGAACTTGGTTATATTCAACTGGACGTATAAGAGAATTTAAGTACCTTTATCTGCACTTTTTAAAAGAAAATACAGTATTTAATTTGATTTAAACTGTGTTGAAGGAATACTGAACTCAAGTTGCAGTTATTCTGCTCTTTAGTAACTTGAACTGAAGCTAGTGTGTTATTTGCTAGTAATTACAGGTGTGGGGGTAGTCACATTCTTTGATTTCCTGTCCTTGCCTTTTTAAATGGTGCATTGTGAATTTTTTATTGTTTAAAAACCTCAGCTTTGGCCAGCTAAGAACTTGGTTATATTCAACTGGACGTATAAGAGAATTTAAGTACCTTTATCTGCACTTTTTTTTTAAAAAATACAGTATTTAATTTGAGTTAAACTGTGTTGAAGGAATATTGAACTCAAGTTGCAGTTATTCTGCTCTTCAGTTAATCTTAGTGGCCTTGAAACTGCCCGCCCCTCAGCCTGCCTCTGGGCCCATCTCATTTGCTCACTGAGTGCAGTGAGATCATATTCTGATTTCAGGCACTCCTACTGTGTCCAAAGAGAGCATCTGGGAAACGGACCAAAAAAAAAAATTAAGCTCATTTCCTGTCTTTCCTGTTAAGTGGTATAGACTATTTGTAGGCTTCTGAGCCCCCAAGCCCTTCGGTGTTTGAGGGAAGCCTTCTAGCTTGTTTTTTTTTTTTTTCTTATAACTAGCCAGTTTTCTAGTTTCAGCACTCAAATCTGTTTCTTTGATCTCAGCACTTGTTCAGATAAAAAAAAAAAAAAAAAAATTATCTGCTTTTACTGTACTTGTGTTTCTACCTACTTCATTTTACTTTTGCATCATCTTAAAAATACTCAATTGTATTTATTACTGCTTGGTGTAACTCATTCTAAGCCTTTTGGTTTAAACACTTGGGCTTCGGACCAGTTGTTTTGCACTGAGAGGGTTTGTGGTCTGCACTGTTGTGGCAGAACAGGTAGCTTACATCCTTCTAGGTTGGGAACTGCTGATTGAGGGCTCAGTGTCTGTTATTCTAAAAGTGCATTAATTCTGGTTTAAGCACTTGGGCTTTCAGGCCAGTTATTTTACATTAAGAGGGTTCGTGGTCTGCACTCTTGTGGGAGGAGAGGCTGGACTCTGCCCTTCTGAGCTGGGAATTTCTGGTTAAAGGCTTATAGTGCATGCATATCTGAACTGCTTCTTACCGAAGTTGGTGCGCCTTGTTTGCTGTGGCATAGACTGGATTCGGGCCTGCTGGATCTAGCTTTGTTTGTGTAACTTGAGCACTAATCCAGACATTCTCTAAAGTATTCAATTGTATTTATTACTACTTGGTTGTAACTTGATTAAAGTGAAGCTATCATTCTAAGTCTTTTGGATTAAGCACTTGGGCTTCAGACCAGTTGTTTTACATTAGGAAGGTTTGCGGCAAGCACTGTGGTGGCAGGACAGGTAGCTTTCATCCTTCTAAGTTGGGAACTGCTGACTGAGAGCCCAGTGTCCAAGGGTATTAGTTCTGGTTTAGGCGCTTGGGCTTCAGGCCAGTTATTTTACATTAAGAAGGTTCGTGGTCTGCACTCTTGTGGGAGAAGAGGCTGGACTCTGCCCTTCTGAGCTGGGAATTTCTGGTTAAAGGTTTATAGTGCCTGAATATCTGAACTGTATCTTACTGAAATTGGTACACCTTGTTTGCTCTAGCATAGACTAGATCCAGGCCTGCTGAATCTAGCTTTGTTTATATGCTTGTTGTCTGTTTGCTTGTTATTTCCCTGGAAGCTAATTCCACCTAATACGCGGCTTCTCAGCGCTTCTGTGGATCACTAGTGATATCTGCATTGCTTACTGTACTAGTTCCTTGTCTCACTTGAAAGAAAGTTACTGTTTGTCGTTTTTGCATTTAGTTACTTGTAACACATTGCACTCAAGTTACCTGGCACTTGCTCACTATAGCAATTATATAAGTCAGCACTAAAAATTAAAAGCACTACACCCTCACTCCCCACTGGCCCTTGTTTTCAATTATTAAGGAATTCCCAATATTATTCTAGCATGTCCAAAGGTCAGTTGTCAATCTCCTCTCCGGTCCAGCTGGTGAATCTGGGAATCTTGAGGCAATGTTATAACTGCCTCATGTACACAGACAACCCTCTCCTCCTCCCACATAACACAAATACTTGCGAGAGATGCAGCTATTTAGCCAAACTGGAGGCTGAGCTCTCAACTCAGGACTGGCAAGACCAGACAGGAGGAGAAGGCAACTACACACACCACAAAACCAGCCTCACATAATGCTACCACACCACTGAATCAAACACAAACACACAAAGACATACTCGGAGGCTCTGAGTAAAATTTATCTAAACAGCAGAGGCCTCCAAAGCAGACACCCAAACAACTGCTACCTCAAGACACCCCACAAGCAACACATAAACCACAAAAGCAGTGTGCAAAGCAGTCACAGCCCTTAAGGCCAAATACAACACCAAACATACTTGTCATAGGTGACTCCATAGTCAGACACACTGACGTCCCACTCACCAGGCTGAACAAGGAGAGGGTCACAGTAAGCTGCCTATCGGGCGCTAGAATCCACCACATAACACAAGCACTCTGGTCATTCCACGGCAAGTACAAATATGACAAAGTCATTGTCCATGCTGGTGTGAACGACCTGAGACGCACCTCCCTGGTAGTCCATGAAGAGAGAGACATAGAGGAGCTCTCTGATTATGTAGCCCAGGCAGGTATGACCCTGACCCTGAGCAGTATCCTTCCATCACCAAGAATGATGCCACAATATAGAGACAAGATGATCAGTTTTAACAATTGACTTAATGTCTAGTGTCATTCAAAGCAGATCCAGTGTCTGTCTGCCTGGGATAACATGCTTGACAAGCCACGCTGCTATGCAAGGGACGGCTTGCACCTGTCACCCCTGGGATTCCGGATACTGTCTAAGGCTCTTGCCACCCCCATAGTGCCTTTTTTAGGCAAGGCTCAAATTCTAAACCTACCACCCTAGAAAACAAAAATGGGAAGAAACTGAGGGTAATGCTGCTCAATGCCATAAGTCTAAATCTCAAAATGCACGCACTCGAAGCCCTTCTCAGTATGGAGAACATAGATGTCTGTGCTGTAACTGAAACCTGGTTCAAGGCTCCTGAGAGCACCCCGGCACTATTAGGTTTTACCTCATATCATGCGTTCCGGCCCCAAAACCCGGACACACCACAAAAGGAGGGGGTGTATCCATATTCATAAAGGATACCCACACCTCCAGGTTGGTGGCAACGCATGAAGCTTCAGAAACCATCCAGGTGCAACTAACCATAGGCAAAACTGCTCTACAAATTGTAGCATGCTACAGGCCACCCTCTCAAACTCAGGAACCCCACACAGCCTTCCTGAAGACACTGGAGGGTATAAATGTATCTCCAAACACCATCATATTGGGTGACTTCAACTACCCGAATATAGACTGGGAACATTACTCAAGCCCTAACTTTCTAGCCCAACGGTTCCTGGAGTTCATAAATTCAAATGCCATGGAACAGCTAGTCACTGTTCCCACGAGAGGAGAAAATATACTAGATCTCATTATCACCAACATGGGGACAAAATGCTCCACACCGAAAGTATATCCCTCATTGGTGAGATCTGATCATAAACTAATCTCACTGGAAATCCACATCCTGCCCCCGCCCCAAACAAAAAAGACCACAGTGAAGAACTTCTCTAAAGCAAACTTCACACTACTCAAAACTGGTGTGGTATCCTTCAAGGCCCCTGAGCCAGTGGAAACCACAACCCAAGCTGCGGAAGCCCTTACAAATGCCTTCTATGAACACCTCCAGGACCGCATGGATCAGGCAATCCCAAATAAAACCAAGACTCTTTCCACAAAGGGCAAACGTCCAGTCTGGTGGACCCCAGCCGTTAACAAAAACTTTACAATAAGAGGAGAAAGCTATTACAAGATAGAACAAAATCCATAAAAGGGAAGTCACCCCTGATCATTATTAGTAAAAAAATACGAGCACTCATAAAATCAACTAAGGCCAATTTTGAGAGAAAAATTGCCATGGATTCAAAGGACAATCATAAGGCCTTTTTCAGCTATGTTAGGAACCTGGGTGGAAACTCCCAGATATGCTCAGAATTAGTCCAAAATGATACAAAAATCACTGAACCCACAGACATTGCCAACATACTGGCAGACAGGTTCAGTGCAAACTTCACCCTCTCCCCTAAAGGAGAGATAACTATCCCAGCAGAGTGTAGCCTCCCAGACATCTCAAATGCGCAGGTGAAAGCTGCTCTCTCTAAAGCTAAAAACACAGCATCAATGGGACCGGATGGTGTCCCCGGCTGTGTGCTACACGAGCTAAATGAGGAATTAAACCCGCACATAAGGCAGCTGTTTAATCTCAGCCTTACCACAGGATACGTGCCCAAGGAGTGGCGTCACGGCAACTGTGGTCCCACTCCACAAAGGCGGTGCCTCACGGACCCTGGTAATTACCGCCCATAAGCTTAACAAGTCTAGTCTGCAAAGCTATGGAGAGGATCATAATGGAGCTCATAAACAAAGATATAGGGGACTTGCAGACATTGGACCCGACCCAGTTTGGCTTCGTCAAGGGCAGATCATGCCTTTTGAACTTGGTCGACTTCTTCAAAACAGTCACCAAGGCCATTGATGAGGGAAAGGCAGTCCATACAGCCTACCTTGACCTTGCAAAGGCCTTCGACACAATACCCCACTCGGGTATTGTAGAAAAACTTACCAGCTTAAATGTAAACCCATATGTCACAAGATGGGTTGCAAACTGGCTTAAGGACAGAACCCACAGGGTTAGAGTTGCTGGCGCTGTCAGACTCCAAGCCGGTCACAAGTGGTGTCCCACAGGGCTCGGTCCTTGGCCCCCTATTGTTCGGCATCTACTTCTCAGAAGTACAGGCCAACATGGGAGGACTTTGGCTGACAAAGTTTGGAGGCGACTGCAAACTGGGCCATAGTGGAAAGTGCATCGGACACGGATATCCTTCAGAAGGGACTCACGGAAACAGATAGCTGGTGCCAGAGCCATGGCCTGAAGTTAAACGCCAAAAATGTATAGTCATACCCTTTGGGAAAAACAAGGTAACCCCAAACTACCATATAGGTGGCAATCCACTAAGCACAGAAGAGGTTATCAGGGACCTGGGGACCCAGGTTGACAGTGGCCTTTCTTTTGACACTCACGTTGCTAAAGTGGTTAGAAAGACCTTCTACATTGCCCACCTGATCATGAAGGGATTCACATCCAGATCTAGTGAGGTCATTGTTCCCCTGTACTCTTCACTTACCAGACCAATGATCGAGTACAATGCCCCATTCGGGATGTATCTCACCCATCTGCAGCAATTGGAGAGACCCCCAAAAGTTCCTCACCAAAAGGATAAAGGGACGCCAAAATTTGTCATATGCTGCCAGATTGAAGAAACTCCAGCTCTATTCAGTCGCATACCGTCTGCTCAGAGGTGACATGTGCCTGACATACAAGGCCATGTCCAACCTGGAATTAATGGACATGCTCCACCTCAAAAAAATTCAAATCCACCAAAACCACTAGAGCAAGCGACTTAAACCTTAGCACGGATATAAATAGGACGTGCTGGAGGGATAGATTTATCACTCAGAGACTCCCTATGCTGTGGAATAAAATCCCGATCCATGTGAGGCAGAGCACCTCGCTGGCTCTGTTCAAGAGAAATCTTGACCTGTGGATGGGAGATCGTAGGTTTATCCCGGGAATCATCTCTGTGTCACTGCTGGACAGAGGCACAACAAACTAATGGGCACAGTATTTTTTCATTTAAGGGGTGGCGTAAGCCACAAAAATTTGGGCTAGGCTTATAAATGCCTTAGGGCAGATAGCCTAGTATAAACCTATGAACCTATGAAAAAAATTTGCAACTGCAAGCGTAGATAAGACTTTAGCGGATCCCCGCCAAAGACCACAAGTTAACAACAACCGCTTAACAGTAAATTAATCAATAGGAGCCCCTATTGATTAAGAACGGCGAAACTGCCAAAATTAACGATCTAGGCAAAAAAAACGCAACTGCGCCCAACTACTAGTACACAGGATACTACTACTAAGGTCAAACGAGACCACAGGACAATTAAGGTAAAGCCCTACAAATATACTTTCCAGTAAATAACAGTAAATATGCAAAAAACAGTTATTAATGAAAAAATTTCAAAGACTTAGCCAGAGCCAAGAGAAACACATCCGAACTCGTCGACTAGGTAAATGAGATCTGGGGATTGAAGTGGTGCACCATGGGATACCTGCGTAGCCACGAGCCAAGCAGAAGTCTTCGTGCTTGAAAATCGGCAGAGTTAACCCATATGTAAAAATGAAGGTGAAATTGGACTACCTAACATTTTAGCTTTAACATGATCTGGCAAAGTTTGCTCCTTAAGCCAAGCATGCCTTCTAAGAACAGACCCAGTGACAGCAGCCCTGCAAGTTGCCTCTAAGGGGTCAAAACCACACTGGAAAGTATGTTTACCAACTTGTTCAGCACAATGCATTAAATCCTGTAATTCTTTATTTTCAGCACAGTCAGGAATCAACATCATTAATCCAATAATATGCTGCTGATACTTTAACATATGAAACTGGCAGTTTAAGGTCTTAATGACCAAAGTAGCAGAAGTGTATACCTTCTTACCCCATCTGTCTAGGGCCCTGGAATCTCTATCAGAGCGGGTAGGGTTTTTGGCAGTAGTAGCCTCAATGCCTTTGGATCCCTGTGAAATGGTCTCTGGGTCTGCAGTAGGATTCTTAAAGAGGAACTTGTGAGAGTCAGGTACTCTAATATCGGTCAGGTTTCCTGGGAGCCGGAGGTAAAGTGTCTGGGGCCAGGCTAGATTCCAAGAAGGCATCATCTACAATGTCCAGTAATGGAGGGATAGCTAAAGGTCTGTGTTGAGGTAGGAGTAAGAATTCCCTAAGCCTCTTTTTGGAGTCAGAGTAATCCTGGCTTTCCCAGTGGAAATGCTCCCTAAGAGTGCAAAGTTTCACCAAAAGAGAAATCTTCTGGAGGGGAAGCAGAGGAAATGGAGTCCTCTGCATCAGAATCCTCATAGGTAGATAAGGGCAAATCCTGGTCATCAGAAGAAACAGAAATTTCAGAATCCTGATCAAAAGAATCAGAAGGAAAATCAGTTCTAGGTCTCCTAGCGGGAGAAGGCTGGCTTCCCCTAATTAGAGTAATAAGGTCTTAGGTCATTCTTATCAATTGTTTTAGGCATATGGGCCTGAACATGCGGTTTGGACGTCTGTTTTCTAGGCGTGGATCGAGTTTTAGGCCTTGAAGAAGAATATGCCGTCTGTTGGATATGCAACTCAGTAGGCCTGAATACACACTCAGAAGCCAGTATCTGCACAGCGGCTCCGGACCAATCCATGGTAAAGACATCCGCAGGTTCCACAGTCGAAGCATCTCGCGGCATAATGGACTCCAAATGGGTCTTAGTGGAGGCCTGCAAATATGAAGTACCATGCTTTATACCCCTGACTACCTGACGTCATGGAAGAAGAGACAGCAACTGGCGCAGGACCCAAGACTGATAATCAGGCCGGCTGAGGGCTACCTGCAAGCAGAAAACCCAAATGTAATGACGGCAACAGTGAAACACCAAGATCAGCAGCCCTTTCCAGGGAATTGAAAAGGCATCCACTTTCCAAGCTAATGGAGATGGGAGCTGGAGCAGAATAGCCATAGTTGTCTGTTCTGAGGGAAGGCAAACAGGTCTATTTGCAGGGTGCCTCATTGCTGGACAATGTCTAGGAAGACATCTTTGTTCAACATCCATTTGTGATTTTGAGACCGTGATCTGCTGAGGGCATCTGCAAGATGGTTGTCCTGTGATGGAATACAGACAACCTACAAGGTGACACTGTACTGCGTGTCCAACTCTCAAGCTTGTACAGCCAGTCAGCAGAGTAAATAGAATCTGGTTCCACCCACTTGTTGATGTACCACATCACTGTGGTGTTGTCTGAAGACCTGAAAGGCACCAGGCTGTAGGAGCAGGACAAAGTTTTTCAGAGCTAAGAAAAGAGCAATCATTTCCCTCACATTGATGGATTTTTTTCTTGAGGGAGAGCTCCCAATGGGCTTGCATCGAGAGACTATTCACAGTGGCCCCATCCCAGCTCCGAGGCATCTGTGTACATGACTTGGAATGGATGGCTGTAGGGAGAGGGCTGGATTCTGCACTATGTGGTGTATCCACCAGCCTCTCTTTCAGACAGAGCAGGAAGAGACCCTGGAAATCCAGAGGATAATTGTGTTGGGACTAGACATTCTTCAGACACCAGAGATTTCCTCATGTGTAACCTGGCGAGGGGTAGCATGGGAAGAGTAGCTGCCATGAAGCCCAGCAACTGGAGAAAGTTCCTGGCTGAGATGAGTGAGACTTGGAGGAGGGTTTTGGAAATAACTGGTTATTGAAGTAACCTTGTGTGGTGGGAGGAAGGCCTTCATCAGATCTGTCTTTATCCTGCAATCCAAGAAAATTTGGTCTTGGGATGGAGTTAAGTGACTACTTCAGTAGTTTCAGGGTAAAAAGTACAGTTTTGTACCTACCATAAATGTAGATGTTCGAGGATCCACATTGCTGCAGTCCTAACTATTGGGTAGTCCGCTGTCCAGTCGGCCCGAATACCAAAGTATATGGCTGACGTCGGTCAGGGCGCATTAGACTGACGTCAGTACGTCAGGGTACTAATGCGCATGACCGACGTCATATCCTCAGTCTTTTCTTGCCCCAGATGTCAGAAGACCCTGAAAAGATAAGGCCAAAAACCAAAAACTCCCAAAATACCTGCACCAAAAAATATATATACAATATATACACAATCAGCAGAATATAACCTCACCTACACAACCACCCCTAAACACAGAGGGGAAGGAGGGAGGGTAAATTGGACTGCAGCAATGTGGATCCTCGAACATCTACATTTATGGTAGGTACAAAACTGTACTATGTTCTTCATTCCACATTGCTGCAGTCCTAACTATTGGGTAGAATCCCAAAGCAGAGGTAAGGGAGGCTGGCAAATCATAAGGAAGCAGGAACTGACAACATGCCTTGCAAAATAGCTGTGGCAAAACCAGCCCTAGACTTAGAGTAGACAGGAAGGTGATAATGCTTAGAGAAAGTATGCACTGAACTCCAAGTAGCTGCCTCCAAAATATCCTTAGTTGCCACCCCCTTTAGAAATGCTGTGGAAGTGGCAGTAGCCCTAGTGGAATGAGGCCTAATCCCAGCTGGAATCTCCTTGCCATGATGGGAATAACAAAAAGTAATGCAACACCCAATCCACCTAGAAATAGTTTGTTTTGACACAGGCTTGCCCTTTGAACTCAAAGCAAAAGAAACAAACAACTGCTGAGACTGCCTAAAATCCTTAGTCCTGCTCAAATAATAACGCAATAGCCTGTGTACATCTAAAGTGTGCAAAATCTTTTCCCCTTTATTTTGGGGATCTGCATAAAAGGTAGGCAAATGAATAGTTTGGTTTAAAGCCACACTAGAAACCACCTTAGGCATAAAGGAAGGATTAGTACGTAAAGATACCCTATCCTTATGAAAAATCAAAAAAGGCTCCACTGCCATAAGGGCCTGCAACTCAGAAACCCTTCTTGCAGAAGTAATGGCCAAAAAAAAAGCAGTCTTCCATGACAAGTAATTCAATTAACCAGTAGCCGAGGCTCAAAAGGTTGTAGAGTAAGTTTCTCCAACACAAAATTGAGATCCCAAGCAGGAGTAGGAGCTCTACGTGGGGGTCTTATATTCTTTGCCCCTCTAAGAAATTGCTTGAACAAAGGATGCGAAAACAATGGTGGGTCACAATCATAATGAGCTGAAATTGCTGCAGCATGAATCTTAATGGAAGAGAAAGACAAACCTTTGTCCAGTAACTCAGTAAGATATTGAAGAGCCACACTCAAATTTGGCTCAGTAATCTCCAAATTGTTTGCTGCACTCCAAAACAAAAATCTCTTCCATTTTTCTGCATACACTTTCCTTGTACTAGGTCTTCTGGCTTCCATAATCACATTTAAAACTTGTTGAGGAAGCTGAGACCTGCTGTCTTTCAAAACAGAATATGCCAGGCTGTTAGATGTAGAGAGTGAAGCTTGACATTGAGCAGATGACCGTCCCTCTGAGACAACAGGTGTGGAATCAAGGGTAAAGGCCATGGAGGCTTCCTTACCAGACTCCTCAGTAATGGATACCAGTGCTGCCGAGGCCAATCTGGAGCTATTAAAATCATCCTTGGCTTGTCTTGTCTGACCTTTAGAAGCACCTTTGGAAGAAGAGGCAGAGGTGGAAAGGCATACACATGAAGATTTTTCCAACTGAAAGAAAGAGCAGCCACTTTCCAAGCTGTGTGATGAAATCCCTTCGTGCAAAACTTTGGCAGCTGGTGGTTTAGTGGAGAAGCGAACAGAATCAGAATAAGGAGGGTACTCCTGCAAGTCTTCAGCCGAAGACTCCGAAGCCTCCGAGCATTGCTCAAAACTCTCAAACTCAGGTTCCACCCTAGGCCTCTTATCAGGAGGGGGCATAGAACCCCTAATCATAGTAATCAAATCCTCTGCCATTTTAAGCATATGTTTCTTAGGCAAAGATCCTGAAGCACTAGGAGAAACCCCCACAGAAGCTAAACTTGGCCTGCCCCTCAAAGAAGCCTTGGAAACTGAAGGGGAGGCTCTAACCACCTTAGGAAGAGAGGGAAGAACAGCCACCTGAGAAGCCCCCTCAGCCTGGCCTACTTCCTGAGAGGATACATCCTGTAACAGTAAAGTCTCTCCCTGAGACTCCAAAGAGACACCTGGCAAAACCTCCGGCTCCACTGAGCCTTCCAAAGAACCGACGTCTGGGACTGTCGGTTCCTCCACCCTAGGCTTTGCTGCTTTATCTTTGCGTTTTTTAGCCGAAGCCGGTGTCGGAGCATCCGACTGCATTTTATAATTACAACGCTTCCCAAACACTAACCTGGCACAGTCTAACCTTCTTTTAATAGTGCGTTTGTTAAATCTAGCACAAGAGCGGCATCCAACAACGTCGTGCTCAGGCCCTAAACAAGGTATACACAAAGTATGGTAATCCCTATGAGGTATCTGTTTCCCACAAGAAATACAGTTATTCACTTTTTCTGACATCCGGTTAAATACTGAGGCAAGAAAAAAACAAAATATTCCCCAACGGGGTACTTAGCCAACTTTGATTCGGTCTGAAACTCTGACTTCAGAAACTTTCAGAACGCCAACCTGCACTCGCAAAATTGCTTCTGCATCGGACCATGCGGCAAAAAAGACTGAGGATATGACGTCGGTCATGCGCATTAGTACCCTGACGTACTGACGTCAGTCTAATGCGCCCTGACCGACGTCAGCCATATACTTTGGTATTCGGGCCGACTGGACAGCGGACTACCCAATAGTTAGGACTGCAGCAATGTGGAATGAAGAACATCCCAGACTTCATAGGAGAGAGAGAGCGAACTGCAGGTGTGCCTGAAGAGTACTTGGCTCTTCTGCTTGGATGAGGTGGTCATACAGGTAAGGGAAGGGAAGACCTGTATGCCCTTTGTCCTGCAGAAGTCTACAGCTGGAGCAAGACATTGAAAACCCTTGGTGCAGTGGACAAACCAAAGGGTAAGGCAGTAAACTGATAGTGCGAGGATGGCACAGCAAATGGCACAAATCTCCGGAAGTCTGGGTGGATGGAAATATGGAGGTATGCCTCTTTCAGGTTCAGAGTGGCCATGAAGGACTCAGGTGTCAAAAGTGGAAGAAGGGTTTGCAGGGGTAGCATGCAGAAAGAGGGAACATGCAGGAAGGGGTTTAAAAGGGACATCCAGCATTGGCCTCCAAGGGCCCGCCTTTTTTGGAACCAGAAAGAGTCTGGACTAAAACCCTCTACCCTCTTGTCCTGTTGGGACTATCTCTATGGTGCCTACAGACAGTAAATTCTGAATAACCTGGGAGATCAGGTGGGATTGTTTTTTAAAGGTAGGGGTATACCCTCTTGGAGTAGGCTTTTCTTGCCAAGTCATAAAGCAGCCTTTCTCCACTACTGACAAAGCCCAGCTTTCTGAGGTTATATGCTGCCACAGGGGTAGACAGTGAGAGGCGGTAAGAAAGGGGTAGATGGTGGGGGAGATTTTGGCAGTCAAGCAGTACTTGGCCTGTCTGGAAAGGACTGCCTGGGTGTGGTATGACAGGAGGTAGTCCTGGGGGACGAGAGCTTTCTGGTCCCTTTCCTATGCTTAGAAGGAGAAGGTGGCCTTCTAATAAAGCTTGGTTTAGCTGGGTAGTTCCTGTAAAACTTAAGAAATGGAAATACTAGCAGATGCTTTAAGTCCTGTAGCTCCTTACATTTTTCTTGCAGACTTATGAACAGCTCTGCAGATGGCTTGCCAAAGAGGAACTTTAGTGGGGCATCCAGGATCTTGTTCTTGAATTTGTCCAGAAGGGGTTGAAGCTTGAGCCAGGAATACCTGCGTAACACAGAGGCAGATGCAACTGATCTGGATGAGGCTTCAGCAGGATCATAGCTTCATTTAATAGAATGCCTGGCTACCTGTGCTGCTAAAGAAATCTTGTGGCAAGTTGAGGCTTATTAGGTGAACTGTGCATAGAAGACAACAGGGTAGATGCTTGGGGAAAAAAGGTCTAGGCAGTACTTTATCATACGAGTTTGGTAATGGATAGCCCTAAAGGTCATGGTAAAGAAAGTATAGAGCTTTTCCCACAGTCTGTCCATCACCTTACTTTCCTTGTCAGATGGCAGTAAAGAAAAAGAACCAAGGGTGGCATCTAAAATGGCATCCACAGACATCGCTAGTTCTTCCAAACGTTCCTCAGCCCCTAGACCAGCAGTTGGGCAGGACATCCGAAATAGGAAGTGCAGTACTCGGCCTAGAAACCTTGGCCTTTTTTTTAGGTGGCTCCGCCTTGATAGCTGGTTCAGGATCCATATTGAGGGCCAAGCTTTTAAGCTGTCAATTTTCTAAAAATAATTTAAGTGCTGCCTGATGGCTGAGCAAGGTCTTCGGGAGAAACAACTGACAGATTTTACAGGTCATATGCTTGTGCGACAGCCCTAAGCAAAACAAGCAAAGCTCCTGGGTATCTGTCAGGAATTTGCCGACTGCACTTAACATTTCCCCTTTCTAGAGGACATCGACTAACAGAAAAAACAGCAACCTAAGCTCAAACAAAAACAAGAAGATTCCCCAAAGGGGTATTTATCTTAAGCGTCTTCAGAGACTCTGAGCAGATCGAGCAAGCTAACGTTTGAGTGCGCCAAAGAAGTTCCGAGGTCTGTGCGTGCGGACATCACATTTATGTCCCTGCGTGTGACTTCTCATGCAGCTTACATGACCAAGACTTAAGCTTTAGTAGATGAGCCGGACGTTCAGTCACCATCAGGCAGAAGATCCCAAATATGAGAATACTGCAACATGAGAATAGAAGGACATTGAAAAATTCCCTCACTGGTGAAAGGAAAAAAAGTAGACAATTGAATAGTTTGATTTAAGGAAAGGTGACTGACCAATTTAGGCATAAAAGATGGATTAGTTCTCAAAAGAAACCCTGTCCTTAGAGGACCAGGAAAGGTGGTGAGGCCATTAATGCCTAGATCTCAGAAACCCTTCTGGCACAGGTAATGGTTACCAGAAGCATTGTTTTTAAGGTACAAAATTTCAGAGAAGCTGAGGCTGCTGGTTCAAAAGGGGTCTAAGTCAACTTCTCCAGGACAGAATTAAGATCCCAAGGAAGAGGAACTAGTTTCCTGGGAGGACTGATGTGAAGGACACATTAAGAAAAGTTAAAATTCCAGCCTGGAAGCCAATAGTGGAGTTAAAGGCAAGCAAGCAGACAAGGCAGAGCAGTGGACCTTAATAGAAGAATAAGAGAGACCAGTGTTGAGTAACTCACACAAGTAAGATAACACCAAAGGAATATCTGCCAAGAAGGGTCCGTTTTCCTTTTTTTGGCACCAGATAGAAAGTACTGTCCATTTGGAAATGCAAGATTTCCTAGTAGTGGGTTTCCTGGTCTCCTGCAAAACCCAAAGCATGTCCTTTGAGAAACGGTGCCTAAAAGGAACCAAAAGTTGATCACCCACAAGGTCAGGTGAGGAGCTAACAAGTATGGGTGAATCAGAGCTCCCTTGTCCTGAGTGACTAGATCCATCCAGTGAGGTAACTTGTAGTGATGACCTTTGGCTAATTGCAGAAGAGGGAACCAATGCTGTCTTGGTCAAAAGGGAGTCACTAACAAGATTTTTGGTTTCTCCTGTAAAATCTTCCATATGACTTTCCGAATCAAAGGGAAGGGGGGATGCATAAAGAAACATCCCCTTCCATGAAAATAACAGGGCGTCTACCTTCAAGCCTGAGGGTGAGGGACCCTACCACAGAAGAGGAAGTTGTCTGTTCTGAATGGAAGCCAAATAAATCTCTCTCTGGAGTACCTCACCAATTAACTAGATACAGGAACACATCCCTATGAAGCATCTAGTCATGGGATGGAGTCATGGATCAAGGCATCTGCGACCAAGTTCTGAGCAGAGGGAAGCTAAATTGCATATAGTGAGACTTTGCACTGAACAGCCAACTCCAACTCTGATTGCTAGGAGACAAAAATAAGATTTTGTACCCCCCTCCGCGTTTATGTACCAAAGGACTTTAGTATTGTCTGTGAGAATCTTGAAGAGTCCCCTGGTAGAAGCAAAGAATGCAATGCCTGTAAGGCTAGAACCAAAGCCATTTCCCTGACATTTATGTGCTCTCTCATCTGAGTGGGTGACCACAGTCCCTGAACCTTTGGGGAAACGAAGACTGCTCCCTAACCTAAATCTGATGCATCTGTATAAAGTCCCTGTACTGGTTGAGGGATTTGAAGAGGTAAACCAGGATTCCAAGTTTCTGCATCCACCACCCTAGCTCTTTTTTCAAGCACAGAAGAGGAGGAATGACCGTCTCCAAGGGATGAGCATGCTGAGACCAGATGGTTTTCAGAAACCACTGGAACTTCCTCATATGAAGTTTTGCAAAGGGCAACATGGGGACTGTAGAGGCCATGAACCCAAGAACTCTGAGCAACTCCCTGGCAGTGATGGAAGGAAGAGGTGGAAGAGATGCCATGAAAGCTGCGAGAGAAAGAACTTTCTCTGAAGTACCATCAGAGAATCTGTTCTGAACCTGCATCCCAGAAAAATAAGATCCTGACTGGGTGAAAGTGTAGATTTTTTGGAAATGTACTGTAAAACCCAAAGCCTTGTAGAAAGGGAATGGCTAGATCCAGGTGTTGGAGTAGAAAAACTGGACTGCTGGCCAAGAAAAGCAGGTTGTCCAGGAAAGGGTAAACTCAAAGACTTTTTCATCTTAAAGCAATAGCTGGGGTTAAACACTTTGTGAAAACCCTTGCAGCAGTAGAAAGGCCAAAAGGCAAGACAGAGAACTGAAACTGCCAAGAACCCACCAAGAAATGTAAGAATTTCCTGAAGCGAGGATGAATAGGGATATGCAGGTAAGCATTTTTTTGATCCAGCGAAGCTAAGAAGGCTTGAGGAGGCACAAGAGGGAGAAGAGATTGTAGGGATAGCATTCTGAAAGAAGGCACTACCAGGAAAGTATTCAGCTTTGAGAAATAAAGAATGGGTTTCCAAGAACATCCTGGAATAAAATCTCCTGCCTTTCTACCTGAAGGGACTGGTTGAATGGGGCCTTGTAGAGAAAACTGAGCTAGCAGTTGAGGAAACAGATGTAGTTGGTCTGAGGGAGATTGAGGAATCCCCTGAAAGGGGGGGGGACCTCCTCATCATGAAATAGCCGCTTTGAATAATGGACATCACCTAGGAATGCTGAGTGATCTCCCTTCCAGGGTGAAAGGAGAAGAGAACAGCAAACAGAGACGTAGGACTTGGAAGTTGGGGGGGGGGGTGTCAGAGGCAGCCTGGTCCGGACTGAAAGGGCTGCTGAGGGAATGGAGCACAAGTAACAGTTTTTGACTGAGGGGGTCTCTAACAGATTTACATGGCCTAGAACCAGAGGGAGCTGAAGAGGAAGACCTTGAAGGTTTTCCTAATAATCTTCTTCTTTCGGCTTTTCCTGGTTAGGGGTCGCCACAGCGGATCACCTGTCTGCTCATGATTGGCAGTGGAGTTTTACAGTGTCGAATTGCCAGCCCAGTGCCCAACCTTCCACAGATGGCACACACACACTCACACCTAGGGCCAATTTAGAGTGTCCAATCCAACTACTGCATGTCTTTGGGATGTGGGAAGAAACCGGAGCACCCAGAGGAAACCCACACGACCACAGGGAGGAGGAGTTTTAGCAGGGAAGTTCATATGAAATTTAGGAACTGGAGAAACTAGCAGGTGCTTTAAAACCTGGCACTCCTTACCTTTCTCTTTAAGAGTATTAAAGAGTTCTACAGCAGCTTTTCCAAAAATAGAATTATCCAATGGAGCATCAAGCAGTTTTGACTTGATATCATCTGGGAGAGTCTGTAGATGCAGCCAAGAGCATCTCCTAAGAACAGAAGCTGCACACTTGGAGGAAGCAGACCTGTGAAGTTTCATATCTGCATTTAATGGAATGCCTACAAACCTGCGAAAATGCAGCTAAAAGAGAGAGACAAAGACTTAGCTTCTGAATCCAGAAGCTGAGACAGAGCCTGAGAAGCATGTGACAACAATGCTAGAGAACACCTGGACATGTGTGTCTGGTAATCAATGGCCCTGATTGTGAGGCCTGAAGAAGTGTAAACCTTCATATACCTAACCTGTCTAAAATCTTACTTTGTCTGAAAGAAGTAATTATGTAGAGGGGACAACCCAAGAGGATTTGTCAGATGTCAGACGGACCACTGCTGGGTCGGCTGAAGGACATTTAAAAAGAAATTTGCAATCCTCAGGGACCTTACAGAAACAGTCAGGTCTTTTGGGAGCTGGTGCCTGAGAATATGGGGTCTTGGAAAATTAAGCAAAGGCATCAAGAAAGGCTGGAAGCACTGGAGGGACAGAAGCAGGGGCCTCCACCTGAAGCAAGTCAAAGTATCTCTTTTGTTACTCTGAAACTTGAGAAGAATCCTACTTAAATCATTCACTCCAATGGAGCTCAGGAAATTTGCACTGTAACTTGCAATGGGTGGAGCCTAAGCCTTTTCAAAGAATCAAAATATTTCCTCACATTTCAAATAAATGTTCATATCTCTGGAACCATAAGGATTATGAAAGAAGCATGAATGGCACAAACTATTTTTATAGTGGTAGTATACTTTAGTTTCTAGGTCTTAAACCAAATTTTATAAGTCACAGTAAACACAGTACTATTACATTTGTAATATTTTGTAAACTTACAATATCTCAGCAACCACTCAAGTTACACACATACGGTTAGCAGCATTTTATTAATCTAGCTGGGAGCTTTCATATGAGGCTATGGAATTCTGTCTGTGTGGCTTGGCTGTTGAGACTCTTACAAAAATGTGAAAATTATATCTATACAGGGTGCCCAGATAGGAGTTGTGGTACTGTATGAGGAAATAGGGAGTGGCAGAGAAGTATGTAAGAGTGGTACAGAATATGTATGAGGATAGTGTGACAACGGTGAGGTCTGAGGTGGGAATGACTAATGCGTTTTAGGTGCAAGTGGAATTACATCAAGGATCAGCTCTGAGCCCTTTCTTATTTGCTATGGTGATGGACAGGTTGACAGACGAGATCAAACAGGAGTCCCTGTGGACTATGATGTTTGCATATGCTAATGTGATCTGTGGTGAGAGTAGGAAACATGCTGAGGAGACCATGGAAATGTGGAGATATGCTCTAGAGAGGAAAGGAATGAAGGTCAGCAGGACTAAGACAGTGTGTGTGTGTGTGTGTGTGTGTGTGTGTGTGTGTGTGTGTGTGTGTGTGTGTGTGTGTGTGTGTGTATCTATGAGAGAGAGGACAGAGGAGTGGTGAGGATTCAGGTCGGAGAGGTGGCGAAGGTGGACGAGTTTAAATACTTGGGATCAACATTTCAGAGTAATGGCGAGAGTGGAAGAGGTGAAGAAGAGAGTACAGGCAGGGTGGAGTGGGTGGAGAAGAGTGTCAGGAGTGATTTGTGACAGAAGTGCCAGTAAGAGTGAAAGGGAAGGTCTACAAGAGGGTAGTGAGACCAGCTATGTTACACGACTTGGAGACAGTGGCATTGACAAAAAGGAAGGAGTCAAAGCTGGATGTGGGAGAGTTTAGGATATTAAGATTTGCGCTGGGTGTGACCAGGGTGGATAGGATTAGGAATAAGTATAACAAAGGGTCAGCCCAGGTTGGACAGTTTAGAGAGAAAGCCAGAGAGGCAAGATTGCATTGGTTTGGACGTGTTGAGGAGGGATGCTGGGTATACTGGGAAAAGGATGCCAAGGATGGCACTGCCAGGTAAAAGGAAAAGAGGAAGGTCTAAGATAAGGTTTATGGATGTGGTTGGACATGACATGCAGGTGGTTCGTGTGACAGAGCAAGATGCAGAGGACAGGAAGAAATGGAAACAGATCTGCTGTGGCGACCCCTAATGGGAACAGCTGAAAGAAAAAGATGACATCTATATAAATTAATAACAAAAACAACCAATAATATCTACTTATCTGCACTAGACAAAGGTCATTTAATGCAACTGAGTTTGCTATTGTGTAAGCTTTAAGACAAAATTCTTTTAAATCCTTGTACATAGCATGGTTTTGGAATTCTTGCTGTAAATATGAACAAGCAATATTTAACGCCTAGAAGCATCAGTATGGTGCACCAGGAGGCATCACTTGAATGTAATGAGTTAAAGAATTCCCTCATCTTATTGACAGTCTCCCCAAAACACAGTTCTCCCGCTGGTGAGTCTCCCCCACTAGACATCCTTTGGGGAAGCATATTCCAAGGGAGAAGGTATCTGGGTGGAATAC
The DNA here is from genome assembly GCF_019279795.1 of Protopterus annectens. Taxonomy (NCBI): domain Eukaryota; kingdom Metazoa; phylum Chordata; order Ceratodontiformes; family Protopteridae; genus Protopterus; species Protopterus annectens. The sequence goes on from NC_056727.1 coordinate 1,246,663,915, forward strand.
GCTAAGGAGTCTATCTCAAGAAGACCTCTCAGTCAGAATTCTGGGCCAGGGCAGCAGAGAGACTCCCGAGTACCCGACGGGAGCACAGAGAAAGAGGAGAAGGCCTGGGCCAGAGACCTGTGGGCCATCAAGCCCTTAAGACCTTGATAGAAAACTTCCCAGTCCAACGTATGGGTAGCAGGTACAGCAGAATGCTTAGTATTTTGTTTCTTTTTAGCAGGTCTCTCTAAAGCAGAAGCAAGGCCTGACATAGGCCGAATGGCTGAGCCTTCCTGTTGCAAGGAATCTGCAGTTCCCAGAGTCCTCAGAAATAAGTAGCCATGGTTCCCAGAAATCGTCCAAACCGGAGATCTGCATGACCTCCTACATGCTTGGATCCCCACTGTTGATGGCCTCCAATACAGTTCCCGTCTGAGAGACTGACCCTACTTCCAACCATACCATCAGGTTTTCACCAACCTCAAGGGGTACATCAGAGAGAGAACGTGCAGCTGAAAAGGATTTGGGCCTAGTTTTACCCAGCATCCTCTTCATGGGCAGCTCAGAGGAACTTGCAGAAACCTCCAATTCCCTAGCCACACCTTTAAGCCTCTGGTTTTCACGACACAAGTTTAAGGCAGACAGACGACTACGCAAGGTTTTAGGGACAAAGGCCTGGCAAACAGAAAAGGACCGATGGTCGTGGGTAAGCCCTAAACAAAACAAACGCAGCCCGTGACTATCCTTATGTGGATTTGGCCTTCCACACCTACACTTGCCCTTTCTGGATGACATTACCAATAACAGAAGCAAGCAAATAAATCCCCAGTGGGGTACTTACCTAAAGGTAAAGAACAAAATGCAGATTCCAACGGCAAACCGAACATACGAGTCAACCTTTCCGAATGGCGGCAAAAAAGTTCTAAGGATTATATGTGCGGACGTCCCTTTTATGGCTGACGTTCCCTGAGCCTATAGTGGATATAAAAAGTATACACACCCCTGTTAAAATGCCACATTTTTGCGATATAAAAGAATGACACCACAATAAATCATTTCAAAACTTTTCCCACCTTAAATACGACCTATAACCTGTACAATTCAATTGAAAAACAAACAAATCTGTTAGGGGAAAAAATATAAAAAGATAAAAAAGTGCAGTTGTGTATAGTTGCCATAAATGTAGATGTTAGAGTGTATTCACTGTTGCAGTCATCACACTTGGGTTATCCTGCCAGTGGTGGCCCTCAGTCGGCCCGAATACCAGAGGCTTAGTATTTTGTCGTCGGTTGCTGTCACTCCAGGACTGATGTCAGGTCGTCAGTGGTATAAATTCAGGCAGCCAATGCCATTACATCAGTTTTTTCTTGCCCCAAATGTCAGCAGCCCCCAAATAGGGAGCTAGGTCATGGTGGAAGAACACCACCAGTAGAAAGTAAATACCAAAAATCCCTGTAAGGTGTGAGGAAGAGAGAAACAAGGGGGATGGAGGATGGGAAACCAGGACTGCAACAGTGAATACACTCTAACATCTACATTTATGGTAAATGTACACAACTGTACTATGTTCTTCGTGTTTCACTGTTGCAGTCATCACACTTGGGTTGATTCCCAAAGCTGAAGAAAAGGGTGGAGGTAGTCAAGAAGACTGGAGGCTGGCTAGGATGTCCTGCAAGACTGTGGTTGCAAAGCCTGCCCTGGATTTGAAGAAGATAGGCAGCTGGCAATGCTTGGTGAAGGTATGAACACAACTCCATGTTGCAGCCTCCAGGATGTCCCTGGTAGGGACCCCTCTGAGAAAAGCTGCAGAGGTGAAAGTTGCCCTGGTGGAATGTGTCCTGACCCCCTTAGGGTCAGTTTCTCATGGTATTTGTAGCAGAAATGGATACAGTGTGCTATCCATTTGGAAATTGTTTGGATATGGCCTTGCCCTCTGCCCCTGCTGCAAAGTTGACTAGCAATTGGTCAGTTTTCCTGAAGAATTTAGTCCTATCCAGGTAGAATCTGAACTGTGCACATCTAGAGAATGCAGAATCCTTTCCCCCTTGTTTTGTGGGTTAGGGAAAAAGTGGGCAAATGAACAGATTGAGAGCCACACTGGACACCACTTCAGGCATGAAAGTTGGGTTAGTCCTGAGGGAGACCCTGTCAGTATGAAAAATAATGAAGGGCTCTACTGCCATGAGTGCTTCTAGCTCTGAAATTCTTCTAGCTGAAGTAATGGCCAGAAGCCAGGCTGTTTTGCAAGAGATGAATTTTAACTCAGCTGAAGCTGCAGGCTCAAATAGGGGTTGTGTGAGCTTTTCCAACACAAAGTTAATGTTCCAAGCTGGGGTAGTAGCTCTTCTGGGTGGCCTTAAGTTGTTAGCCCCACTTAGGAACTGTTTAATGAGAGGGTGAGAAAAGAGAGGTGGGCTCTGTGCTTTAATGTGCAGAGATGGCGGAGGCATGAATTTTAATAGAAGAGAAGGCTAGGCCCCTGTGTAGTAGGTCTGCTAGGTAATCCAGCATGAGAGGTAGGGAGGGCTGTGCTGTTTCAGCTCCTTTAGCCTGGATCCAGGTGCAATATCTTCCACTTGTCAACACTGGATTTTCTAGTGCTGGGGCATCTGGCCTCACGAATAACATTCCAGGACTTGCTTGCTTAGACTGGCAACTGGAGGAGAGGTCAGGAAATAAGCCAGGCTGCCAGGTTCAGGGTCTGCAATTGTGGAGACATGATTTCTCTGTTCTGCTGGGTCAGGAGACTTGGGATCTGGGGTAGGTATCATGGTGGCAGGGGTGACAGACTGCGTAGCAGTGGGTACCAATGCCAGCATGGCCAGTCTGGGGCAATCAAGATTGCTCTTGGTTTTTCCTCCCTTATTTTGAGTAGCACCCTGGAAAGTAGTGGTAGCGGGGGAAATGCACAGAGAGAGAGGTTTACCCATTGGAAGGATAGGGCATCCACTTTCCAGGCCTTGCTGTGAGGTTCTCTGGTGCAGAATTTGCTGAGCTGGTGATTGTTGTGGGAGGCAGAGGTCCACCTTGGGGTTCCCCTTTTCTGGGTTACAAGGTGCTGTGGTCTAGCTGCCACTCGTGTGCGTCTACGATGTTTCTGCTCAAGTTGCCTGCCAGAGAGTTTTGGGAGCCTGGCAGGAACTGTGCTTGCAGGTGAATTTGCGTGGCTGAAGCCGTGTGCCAAAGTGTCATGGCAAGCCTGCAGAGGGGATAAGAGTGAGTTCCTCCCTGCTTGTTGATGTACCACATCACTGTGGTGTTGTCTATTTTGATCAGTTGAGGCCCAGAGGAGAGTAGGGGTCTGACAGCTGTCAACGTGTGCTGAACAGCTAAAATCTTTTTAGTTGGTGTAGAGATGCATTTGATTTGGGCTCCAATGGCCCTGAATGCACTTGCCGTCCAGGTGTGCACCCCAGGCATAATCTGATGCATCTGTGGTTAGGGTCTGGGTGGTGTGGGGTTGTGAGAAGGGAAGACTCGTGGTTGCATGCTGCTGCCCACCAAAGAAAATCTTTCCTTAGACAGGGTATCATAGGTATGATAGTTTCCAGGTCCTGACAGTGTGGACACCAAAGGCTTTAAGTACCAGTGAAGTTTCCACATATGCAGTCTATCATATGGAATGAGTAGAATGCAGGATGCCATGAACCCTGGAGCTTGCAGTACTTTCCTTGCTGATAACTGGGTTCTGGTGGCTAGTTCAGAGCAGTATCCTGTCAGATAGGCTTGTTTTTCTGGAGTAAGGAATGCCATCTGGGATGCTGTGTCCAGGCTTGCTCCCAGGAATACAATTTGAGTGGGTATTAGTTTGGATTTCTTTTCGTTTACAGTGTACTCCAGGGAAGTCAGGTGCTTTACAAAGGTCAGGTGCTGTAACCGCTTTTCTTGACTGCCTGCCTGAATCAGGCAGTTGTCTCAGTAGGGGTAAATTTGAATATTCCTTTGTCTGCAAAAAGCAATGGCTGGAGCTGGGCATTTTGTGAAAACTCTGGGAGCAGTGGATAACCCAAAGGGAAGTGCAGCCAACTGAAAGTGCATAGATCCTGCTCTGAAACTTAGACATTTCCTGCAGGATTCCCTGATTGGGATGGGTAGATAGGCCTCTTTTAGGTCTAGGGTGGCTAACCAAGCATCCTTGGATAGCATAAGAAGCTGCTGGAGGGAGAGCATTTTGAAGTTTGGTATCACCAGGAAGGTGTTAAGAATTGGAGGATTGGGCACCAGGTGCCCTCTTTTCTGGGTACCAGGAAAAACTTGGAATAGAAACCTTGGCCTATCTGATCAGCAGGAATAGGCTGTGCTGTACTGCCCTCATGGAGAGCAGGGAATGGACTTTTTTTTTGGCCTCTGCCCACTGGTTTGGAGGAAGATCTGGGAACCCTTTTGGGGTAGGTAGTGTGTGGAAATAAAATTTGTATCTGGGACACTATGTTGACAACCCGTCGGTCGTTGGTGATAGAAGACCAGTTTTTGGCATGGGAGGAGAGTTTTCCTCCTAGGGGCACAAGCAGGTGGGCAGAGGTAAGTGGTGGAGGTGTAAAGTCATTGTGAATTCTTTTCATAAGGGGGTGGCTTAGCACTCCCCGTTTTTGAAGTGGAGGAACTCCATTGCTTAGATCTCTGCATTTCAGTGGACTGCTGTCTGGGGTGGGGGGGGGGGGTCTGCTTCCCCCCTAGGTCTTGTCTGAGCTGGTCTTGAAGGGGCTGGAAAGGACCAGTGCTTGGAGGGACTATGCCTAATGAACCTCGGAGGCTGGACCTGCAAGAAGTCTGTCTGCATAGATTTAGCTTTTTCTTCCATCTTTTTTAAGACCTCTTCTGCCTTGGTGGCAAACAAATTGCCTTTGTTCAATGGTGCATCCAATAGTTTTTGACTTGACATGGTCTGGCAAGGTCTGTTCCTTAAGCCAAGCATGTCTTCTAAGTACAGAACCTATGACTGCTGCCCTGCAGGATGCTTCTAGGACATCAAAGCCACACTGCAAGGTGTGTCTAGTAACAGCTTGCAGAACGCATAAGCTCCTGTAATGCTTTATTTTCTGCACAAGCCGAAAAGGTAGATATTTTTTGTTTGAGGAGTTCCATAGTATGTTGCTGGTATTTCAGCATGTAGAACTGATAATTTAGTGCTCTAATGGCAAGAGTTGCAGAGGTGTATACTTTTTTACCCCATCTGTCTAAAGCTCAGGAATCCCTGTCCGAGGGGGTGCTATTCTTAGCTATGGTTGCTTTTATTCCTTTAGGTCCTTGGGAGATGACCTCTGGGTCAGCAGTAGGATTCTTAAAAATAAATTTGAGAGAGGCAGGGACTCTAACACCTGTCAGGCTTCCTGGAAGCAGGAGGAAGGGTGTCAGGAGTTAAACTAGATTCCATAAAAACATCATCCACAACATCCAGGACAGGAGGAATGGCTAAAGGTTTGTGCTGTGGTAAATCTAAGAATTCCCTAAGTCTCTCTCTGGACGGAGGATAGTCCTGACACTCCCACTGGAAATGCTCCCTTAGAGTATATGTAAGGTTTCACCAAATGAAAAATGGTCTGAAGGAAAGGCAGAAGGAATGGATTTCTCTGCATCTCAATCCTCATAAGCAGAGAAGGGTTGCACGTCTTCCTATTCAGAAACCGCAGTCATCGGACTCCTGGTCAGATAAAACTGCTGGGGACAAGTCTCTTTCTTTTGGAAGGGGTAGGCTGGCTTCCCCTAATAAGCAAGATAAGGTCTTCTGCCATTTTAAGCATTAGAGATTGAGGCATGGAAGCAGGTGCTTGAGCTTGGGGCGTAGTTTTTTTAGGCGTAGTTCGTACCCTGGGCCTTAGAAACTCGGTAGTTTTAGAAAGAACTGAAGATGCGAAAGAAGTCGGTTCTCAGAAGCCAGTGCCTGCTCAGTGGCTCCGGACCAATACAAGGTAGAGACATCCGCAGGATCCTTAGTCAAAAAAGAATCTCACGGCATACCGGACTCCGAATGAGTCTCGGTAGCAGCCTGCGAATCCACAGAAGCGGGCATCAGGGCTGTGAAAGTGCCTCACTGAGGACCGAACTGGCGGCTAGCTAAACGGAAGCGTCGGCAGTTTTGGACTTGTGCAGTCTGTCTTTATTCTTACGTTTTTTTTCGGAAGATCGGTAGTCGGATGGCTTACCGAAACCATTTCGGAATACGGAGACCGAAAATATTTAGCTACAATTAGGGCCCGACGACGTAAAGTTCTGGCGTTGAACAAAGCACAAAACCGACAGCAAGGCACGTCGGGGTCTGGGCCTAAACAGGTGACGCAGTAAGAATGGAAATCTCGGTGTGGTATTTGCTTTCCACAGGTGAGACAACTGCTAACTTTTTCTGACATTGGTTACAGCAAGAAAAAAGGATCCCCAATGGGGTACTTAGCTTTAGAAGACTTTAACTTCAATTTGGAAACGAAAACTCAGGTAGCGGCCGACCAGCACTCTCGTGAACTGCTTCTGCTTCAGGCTCCTCGGAAAGAAAGACTGATGTAATGGCGTCTGATGCCTGACTTTATACCACTGACCTGATGTTAGTCTTGGAGCGACAGCAACCAACGCAGCAATACTAAGCCTCTGGTATTTGGGCCGATTGAGGGCTACCACTGGCAGGATAACCCAAGTGCGATGACTGCAACAGTGAAACACAAAAAACATTGTACAATAAGCTGGTTGCATAAGTGTGCACACCCTTAAACTAATACTTTGTTGAAGTACCTTTTGATTTAATTCAGCATTGTCTTCTTGGGTAGGAGTCTTAGCATGGCACATCGTGACTTGGAAATATTTGCCCGTTCTTCATTGCAAAAGTGCTCCAAATCTGTCAGATTGCGAGGGCATCTCTTCTGCACAGCCCTCTTCAGGTCACCCCACAGATTTTCTGCTGGATTTGGGTCTGGGCCACTTCAAAACTTAAATTTTCTTCTGGTGAAGCCATTTGGATGTATGCTTGGGGTCATTGTCATGCTGAAAGGTGAAATTCCTCATCTTGTTAGCAGACACCTGAAGGTTTTGGGCCAAAAGTGAGTGGTACTTGGAAAAGTTCACAATTCCCTCCCACCTTGACTACAGCTCCAATTCCAGCTGAAGAAAAGCAAAGTACAGTTTTGTACCTACCATAAATGTAGATGTCCGATAGATATGCAACTGCAGTCATAACATATGGGTTGTCCTGCCTCAGGCAGCCCTCGGTCGGCCGAATTCCAAAGTCTGGGTCCGGCGTCGGCTGGTGTAGCCTCCTCTCTGACATCAGAACGGTTGGAGTATAAAGGCATCGGCCGACGCCATCTTCTTCAGTGTTTCTTGCCCCAGATGCCAGTGCCCTCCTAGGAAGGCTAAATTTGGTGAGTGGATAAAAAATTCCAGACATGCACAACAGTAATAAACAGATACACCATAGGAGGTACCCCCAGCTAAGAGAAAAAGGGGTAGTGGACCCATAAAAGAAGGTTGCAGAGGGGTAGGAGGGTGGGAAAATCCGACTGCAGTTGCACATCTATCGGACATCTACATTTATGGTAGGTACAAAACTGTACTATGTCCTTCAAGAATGCAACTGCAGTCATAACATATGGGTTGAATACCATAGCCAAGCTGGGGGTGGTTGGAACTAAGTGATGGTGTAGCTAAAATGCCCTGCAGGACTGCCGAAGCAAAGCCTGCTCGGGATCTGGAGTATAAAGGCAGGTTGTAGTGCTTGGTAAATGTATGCACGGAGCTCCATGTAGCAGCCTCTAGAATGTCCTTTGTAGCCATGCCTCTTAGGAAAGCTGTGGATGTGGCTATAGCTCTGGTGGAGTGTGGCCTAATATTGGCTGGCACACTTTTTCCATGAAAAGAATAGCAGAATCTGATGCAGTGTCCAATCCATTTGGAAATGGTTTGTTTGGAGATTGCTTTAACTTGTACTCCAGCAGCATAGGCTACAAACAGTTGGTCAGACTTTCTGGTGGCCTTAGTTCTGTCCAAGTAGTAGCGTAGTTGTCTGTGTATGTCCAAAGTATGCGGCAGTGCTTCCCCCCCCCCCCCCTGTTTTGAGGATTGGGGAAGAAAATAGGCAGGTGAATGGCTTGATTTAGAGACACCCTGGAAATTACTTCTGGCATGAATGAAGGATTGGTTCTTAGAGAGACTGTCCTGATGAAAAATGAGAAAAGGAGGTACTGCCATGAGTGCCTGTATCTCAGAGACTCTTCTTGCTGATGTGATAGCCAATAGGAAAACCGTTTTCCATGAGAGAAATTGCATTTCTGAAGTTGCTGCTGGCTCAAAGGGAGGAAGAGTTAATTTTTCCAAGACGAAATTGAGGTCCCATGCAGGTACTGGCAGTTTCCTGGGGGGTTTGATATTCTTTATCCCTCTCAGGAACTGTCTTAGCAAAGGATGTGAAAACACAGGTGGATCACAATTGTATTTTGCTGAGATTGCTGAGGCATGAATCTTTATGGAAGAATATGAGAGACCAGTATGAAACATTTCTGCCAAGTATTCCAATATCTGAGGTATACTCAAGACTGTTGTATCCTGACCCCTGTTAGTATTCCAGATGATAAATCTCTTCCACTTGGCTGAATAGGTTTTTCTGGTGGAAGGTCTGCGTGCTTCTAGTAAGATCTCGTGAACTTTTTTGGAAAGAGAGATATCGGAAGGAGTTATGGTAACCTCCAGGCTGTCAGATGCAATGTTTTCAGGTTTTGATGAACAGTCCTGTAATTGTGCTGTGTTAGAAGCAAAGGCCATAGGGGCAGAGGCCACGGCTTGGTCCGAGTTATGCTCAACAGCAATGGGTACCAGTGCTGCCTTGGCCAGTCTGGAGCTATCAAAATGTCTGTTGGTTGTTCTGCTTTGATCTTCAGTATCACCTTGGTCAGCAGTGGTAGAGGGGGGAATGCATAAATTGTTAGGGAATTCCAGCTGAAGGAGAGAGCATCCGTTTTCCAGGCTAGAGGATGGTGGGTCCTTGTACAGAACTTTTCCAGGTGATGATTCATGTGAGAAGCAAAGAGATCTATGTCCGGTCTTCCCCATGTCCTTGTTATTTGTGAGAAAATGTGAGGATGCAGCATCCATTCGTGTGGATCCAAGAAATTCCTGCTCAGCTTGTCTGCCAGAACATTGTCCTTGCCTGGCACAAACTGGGATTGCAAATGTATCTTCAGACTTAGGGATTTTTCCCAGAGAATCATTGTTAGTCTGCAGAGGGGATAAGAATGAGTGCCTCCCTGCTTGTTTATATACCACATCACAGTGGTGTTGTCTGTCCTTATTAGCAAACGTCCTTGAAGTGATTTTCTGAAATTCTCGATTGCATGTATCACTGCCAACATCTCCTTTTGGTTTATGTGCAGATGCCTTTCCCTTGGTGTCCATTGACCTTGAATGCATCTGCCTTCCATGTGTGCCCCCCATCCATGGTCTGAGGCGTCTGTTGTAATCATTTGACCTGCTTGAGGTTTGTTGAAAGACATGCCTTTGTTTAACTGACTTGCTTGAGCCCACCACAAAAATTCTCTTAGCAGACATGGAATGAGTGGAATTACGTCCTCTAGGCTTTGGCTGTGTTGGGACCATAAGCTTTTTAAGTACCATTGCAGCTTTCTCATATGAAGTCTTGCCAAAGGTATCAGAAGAATGCAAGATGCCATGAACCCCAGGGCCTGCAGGATTTTCCTTGCAGTCAGCCTGGAGAACTTTGCTAGGCCTTTGAAGTACTCTGGTAACTGCTGTTGTTTTTCCTCTGTGAGATAAGCCATTTGTGTGTTTGTGTCCAGCTTGGCTCCTAGGAAAATAATTTGCTGGGATGGCAGGAGTCTTGATTTCTGAATGTTGACTGTGTATCCCAAGGCCTGTAGTACTTGAATGACATAGTCCAAGTTTGCAATCAAGGTTTGTTTGTTGTCTGCTTGTATGAGGCAGTCGTCCAGGTAGGGGTATATTTGAATCCCCTGGAGTCTGCAGTGTGCCACTACTGATGCCAGGCATTTCGTGAACACTTTGGGCGCAGTAGATAAGCCAAACGGCAATGCTGAGAATTGATAATGCTCTGTCCCTGCAAGAAATCTGAGGTATCTTCTGCAGCTTTGTCTGATTGGGACATGCAGGTATGCCTCCTTGAGGTCCAGAGTGACCAGCCAAGACCCCTTGCCCAGCATGGGAAGGAGTTGCTGCAACATCAGCATTTTGAACTTTGGCACAATGAGATAAGTATTTAGAGTAGACAAGTCCAGTATAGGCCTCCATTTGTTTTCCTTTCTTGGAACAAGGAACAGTCTTGAATAAAATCCCTGGCCTTGTTCCTGTGGAGGAACCTTTTCTATTGCATTTATGCTTAACAGCTTTGAAACTTGAATGAGTGCCTCTGCCCTTTGATGATGTGGCAGGTTTGGCATGCCTTGTCTTATTGGTTAAGTATGGAAGTGGAATCTGTAACCTTTGTCTATTAAATCCAGAATCCAGCTGTCCTTGGCTAAAATAAGCCAGTTTTTTGAGAATAAAGATAATTTTCCGCCCAAGGGTGCTTCTCTTTGAGCCGTTGTAGGTGGTATGAAAGTCAAGTCATTGTGGTTGTACTTGTGGTGCAGCTGGGCTACCTGCACTTCTTTGATTTGGTGGTTGCCACTGGCGGCCCCTGTAGGAGCCTCAGTATTGCCCTCTACCTTGGCCACGCCTGTTTTTTCCCCTTTGAAACTAAACTTGTCAGTGTCTGGAAAGGACCAATTCTTTGAAGGCCAATTGCTGCTGAATCTGGGAGGCTGAACCTGGAGGAAATCTTTGACTGTCTGTACTGATTTAGCTTTTTCCTCAATGGACTTCAACACATCTTGTGCATTTGCACCAAAAAGCTTCTCCTTCTGTTTTTCTAAAGGTGCATCAAGTAACTTTACTTTAACATGGTCTGGCAGTGGCTGTTCTTTTAACCAAGCATTTCTACGTACAACAGCCCCAGTCATAGCTGCCCTACATGAAGCCTCCAATGCATCAACACCACACTGAAGAAAATTATTATTAACCTGCTGAGTGTTATGTACTAGATCCTGCAATGACTTAAAATCAGTATACTCAGGGGAGGCTATCTTTTTCTGCAAATCATCCAGTAAAAAATCCTGATACTGAAACATATGAAAAAGGCAGTTAAGTGACCTCATAGCCAGGGTGGTGGAGGTATAAACTTTTTTACCCCATCTCTCCAGGGATCTAGCTTCCTTATCCGCTGGCAGTGGATTCTTGGCAGTGGAAGTAGCCACTCCCTTGGGGCCCTGTGAAATTGTTTCTAGATCCACAGAATGGGCCTTAAAGAGATGCTTGTGTGTGTCAGGGACCCTATAATCTCTGTCACGCTTGACAGGAGCAGGAGGGAGAGAATCAGGATTAACACTGGAGTCGGAGAAAACATCATCCAGGACATCCATAAGGGGAGGGATAGCTAAAGGCCTGTGCTGAGGAAGCTTGAGGAAGGTACGTAGCCTTTTCCTGGAATCAGAGAATTCCTGACCCTGCCATTTAAAATGCTCCCTCATGGAGTGTAGGACTTCACCGAACGAAAAATCCTCTGGAGGAGAGGCAAAGGGAATTGATTCCTCAGCATCAGAGTCCTCATAAGCCTGGAAGGATTCTTCTTGGATATCAGAATGTTCAGAATCCCCAGAGGCTTCATCTGAAGAGAGGTTGTCGGCCTGCTCAGTTCTGGGCCTTTTCTCTGCAGGCGGCAGAGAACCTCTGTCTGGATGAGACTGAGACCCCCTAATAAGAGAAATTAGATCTGCAGCAAGAGACATGATCTGTTTATCAGAAGAGGGGGCCTGAGCAGTAGGTTTAGGATGGGCCTTGGCCTGGCTGGCGGCCTTAGCACGTGCAAAGGCCTTGATGGACATGGATACAGGAGGCCTAGCTGCCCCACGTGCTGGTGTAACCTTGTCCTCCGGAATGGTGTCGGGTAGATCCAGAACCTCTCTTTCTGGAGGAAAGAGAACTGGCACCGGAGTGGACTCCGAGACCGAAGAACGAGTTACCGCTGTGTCGTCGGCCTGGAGCGGTTGGATTACCACTTCCGAAAGGACCGAAGCACTTGCGGAGGGTTTAGGAGGAGTATCGGTGGATGACGCGGGCCAAGGATGTCGGTCCCGGTCCTTACGTTTTTTGGAAGATTGAGTTGTCGGTTGATCCGACGGCATGATACAAGCAAAAGAATCACCGAAAAAGTCTTCGGCAAATTCTGCCCGGCGCCTGAGAGTGCGCTTATTAAAGCAAGCACAGGCAGCACAGGCCGAGACGTCGTGGTCTGAGCCCAGGCAAGGCAGGCAAAGAGAATGGAAGTCCTTATGAGGTATTTGCTTACCACAAGACAAACAATTATTAACTTTCTCAATTTGTTCTGACATCGGCTGAGGCAAGAAAAAATGTTCCCCAACAAGGTACTTCGCTTTTAGATGACTTCGGTACTGAAAACACAGGAGCTGACCGACCGGCACTTGCGAACTTCTTCTGCTTCGGGCACCGCGGCAAGAAAGACTGAAGAAGATGGCGTCGGCCGATGCCTTTATACTCCAACCATTCTGACGTCGGAGAGGAGGCGACACCAGCCGACGCCGGACCCAGACTTTGGAATTCGGCCGACCGAGGGCTGCCTGAGGCAGGACAACCCATATGTTATGACTGCAGTTGCATTATTGAAGGACATCCCCAAAGCATGATACTGCCACCACCATGCTTCACCGTGGGGATGGTGTTCTTTGGTGATGCCAAGTGTTGTTTTTGCGCCAAATGTACCTTTTGGAATTGTGGCCAAATAGTTCAACCATGATCTCATCAGACCAGAACACATTTTCCCACATGCTTTTGGGAGACTATGTATTTTGCAAATTTTAGCCAAGCCTGGATGTTTTTGTGTGTGAGAAAAGGCTATCGTCTTGCAACCCTACCCCACAGTCCGGATATAGGGAGATTGTTGTTACATGTTCCACACAACCAGTACTTGCCAGAAATTCCTGCAGCTCCTTCAGTGTTGCTGTAGGTCTCTTAGCAGCCTCCCTGACCAGTTTACGTCTAGTCTATTCATCAATTTTGGCTGGATGTCCAGTTCTTTGCAATGTCACTGTCATCCCATATTTTCTCCACTTTTTGATGACTGTCTTCACTGTGTTCCATGGTATATTCAATGCTGTGGAAATTTTTTTGTACCCTTCTCCTGACTGACACCGTTCAACAATGAGATCCCTTTGATGCTTTGTAAGCTCCCTGCGAACCATGGATTTTGCTGTAGCAGGCAACTGAGTAAATGTCAGGAAAATCTTACTAGGACAGCGGAACGTTACTTGGGGTTAATCAATCAGAATCTCTTTGACGGCAGGTGTGTACCCAAGACTGAATGTTATAAATCAAAAGGTTCTTCAATAAAGTATTAGTTTAAGGGTGTGGACACTTATGCAACCAGCTTATTGTACTTTTTTATTATTTATATGTAATTCCCCTAACAGATTTGTTGGTTTTCAATCGAATTGTACAGGTTATAGGTCACATTAAAGGTGGGAAAGGTTTTGAAATGATTTACTGTGGTCTCGCTTTTTTATATTACAAAAACCTGGCATTTTAACAGGGGTGTGTACACTTTTATATCCACTGTACGTACGACATCCCATGTAAAGGCAGTAGCTTGAAGCTTTTATGTACAAGCCAGTCGTCAGGTTGATGGCGGAATACAGCCAATATACGTCAAAAATACTGCAAAATTGACTAGACATTTACAATTACAGAATAACATGAAAATTTACTTACAACAGACGAGAGCAGAACTAAGGTATCAACTAGCACCAACTTACATACCCTTGTCAAGCAAAAATGTATTGTACTCTTTCAACAGGGAGACTTCAATTGTCATGTGAGGAAAGTACAGTTTTGTACCTACCATAAATGTAGATGTCCGATAGATATGCAACTGCAGTCCTGACATATGGGTTGTCCTGCCTCAGGCAGCCCTTCGGTCGGCCGGATTCCAAAGTCTGGGTCCGGCGTTGGCTGATGTCGCCTCCTCCCCGACGTCAGTGTGGCTGGGGTATAAAGGCATCCGCCGACGCCATCTTCTTCAGTGTTTCTTGCCCCAGATGCCAGGTGCCCTCCAAGGAAGGCTAAATTTTGTGAATGGATAAAAAATTCCAGACATGCACAACAGTAATAAACAGATACACCATAACAGATATCCCCAGCTAATAGAGGAAAGGGGGGAATGGACCCAAAAGGAAAAAAGCAGAGGGGTAGGAGGGAGGATAAACCTGACTGCAGTTGCATATCTATCGGACATCTACATTTATGGTAGGTACAAAACTGTACTACGTCCTTCAAGAATGCAACTGCAGTCCTGACATATGGGTTGAATACCATAGCCAAGCTGGGGGTGGTAGGATCTAAGAAAGGGATGGTGTATTTAAAAGGCCCTGCAGGATTACCGAAGCAAAGCCTGCTCGGGATCTGGAGTATAAAGGCAGGTTGTAGTGTTTGGTAAATGTATGCACGAAGCTCCATGTAGCAGCCTCTAGAATGTCCTTTGTAGCCACTCCTCTTAGAAAGGCTGTGGATGTGGCTATAGCTCTGGTGGAGTGTGGCCTAATATTGGCTGGCACACCTTTTCCATGGAAAGAGTAACAGAATCTGATGCAGTGTCCAATCCATTTTGAAATGGTTTGTTTGGAGATTGCCTTTCCTTGCACTCCAGCAGCATAGGCTACAAATAGTTGGTCAGACTTCCTGGTGGTCTTTGTTCTGTCCAAGTAGTAGCGTAATTGTCTGTGTATGTCCAAAGTGTGCAGCAGCTTTTCCCCTTTATTTTGAGGATTGGGAAAGAAAATAGGCAGGTGAATTGCTTGATTTAGAGACACCCTGGATATCACTTTTGGCATGAATGAAGGATTGGTCCTTAGAGAAACTCTGTCCTGATGAAAAATGAGAAAGGGAGGTACTGCCATGAGGGCCTGTATCTCCGAGACTCTTCTTGCTGAGGTAACTGCCAACAGGAAAACCGTTTTCCAGGAGAGAAATTGCATTTCTGAATATGCTGCTGGTTGAAAAGGAGGAAGAGTTAATTTTTCCAAGACGAAATTGAGGTCCCATGCAGGTATTGGTTGTTTTCTGGTAGGTTTGATATTCTTTATCCCTCTTAGAAACTGTCTTAGCAAGGGATGCGAAAACACAGGTGGGTCACAGTTGTATTTTGCTGAGATTGCTGAAGCGTGAATTTTAATGGAAGAATAGGAGAGGCCACTATGAAACATTTCTGCCAAGTATTCTAATATCTGTGGTATGCTCATTACTGATGCATCCTGTCCCTTGTTGGCATTCCAGATGATGAATCTCTTCCACTTGGCCGAATAGGTTTTTCTGGTGGAAGGTCTGCGTGCTTCCAGCAAGATTTCTTGAACTTTTTCGGAGAAAGAGATATGGGTTAAAGTCATGGAACCATCCAAGCTGTCAGCTGCAATGTTTGCAGGTTTTGATGAACAGTCCTGCAATTGTGCTGAGTTAGGAGCAGAGGCCATTGGGGCAAGGGCCACGGTTTGGTGTGAGTTATGCTCAGTAGCAACTGATACCAGTGCTGCCTTGGCCAGTCTGGTGCTATCAAAAATTCCTGTTGGTTGCTCTGCTTTGATCTTCAGTAACACCTTGGTCAGTAATGGTAGTGGAGGGAATGCATAAATTGTTAGGGAATTCCAGCTGAAGGAAAGAGCATCCGTTCTCCAGGCTAGAGGATGGTGCGTCCTTGAGCAGAACTTCTCCAGGTGATGAATGAGATGAGAAGCAGAGAGATCTATGTCCGGTCTTCCCCATGCACTTGTTATTTGTGAGAAAATGTGTGGATGCAGCATCCATTCGTGTGGATCCAAGAAATTTCTGCTCAACCTGTCTGCCAGAACATTGTCCTTGCCCGGAACAAACTGGGATTGCAAGTGGATGTTTAGTTTCAGGGCCTTTTCCCAAAGAGTCATTGTTAGTCTGCAGAGGGGATACGAATGAATGAGTGCCTCCTTGCTTGTTTATATACCACATGACAGTGGTGTTGTCTGTCCTTACTAACAGATGACCTTGCTGAAGAGATTTTTCGAAGGCCTCTATTGCATGTATCATTGCCAACATCTCTTTTTGATTTATGTGCAGATGCATTTCCATGGGAGTCCATTGCCCTTGAATGCATCTGCCCTCCATGTGTGCCCCCCATCCATGATCTGAGGCATCTGTTGTAATGGTTTGACTTGCTTGAGCTTTGTTGAAAGACATGCCTTCGTTTAAATGACTTGCTTGAGCCCACCACAAAAATTCCCTTTGCAGGCATGGAATGATTGGTATTACGTCTTCTAGGTTGTGGCTGTGTTGAGACCGTAAGCTTTTTAGGTACCATTGTAGCTTTCTCATGTGTAGTCTTGCCAGAGGGATCAGAAGAATGCAAGATGCCATGAACCCCAGGGCCTGCAGGATCTTCCTTGCGGTCAGCTGGGTGAGCTTTGCTAGGCTTTTGAAGTAATCTGGTAAATGCTCTTGTTTCTCCTCTGTGAGGAAAGCCATTTGTGATTGTGTGTCCAGTTTTGCTCCTAGAAAAATAATCTGTTGGGATGGCAATAGTCTTGATTTTTGAATGTTGACTGTGTATCCCAAAGCCTGTAGCAATTGAATGACATAGTCCAAGTTTCTTATCAAGGTTTGTTTGCTGTCTGTTTGTATAAGGCAGTCGTCCAGGTAAGGGTATATCTGAATCCCCTGGAGCCTGCAATGTGCAACTACTGATGCCAGGCATTTCGTGAATACTCTGGGCGCAGTAGATAAGCCAAGCGGCAATGCTGAGAATTGATAATGCTCTGACCCTGCAAGAAATCTGAGGTATCTTCTGCAACTGTGTCTGATTGGGACATGCAGGTATGCCTCCTTGAGGTCCAGAGTAATCAGCCAAAATCCCTAGCCCAGCATGGGAAGGAGTTGCTGTAACGTCAGCATTTTGAATTTTGGCACAATGAGAAAAGTGTTTAGAGTGGACAAGTCCAGTATAGGCCTCCATTGCTTTTCTTTTCTTGGAACAAGGAACAGTCTTGAATAGAATCCCTGGCCTTGTTCCTTCCTGAGGAGGAACCTTTTCTATTGCTTTTATTTGTAACTTGTACGAGTGCCTCTGCCCTTGGATTTTGTGGCAGGTTTGGCATGCCTTGTCTCGTTGGTAAGGTATGGAAGTGGAACCTGTAACCTTTGTCTACTATGTCCAGAATCCATTTGTCCTTGGTTAAAATGTGCCAGTTCTTTGAGAATAAGGATAATTTTCCGCCTAGAGGTGCTTCTCTGAGCCCTGGTCGGCGGTGTGAAAGTCAAGTCATTGTGATTGTCCCTGTGGTGCAGCTGAACTCCCTGCGCCACTTCCCTGATTTGGTGGTTGCCATTGGCGGCCCCTGTAGGAGCCTCGGTATTGCCCTCTACCTCGAGCACGCCTGTTTTTTCCCCTTTGAAACTTGTCAGTGTCTGGAAAGGACCAATTCTTTGAAGGCCAATTCCTGCTGAATCTGGGTGGCTGAACCTGGAGGAAATCCTTGACTGTCTGTACTGATTTTGCCTTTTCCTCAATAGACTTCAACACATCCTGTGCATTAGCACCAAAAAGCTTCTGTTTTTCCAGAGGTGCATCCAGGAGCTTTACTTTAACATGGTCTGGCAGTGGCTGTTCTTTCAACCAAGCATGTCTACGTATAACGGCCCCTGTCATAGCTGCCCTACATGAAGCTTCCAATGCATCATAACCACACTGAAGAAAATGATTGCTAACCTGCTGAGTGTTATGAACCAAATCCTACAATGCCTTTCTATCTACAGGCTCAGGAGAGGCTAACTTTTTCTGCAAATCATCCATTAAGTAATCCTGGTACTGAAACATATGAAAAAGACAGTTAAGTGACCTCATGGCAAGGGTGGAAGAGGTATAAACTTTTTTGCCCCATCTCTCCAGGGACCTAGCTTCCCTGTCCGCGGGCAGAGGGTTTTTGGCCGAGGAAGTAGCCACTCCTTTGGGCCCCTGTGAAATAGTTTCTAGATCCACAGAGTGGGCCTTAAAGAGATGCTTATGAGTTTCAGGAACCCTGTAATATCTGTCTGGCTTGACAGGAGCAGGAGGGAGAGAATCAGGGGAAGCACTGGAGTCTGAGTATACATCATCCAGGACATCCAACACTGGAGGAACAGCTAAAGGTCTGTGCTGGGGTAACTTAAGGAAGGTACGTAGCCTTTTCCTGGAGTCAGAAAATTCCTGACCCTGCCACTGAAAATGTTCTCTCATGGAGTGGAGAACTTCACCGAAAGAAATATCCTCTGGAGGAGAGGCAGAAGGAATTGATTCCTCAGCATCAGAGTCCTCGTAGGCCTGGAAGGATTCTTCCTGGGTATCTGAGTGCTCTGAATCCCCAGAGGCTTCATCCGAAGAGAGGGTATGTGTCTGCTCAGTTCTAGGCCTTTTATCTGCAGGCGGCTGAGAACCTCTGTCTGGATGCGACTGAGAACCTCTGATAGGAGAGATTAGATCTGCAGCTAGAGTCATGATCTGTTTATCAGTAGAGGGGCCCTGGGAAATAGATTTAGGATGGGCCTTAGCCTGGCTGGCAGCCTTAGCACGTGTGAAGGCCTTGATGGACATGGAGACCAGAGGCCTAGCTGCCCCACGTGCAGGGGTAATTTTATCCACTGGTATGGTGTCAGGTAAATCTAGAGCTTCGGTTTCGGGAGGAAATTCAACAACAGGCACCGGGGAAATCTCCGGGACCGAAGTACGCGTTAAAGCAGTATCGTCGGCCTGGAGCGGTTGAATTACCGCTTCCGAAGAGACCGATGCACTCGCGGAGGGCTTAGGCGTGGTATCGGTGGACGACGCGGGCAGAGGAGGTCGGTCCCGGTCCTTGCGTTTTTTTGGTAATATGTGCTGTTGGTTGTTCCGACGGCATGATATAAGCGTAAGTATCGCCAAAAAAGTCTTCAGCAAATTCTGCCCGGCGCCCGAGTGTGCGCTTATTAAAGCAAGCACAGGCAGCACAGGCCGAGACGTCGTGGTCTGGGCCCAGGCAGGGAAGGCAGTAAGAATGGAAGTCCTTATGAGGTATTTGTTTACCACAAGAAAAACAATTAACTTTTTCAATTTTTTCTGACATCAGCTGAGGCAAGAAAAATGTTCCCCAACGGGGTACTTAGCTTTTAGATGACTTCAGTAACTGAAAACACAGGAGCTGACTGACCGGCACTTGCGAACCGCTTCTGCTTCGGGCACCGCGCGGCAAGAAAGACAGAAGAAGATGGCGTCGGCGGATGCCTTTATACCCCAGCCGCTCTGACGTCGGAAGGAGGCGACATCAGCCGACGCCGGACCCAGACTTTGGAATCCGGCCGACCAAAGGGTTGCCTAAGGCAGGACCACCCATATGTCAGGACTGCAGTTGCATTCTTGAAGGACATTGTTAGAGATATCTGGAGAGCCCACAAATAAGTGTACTATTTTGGGATTTTTGCACTAGTCGTATAGATTAGTCACAACTCCATTTCACAACAAAGCTATTTGTAAGTGCATTGGTACAACAGCACCTTTAAAAAAGGGTAAACTTGTTTTTCACTCAAATCATCAGAACACAGACCACATTGTACCCATACCTGGACCAACACAGATGTTGTCAAATGACCACCACATAGTGTTGAGTTTGGTCAGGCAGCTAGAAAAACCTGGGGAAACCCAAATGCATCAGACCGTCTTGAGAGTGCCTTGCAGAAGCTTACGTGCAGGTCAAGTGCAACATCCACCTGCCTGCATGGACTAACGTATCTGAGACAGCAGCAGCAGTGAGTTGTGGATAAAAGGTGGCTGGCAAGTCATTAAAGTAATCCACTGACCCACTGGTACATTAACAGTGAGCAAAACATTTGAAGAAAGAGGGCTTCTGTGCAATCCTAGTGGAACAGATTTGGCCTTTTGTGCTTATAAGCCAAGCAAATAGCAATTGTGGCAGTCACTGACGCAAAGGTTTAAGATTGGGAGTCATGCAGAATGACTTTCAGAAAAAGTACAGTTTTGTACCTACCATAAATGTAGATGTCCGATAGGTATGCATCTGCAGTCATCACATATGGGTTGTCCTGCCTCAGGCAGCCCTTCGGTCGGCCGGATTCCAAAGTCTGGGTCCGGCGTCGGCTGATGTCGCCTCCTCCCCGATGTCAGAGCGCCTGGGGTATAAAAGCGTCAGCCGACGCCATCTTCCTCAGTTTTTCTTGCCCCAGATGCCAGGTGCCCTCTAGGAAGGCTAAATTTGGAGAAATGCAATAAAAATCCAAACATTTGCAAAAATATAAAAACATATATATATATATATATATATATATATATATATATATATAACAAATACACCATAATAGATCCCCCCAGCTAGCTAATAGAGGGGTAAGCACCCTTGGAATACCACAGAGGGGAAGGAGGGAGGGTAAACCTGACTGCAGATGCATACCTATCGGACATCTACATTTATGGTAGGTACAAAACGGTACTATGTCCTTCAAGGATGCATCTGCAGTCATCACATATGGGTAGAATACCATAGCCAATCTGGGGGTGGAGGAACTAGGAAAAGGATGGTGTAGCTGAGATACCCTGCAGGACAGCCGTAGCAAAGCCTGCTCTGGATCTGGAATATAGAGGTAAATTGTAATGCTTGGCAAATGTATGCACGGAGCTCCATGTGGCAGCTTCTAAAATGTCCTTTGTAGCCACCCCTCTTAAGAAAGCTGTGGAGGTGGCTGTGGCTCTCGTAGAATGAGGTCTGATTGTAGCTGGTACAGTCTTTCCATGAAATGAGTAACAAAAGCGAATGCAATTTCCTATCCATTTAGAAATACTCTGTTTGGAAATTGCTTTTCCTTGAGTACCAGCAGCATATGCTACTAGCAGCTGGTCAGTTTTTCTGAAACCTTTAGTTCTGTCCAAGTAGTAGCACAACTGCCTGGGAATGTCCAGGGTGTGTAACAGTTTCTCCCCTTTGTTTTATGGATTAGGGAAGAAGGTAGGCAAGTGAATGGCTTGATTCAATGAAAAGTACAGTTTTGTACCTACCATAAATGTAGATGTTCGAGGATCTACATTGCTGCAGTCATGACCTGTGGGTAGTCCGCTGTCCTCGGTCGGCCCGAATACCAAAGGGCTAGGCTGGCGTCGGTCATTGTCGCCTAGAGCTGACGTCAGTACGCAGTAGTACTTAAGTGCATGACCGACGCCATATCCTCAGTCTTTCTTGCCCCAGATGTCAGAAGGCCTAAAAAGAAAGGCCAAAGCCAAAAATAGGAAATGCCCAACAACCCCCGTGTGGAAATAAAGAATATCTCCAAAAGAAACCGAACAGCCCCAACCTATAGAGGGGAAGGAGGGAGGGAAAATTGGACTGCAGCAATGTAGATCCTCGAACATCTACATTTATGGTAGGTACACAAAGTACAGTTTTGTACCTACCATAAATGTAGATGTCCGAACAGGATAGCATCTGCAGTCCTAACAAATGGGTTGTCCTGTCGTCAGGCAGCCCTTCGGTCGGTCGGATTCCAAAGTCTGGGTCTGGCCTCGGCTGGTGTCGCACTTCACCCGACGTCATCTCTGCTGGTCTTCGGGTATAAAGGCATCAGCCGACGCCATTTTCCTCAGTGTTTCTTGCCCCAGATGCCAGTAGCCCTCTTGGATAGCTAAATTTTTGGGTAAATGCCAATGTTTCCCAAAAGTAGAAGGCAAACATATACATGTATGTACATATATACAAACAAATACACCATAAGAGATCCCCAGCTAGCTATTAGGTGGGCAATACCCTAGGAGTACCACAGAGGGAAGGAGGGTGGGTAATCCTGACTGCAGATGCTATCCTGTTCGGACATCTACATTTATGGTAGGTACAAAACTGTACTATGTCCTTCAAGGATGCATCTGCAGTCCTAACAAATGGGTAGAATACCACAGCCAAACTAGGAGAGGAGGAATAAGAATTATGGTGTAGTTAGGATCCCTTGCAACACAGCAGTGGCAAACCCTGCTCGGGATCTAGAGTATAGAGGTAAGTTATAATGCTTGGCAAATGTATGCACGGAGGTCCAAGTAGCCGCCTCAATAATGTCCTTGGTAGCCACTCCTCGTAAGAAGGCTGTGGTAGTGGCTGTAGCCCTTGTAGAATGAGGCCTTATGTTCTGTGGAATTTGCTTTCCATGATAGGAGTAACAGAATCTTATGCAATTTCCTATCCACTTGGAGATTGTCTGTTTGGAAATTGCTTTTCCTTCCCTTCCTGTTGCATAGGCTACTAGGAGCTGGTCAGTTTTTCTATTGCCCTTGGTTCTGTCCAGGTAGTAGCGCAACTGTCTATGTACATCCAAGGTATGCAGCAGTCTTTCCCCTTTGTTCTGTGGATTGGGAAAGAAGGTAGGTAGGTGGATTGCCTGGTTTAGAGACACTCTGGATACCACCTTAGGCATAAATGTAGGATTAGTTCTCATGGACACTATCTTGATGGAAGATTAGGAAGGGTTGCACTGCCATTAAAGCCTGTAGTTCCGAAGCCCTTCTTGCTGAAGTAATTGCCAGTAGGAAAGCAGTTTTCCAGGATAGGTGTTGAAGATCTGCTGTTGCTGCTGGTTCGAATGGAGGGAGTGTCAATTTTTCTAGCACAAAATTCAAGTCCCATGCTGGTAATGGTGGTTTCCTAGGAGGTTTTACATTCTTAATTCCTCTGAGGAACTGCCTGAGTAGAGGATGCAAGAAGACAGGGGGATCGAGGCTGTATTCTGCAGAAATAGCTGATGCATGTATCTTGATGGAGGAATAGGACAGGCCAGTATGTAGGAGCTCTGCCAAATACTCCAGGATGTTGGCAATATCTACCTTTGACACATCTTTCCCTCTTTCCGCACTCCAAATGACAAACCTTTTCCATTTTCCTGCATAGTTCCTTCTAGTAGAAATTCTGTGGGCCTCAAGGATAATGTCTTTAACCCTTTGGGATAAATCTGGGTTGGATGCTCTTATGTAATGTTCCAGGCAGTGAGTTGCAGAGTTTTCAGGTTTGGATGCAAGATGTTGTAGTTGCTCTGAGTCCACATCAAAGGAATCAGGGGTAGAGTCCACGTTCCCCCCCGGGACATGCTCCTCAGTAATGGATACCAATGTTGTCTTGGCCAATTTGGAGCTATCAGAATTATCCTTGGACGTTCCTCTTTGATTTTCAGTAGTACCCTGTGCATCAAAGGAAGGGGTGGAAATGCATATGCTGTCAGGCCTTTCCAATTGAAGGATAGAGTCCACCTTCCAAGCAAGAGGGTGGTATGTCCTTGTGCAGAATTTGTTGAGCTGGTGATTGAGTGGGGATGCAAATAGGTCTATTTGTGGCATTCCCCATTTCTTTGTGATGGCTTTGAAGATGTCCGGGTGTAGCATCCATTCGTGAGCATCCGAGGTAGTTCTGCTTAACATGTCTGCTAGGATGTTTTCTTTTCCCGGTACAAATATTGCCTGTAATTGAATGTTGTAGCTCATAGCCATATTCCACAGGTCCAGAGTAATTCGGCATAGGGGGTATGAATGCGTGCCTCCCTGTTTGTTGATGTACCACATGACTGTGGTGTTGTCTGTCCTTATCATCAATTGGCCCTCTGAGGAATGGTCTGAAATTATGGATTGCTAGTTTTACTGCCAGCATTTCTTTTTGATTTATGTGCAGGTGTAGTTGTTCTGGAGTCCATAAGCCTTGAATGCACTTGTCCAGCATGTGTGCCCCCCAACCGAGGTCTGAGGCGTCCGTTGTGATGGTTTGGCTTGCTTGAATGTTGTGGAAGGACAAGCCTGGGTTTGCCTGGCATGTCTGAGCCCACCATAGGAACTCTTGTTTCAGGCATGGGATTAGTGGTATTTCGGTTTCTAAGCTGTGCTTGTGTTGAGACCATAAATTCTTTAGGTACCACTGTAGCTTTCTCATATGTAGTCTGGCATGAGGGACCAAGATTATGCAGGATGCCATGAAACCCAAGGCCTGCAGTACTTTCCTTGCTGTTAGTTTGTTCTGCTTTGCTAGTGCCAAGAAGTACAGAGGAAGTTGTTCTTGTTTTTCTGCAGTTAGGAATGCCATCTGTTTTACTGTGTCCAATTCTGCACCCAAGAATGTTATTGTCTGGGATGGTACCAGTTTTGACTTTTTTAAATTGACTGTGTATCCCAGGGCTTGTAGTAAGCAAATGACTCTTTGTAAGTCTTGTATCAGCTTGCTTTTGTTGTCCGCTTGTATCAGGCAGTCGTCCAGGTATGGATAAATTTGGATTCCCTGAAGCCTGCAATGAGCGATTACTGATGCCAGGCATTTCGTGAACACTCTGGGCGCAGTAGATAAGCCAAAGGGCAATGCTGAGAATTGATAATGCTCTGATCCTGCAAGAAATCTGAGGTATCTTCTGCAAATTGGTCGTATGGGGACGTGCAGGTATGCCTCCTTGAGATCTAGAGTTACCAGCCAATACTCCTTGCCCAGCATGGGAAGAAGTTGGTGTAGGGTCAGCATTTTGAATTTTGGGAAGTCGGAGGATCCGACGGCATAATGTACGCAAAGTCTGAGCCGAAAAACTGTTCAGCAAACTCCGACCGACGCCTAAGCGTTCGTCGGTTGAAGGAAGCACAGGCTAAACAAGCTGCTACGTGGTCTGGGCCTAAACAAGGTAAGCAGTAAGAGTGGAAATCTTTATGAGGTATTTGTTTCCCACAAGTTAAACAGTTATTTACTTTTTCTGACATCGGCTGAGGCAAGAAAGAGTCCCCAACGGGGTACTTAGCTTTTAGAAGTCTTCGAAGTTGTATTCGGTAATATTAATCTCTGGATCTGACCGACCAGCACTTGCGAACAGCTTCTGCTTCGGGCGCCACGCGGCAAGAAAGACTGAGGAAAATGGCATTGGCTGATGCCTTTATACCCGAAGACCAGCAGAGATGACGTCGGGTGAAGTGCGACACCAGCCGAGGCCAGACCCAGACTTTGGAATCTGGCCGACCGAAGGGCTGCCTGACGACAGGACAACCCATTTGTTAGGACTGCAGATGCATCCTTGAAGGACATCTGTACTATGTTCTTCGTCTCACATTGCTGCAGTCATGACCTGTGGGTAGAATCCCAAAGCAAAGGAAAAGGGAGGCTGGCAAATTACAAAGCATTAGGAGCTGCTAACATGCCCTGTAAAACTGCAGTGGCAAACCCAGCCCTGGACTTGGAATAGAGAGGGAGATGGTAATGCTTAGTGAAAGTGTGTACAGAACTCCAAGCAGCTGCCTCCAAAATATCCTTAGTAGCTACACCCCTCAAAAAAGCAGTAGAAGTGGCAGTAGCCCTAGTAGAATGAGGCCTGATCCCAGCAGGAACATCCTTCCCATGATGAGAATAACAAAAAGAAATACAAAGACCAATCCACTTTGAAATAGTCTGCTTTGAAACAGCTTTCCCCTGTGAACTCAAAGCAAAAGAAACAAATAACTGTTGAGTCTGTCTGAACTCCTTAGTTCTGCTCAAGTAATAACGTAACTGCCTGTGGATATCCAAAGAATGCAAGAATTTTTCCCCTTTATTTTGGGGGTCAGCATAAAAAGTAGGCAAATGAATAGACTGATTCAAGGCCACACACTTTAGGCATAAAAGTAGGGTTAGTCCGCAAATAAACTCTATCCTTATGGAATATCAAAAAAGGTTCAACTGCCATGAGAGCCTGCAATTCAGATACCCTCCTAGCAGAAGTAATGGCCAACAAAAAAGCAGTCTTCCAAGACAAAAACTTCAGTTCAGATGTAGCTGCAGGTTCAAAAGGAGGTAAAGTAAGTTTCTCCAAAACAAAATTGAGATCCCAGGAAGGAGTAGGAGCTCTACGTGGGGGTCTTATATTCTTTGCTCCTCTAAGAAATTGTTTGAACAAAGGATGAGAAAATAAAGGAGGGTCACAATCATAGTGAGCAGAAATGGCTGCAGCATGAACCTTCACAGAAGAGAATGACAAACCCTTGTCCAGTAATTCAGTAAGGTACTGTAGTGCAAAACTCAAATTAGGCACTGAAACATCAAAACCCTTTGCAGTGCTCGAAAGAAAAAATCTCTTCCATTTATCAGCATAAACTTTTCTAGTGCTAGGCCGCCTAGCTTCCAAAATGACATCTAAAACCTGTTGAGGAAGCTGAGACCCCACTGGCTCCATCACAGAATACGCCAGGCTGTCAGATGGAGGGACTGCACCTGAACATTGAGAAAATGATTGTTTGACTGGGACAACAAATGAGGAACCTGTGGCAGAGGCCAAGGTGGCTCCTGGATTAAACTCCTCAGCAGAGGATACCAATGCTGACGTGGCCAATCTGGTGCTATTAGAATCATGCAAGGCTTGTCCCGTCTGACTTTCAAGAGTACCTTGGGGAGAAGAGGCAGAGGAGGAAAAGCATAAACGTGAAGGTTGTTCCAACTGAAAGATAGAGCATCCGCTTTCCAAGCATCTGGGTGGAACATCTTTGTGCAAAATTTTGGAAGGTGAAAATTCAGTGGAGAAGCGAACAGATCTATGTCTGGAGTTCCCCAAGCCACAGTCAATTGTTTGAAAATCTGAGGATCCAGTTTCCACTCGTGGGGATCCACCATTTGTCTGCTCAAAACATCTGCTAGGGAGTTCTGTGCTCCTGGCAGAAACCTTGCTTGAAGATTGATTCGCAAACTCAGAGCAGTCTCCCATAAATTCATTGCTTGTCTGCAAAGAGGGTAGGAATGGGTTCCCCCCTGCTTGTTGATGTACCACATGACTGTTGTGTTGTCTGTTTGGATCAACACCTGTCCTGGCTGAAGTAGGTCCTTGAAGGCCATCAAAGCAAATTGAACTGCCAACATCTCCATGTTGATATGCAAATGTAGTAGTTTGGGAGGCCACATGTCTTGTATCCATTTTCCCTTGAAGTGTGCTCCCCAAGCCAAGTCTGAGGCATCCGTCGTTAGGATCGGACTCGCCTCTGGTCGGGTCACAGAGAGTCCCTTGTTTAGGTGACATTCCTGAGCCCACCACAGGAATTCCTTCTGTATGCAAGGTATAATCCGAATGACAGTGTCCAAACCGTGGCAGTGCTGAGCCCACACACTTTTGAGATACCATTGTAGCTTCCTCATATGCAGTTTGGCATTGGGAAGTACTAGAATGCAAGATGCCATGAACTCCAAGGCTTGGAGGACTGTCCTTGCAGTCAGCCTGGACATTACTGATAACTGCTGGAAGTAGAGAGGAAGAGTTCTTTGTTTGTCCGGGGTCAGAAATGCCATCTGAGAAGCTGTATTCAGTCTCACACCCAGAAAGCATATGTCCTGAGAGGGCACTAGACTGGACTTTATTTCGTTCACAGAATACCCTAGGCACCTTAAAACCGCCATTACATACTGGAGATGCTGTAGTAATTTGTCTTTGTTTTGAGCAAGAATCAGGCAATCGTCCAAATAAGGATAAATTTGTATTCCTCTCTGTCTGAAGAAAGCAATCACAGGAGCCAGAACTTTTGTGAACACCCTGGGTGCAGTAGATAAGTCAAAGGGCAATGCAGAGAACTGATAATGTGAAGTACCAGCCCAAAATCTCAGGAATCTCCTGCAGCTGGGCTTGATAGGGATATGAAGATAGGCCTCTGAGATCCAGGGTTACCATCCAGTGATCTTTGCCTATCATAGGCAGAAGTTGTTGTAATGTTAACATCTTGAACTTGGGAATTTCTAGGTAGGTGTTGAGAATGGACAAATCCAAAATTGGCCTCCGAGTGTTTCCTTTCTTTGGCACTAGGAAAAGACGGGAATAAAATCCTAGGCCTACTTCTGAAGGAGGGACCACCTGAATTGCCTTCATCTGCAAAAGCAAAGAAATTTGCTCCTGAGCCTCCAGCCTTTGCTGAGGAGGCACATCCGGCATGCCTTTGAAAGGAGGAAAAGTGTGAAAATAAAACTTGTAACCTCGATTTATTATATCCAACACCCATTTGTCCTGGGTGACCAAATTCCAGTTTTGTTTGAAAAGTCCCAACTTTCCTCCTAGAGGATCTGCCAGTAAAGAAGGGTCTGGCAGCGGAAGATACAGGTCATTGGGTCTGCTTACGAAAGGGCTGACCCCTGCCCTCACCAGAAGACTGTGCGGGAGAACTCAAGTCCTAGGTCTGAAAGAACCCTGGGCGTGAGCCCTGCCTCTACCACGTCTAGACCTGCCCTTAGGCTGATAATCCGAAGAAGGATAAGACCATCCCCTAGCAGGCCAATTCCTACTAAACTTAGGGGGCTGCACCTGCAAAAAATCCTTGACCATCTGCATAGACTTAGCCTTATCTTCCATCTTTTTCAAAACTGATTCCACAGGAGGACCAAAAAGTACTTCAGATTGAAGAGGAGCATCCAAAATCCGAGCCTTTACATGTTCTGACAAATTTTGATCCTTAAGCCAAGCATGCCTACGAATAACAGAACCTGTAGCAGCCACCCTAGAAGAAGCCTGAAGAGCATCGAAACCACACTGCAAAGAATGCTTGCCAACTTGATCTGATGCATGAACCAACTCCTGGAGCTCCTTACACTCTATACCCTCAGATAAAGCATCCACCTTAGATTTCAATTGGCCTAATAAAAAGTTCTGATACTTCAGCATATGAAATTGGCAATTCAAAGCCCTCATAGCTAACGTAGAGGAGGTGTACACTTTTTTCCCCCACCTATCTAACGCTCTAGAATCTTTATCCAAAGGGACTGGATTCTTAGCCACAGAAGCCCTAACACACTTCGGGCCTTGAATAATAGTTTCCGGATCCGCTCTAGGACTCTTGTACAAATACTTATGTGCCTCTGGAACTCTGTAATACCTGTCTGGCTTAACAGGGGCCGGAGGCAGAGAATCAGGATTAAGGGAAGATTCAGAAAAAACATCCTGAACAACATCTAAGACAGGAGGAATAGCCAAGGGCCTATGTTGTGGCAGAAACAAAAATTCCCTAAGCCTTTTCCGAGAATCCGAAAAATCTTGACCTTCCCACTTGAAATGCTCCCTCATGGTATGTAAAGTTTCAGAAAAAGAAAAATCTTCTGGAGGAGAAGCAGAAGGACAGGAGTCCTCTGCATCCGAATCAGAATAGGAAGGGAAATCCTGAATTTCTTCAGCTGAGGAATCAGAGTAGTCTGAGGAATGATCCATTCCCTCTAAATCTGCCTCCACCCTAGGCCTCTTCTCTGGGGGGGGCATAGAACCCCTGATCAAAGTAATCAAGTCCTCTGCCATTTTCAACATATGCTTTTTAGGAACAGGGGCTGGAGAGCTAGAAGTATGACCAGGGCCAACAAGACCAGGTTTGGCCTTAGCATGGCCTTTAGCCACTGAAGTAGAAGGCCTAATAACCTTTTGTAAGGATGGAACTACAGAAACCTGAGAAGCACCCTCTGCCTGGCCTAACTTCTGAGAGGCCAACTCCTGTAAAAGTAAAGGTTCCCCCTGGGATTCAGCCGAACCCTCGGCAGGATCCACAGATTCAACCGAGGCTCGAAGAACCGGCGTCCGCAACGACTCATCCGGTTTAGACCGCAAAGATTTATCCTTACGCTTTTTAGCGGTAGCGGGCGTCGGAGGATCCGACGGCATGTTATAGTTACACCGCTTACCGAAAACAAGCCTGGCACAGTCTAACCTTCGTTTAATGGTGCGCTTATTAAACCTAGCACAAAAGCGACACCCGACTACGTCGTGCTCAGGCCCTAAGCAAGGAATACAAAAAGAATGATAATCCCTATGAGGTATCTGTTTCCCACAAGAAATGCAATTATTAACTTTTTCTGACATCCGGATAACTGAGGCAAGAAAAGAAAAAATTTCCCCAACGGGGTACTTAGCCCAACTTGGTCTTCGGTCTGAAACTCGGTAAATGAAAATTTCAGAACGCCGAACGGCACTTGCAAATGCTGCTTCTGCTTCGGACCACGCGGCAAGAAAGACTGAGGATATGGCGTCGGTCATGCGCTTAAGTACTACTGCGTACTGACGTCAGCTCTAGGCGACAATGACAGACGCCAGCCTAGCCCTTTGGTATTCGGGCCGACCGAGGACAGCGGACTACCCACAGGTCATGACTGCAGCAATGTGAGACGAAGAACATCCCTGGATACCACCTTTGGCATAAAGGTAGGGTTAAGTTCTCAATGAAATTCTGTCCTGGTGAAAAATAATGAATGGCTACACTGCCATCAGGGCCTGCAATTCTGAAACCCTTCTTGCTGAGGTTATTGCCAGAAGGAAGGCAGTCTTCCATGAAAGGTACTGTAGATCTGCAGATGCTGCTGGTTCAAATGGAGGCAGTGTTAATTTTTCCAACACGAAGTTAAGGTCCCATGCAGGAAGAGGTGGTTTCAGAGGAGGTTTGATGTTTTTGATTCCTCTTAGAAACTGTCTTAGGAGAGGATGAGAAAAGACAGGAGGATCAGTGTTGTACTCATGAAATTGCTGAAGCATGAATCTTAATAGAAGAGTAAGACAGACCATTGTGGAACAGTTCTGCCAAATATTCAAGGATATGAGCCATGTTCATCACCGTCGCATCTAGGCCCTTTGTGGTGTTCCAGATGTGAAATCTTTTCCATTTTGCTGAATATGCCTTTCTTGTGGAAGGCCGGCGATCTTCCATAATGATATCCTTCACTCTCTGGGACAGCTTATCCTGAGGAGGAGTCAAGGTATTCTCCAGGCTGTTAGTTGCAATGTTTTGAGGTTGGAATGTAGAGTTTTGTATCTGTGCTGTGTCAGGAGAAATGGCCATAGAGGCAGAGGCCATGGTTTCGTACGTGACATGCTTCTCAACAGTGGGTACCAGTGCTGTCTTGGCCAGTCCGGAGCTATCAGAATCACTTTTGGCTGCTCTGTCCTGATCTTCAGTAACACCTTGGTCATTAATGGGATAGGAGGAAATGCATACACTGTCAGATTTCTCCAGCTGAAAGAGAGGGTGTCCACTTTCCACGCTTGTGGGTGGTATGTCCTTGAGCAGAATTTCTTTAGTTGATGATTGTGCGGGGATGCAAATAGATGTCCGGGCTCCCCCAAGATTGTGTTATCTGTTGGAAGATGTCTGGGTGCAGCATCCATTCGTGTGCATCCATGATATACGTGCTTAAGCTGTCCGCCAGTGTATTGTCTTTCCCTGGCACAAACTGAGCTTGCAGCTGTATATTGAGTTTCAAGGAAAGATCCCATAGATTCATTGCTAGTCTGCAAAGAGGGTAGGAATGGGTACCTCCTTGCTTGTTTATGTACCACATAACTGTGGTGTTGTCTGTCCTTATTAGTAGGTGGCCTTGATGCAGAAAGATGTTGAAGGCCTCGATAGCATGTATCACTGCTAGCATTTCTTTTTGATTTATGTGCATGCGCAGCTCCTTTCGTGACCACTGTCCTTGGATACCTCTGACCTGCATGTGTGCTCCCCAACCTAGGTCTCAAGCATCCGTTGCAATAGTTTGGGAAGTTTTTGGCTTTGTGAAGGGCATCCCCTTGTTGGATTGGCTGGCCTGAGCCCACCACAGAAATTCCTTGTGAAGGCATGGAATGAGTGGGATTAACGTTTCCAAACTGTGACTGTGCTGAGTTCATAAACTCCTTAGGTACCACTGTAGCTTTCTCATATGAAGCCTCGCTTGTGGAATCAAAAGAATACAGGATGCCATGTAACCCAGGGCCTGCAGGATTTTGCTTGCAGTCAGCTGAGTTTGCCTTGTCAGATTCTTGAAATAATCCGGTAGCTGTCTTTGTTTTTCTTCTGTGAGATAAGCTATTTGGCTGGTTGCTTCTAGATCCGCACCCAGAAAGGTTATGCTTTGGGATGGAACAAGTCTTGATTTGTGCATGTTGATTGTATATCCCAAGGCCTGTCGAAGATTGATGGCATAATTTAAGTCCTTTATCAAAGTTTGTTGGTTGTCCGCTTGTATAAGGCAGTCGTCCAGATATGCGTATATTTGTATCCCCTGAAGTCTGCAATGTGCTATTACTGATGCCAGGCATTTCGTGAATACTCTGGGCGCAGTAGATAAGCCAAAGGGCAATGCTGAGAATTGATAATGCTCTGACCCTGCAAGAAATCTGAGGTGTCTTCTGCAACTTTGTCTGATAGGGACATGCAGGTATGACTCCTTGAGGTCTAGAGTCACCAGCCAAGACCCATTGCCCAGCATGGGAAGGAGTTGCTGTAGTCAGCATTTTGAATTTTGACACAATGAGATAAGTGTTCAGTGCGGACAAGTCGAGAATTGGTCTCCATTGATGCTCTTTTCTTGGAACAAGGAATAGTCTGGAGTAAAATCCTTGGCCTTATTCTGAAATAGGAACTTTTTCTATGGCTTTCATTTGTAGCAAGTTTGAGATTTGTTTCAAAGCCTCTGCCCTTTGATTTGGTGGCAGACCAGGCATGCCTTTTCTTTTTGGCAATGTGTGGAAATGGAACCTGTATCCATTGTCTATTATTTGGAGTGTCCATTTGTCTCTTGTAATGTGCCAATTTTTTGAGAATAAAGAAAGCTTTCTGCCCAAAGGTGCTTCTAATTGAGCCCTGGTTAGCGGAGTCAAAGCAAAGTCATTGAGTCTGTCCTTGTGCAGCAGTTGCAGGTCCTGAACTGCCTGTCTGGATTGGAGGTTGCCATTGACGGCCTCTGTAGGAGCCCCTAGCTTGCCCTCTACCTCTGGCACGTCTGTTCCTGCCCCTTTGAAATCTTTCTGTGTCCGGAAAGGACCAATTCTTGGAAGGCCAATTTCTGCTGAATCTAGGCAGTTGGACTTGAAGAAAATCCTTAACTGCTTGTACAGATTTTGCCTTTTCCTCATCTTTCTTTAGGACTTCTTGAGCAGTGGAACCAAATAACTTTTGCTTTTCCAGTGGGGCATCCAAAAGCTTAGCTTTAACATGGTCTGGCAAAGATTGTTCCTTCAGCCAAGCATGCCTACGTATGACAACACCAGTCATTGCTGACCTACATGAAGCTTCCAATGCATCATAACCACACTGCAAAAAATGGTTACTAACCTGCTGGGAGTTATGTACCATATCCTGAAGGGAGTTACGGTCTAGAGGTTCAGTAGAAGACAGTTTCTTATGCATTTCTTCTAACAAATACTCTTGGTACTGTATCATATGAAATTGACAATTTAATGCCCTCACAGCAAGAGTGGCAGAAGTATATACTTTTTTACCCCATCTTTCTAATGCCCTGGACTCCTTTGCAGAGGGGAGTGGGTTCTTAGCAGTAACAGCTGCAACCCCTTTAGGGCCCTGTGAAATGGTTTCAGGATCAGCAGAGTGGACCTTGCAAAGAAAATTGTGTGTCCGAGAACCTGTAATACCTATCGGGCTTAACAGGGGCCGGAGGCAGAGTGTCAGGGGTCATACTAGAGTCAGAATACACATCAATGACATTTAAAACAGGAGGAATAGCCAAAGGTCTATGTTGAGGTAAATGAAGAAAAGTTCTTAGTCTTTTCCTGGAATCAGAATATTCCTGGCCCTGCCATTTGAAATGCTCTCTCATAGTGTGGAGGGTCTCCCCAAAGGAAAGCTCTTCAGGAGGGGAGGCCGAGGGAATAGACTCCTCTGCATCCGAATCCTCGTAGGCCAAATAAGCCTCCTCCTGGTAGTCAGAGTGACCCGAGCCCACAGAGGCCTCCTCTGAGGAAAGGGGATCAATGGGATCCACCCTGGGCCTTTTGTCTAGAGGAGGTTGGGAGCCCCTGTCTGGATGGGGCTGAGAGCCCCTGATTAAAGAGATAAGGTCCTCTGCTAAGGTAAGAATCTGTGAACTAGAAGAGGGTCCCTGAGGAATAACCCTGGGAGGCATGGCTTTAGTGTGTTTTGCAGCTTTAGCCCTGGTGAAGGCCTTAATGGACATGGATGCAGGAGGCCTGACTGCACCACGTGCTGGAGTAGCTTTGTCTAAAGGTATGGTGTCGGAAGATTCCAATACACCAGTCTCTGAAGGCAATTCTGTAACCGAATCAGTAGGAGCCTCCGGGGCCGAGGCTGTCGGTTGTATTGTTTCAGGGTTCGGAAGTTCCAAGGACTCTGTATCAGCCGAGACAGAGACACTCGCGGTAGGCCTAGCCGCGGTTTCAGCCGAAACCACGGCCTGCGCGTGTCGGTCCTTGTCTTTCCGTTTCTTAATTAAATGAGATGTCGGGGTTTCCGACTGCATTTTGTATGAAAAACTAGCCCCAAAACAATCTTCTGCGAACTCCGACCGACGTCTAAGAGTGCGTCGGTTGAAGGAAGCGCAGGCTGAGCAGGCCGAGACGTCGTGGTCTGGGCCTAGGCAAGGATGACAGTAAGAATGGAAATCCTTATGAGGTATTTGTTTCCCACAAGTTAAACAATTATTAACTTTATCTGACATCGGCTGAGGCAAGAGAGAGTCCTCAACGGGGTAATTAGCTTTTGAAGTCTTCGGATAGCGAATTTATATGAGCTGGCCGACCGGCACTTGCGAACAGCTTTTGCTTCGGGCACCACGCGGCAAGAAAGACTGGGGAAGATGGCGTCTGCTGACGCTTTTATACCCCAGGCGCTCTGACGTCGGGGAGGAGGCGACATCAGCCGACGCCGGACCCACACTTTGGAATCCGGCCGACCGAAGGGCTGCCTGAGGCAGGACAACCCAGATGTGATGACTGCAGATGCATCCTTGAAGGACATCCTCAGACACTCTCCAGTGACTCAGAAAAATAAAGCAGGATACCAACCAGGCTGTTCTCAGCAAGTATCAAGAAAAAGTACGGTTTTGTACCTACCATAAATGTAGATGTTATGTTCACACTGCTGCAGTCATTACACTTGGGTTATCCTGCCATCAGGCGGTCCCGCAGTCAGCCAGAGTTCCAAAGTCTTGGTCCAGCGTCGGTTGCTGTCGCTTCTTCCCTGACGTCAGAGCGTCAGGGGTATATAAGATGCATCCGACGCCATTTTCTTCAGTTTTTCTTGCCCTAGATGTCAGGTGCCCCCAAGTAGGTAGGCAATACATATTGCTAATAAAAAATATATATATAAAATAAAAGCAATGCCTTCAGTTACAAGCAAATAAACCACAAAGGTTGTATAGGATAGAAATGTATAGATAAGTCCAGCTAGGACAGAGGGATGGAGGACTGCAGCAGTGTGAACACTCGAACATCTACATTTATGGTAGGTACAAAACTGTACTATGTTCGTGTTACACTGCTGCAGTCATTACACTTGGGTAGAATCCCAAAGCTAAGGTTGGGTGGCTGGTCTATAAAGAGTTAGGATTGGCTATGAGGCCCTGCAGAAAGTACAGTTTTGTACCTACCATAAATGTAGATGTCAGATAGGTATGCATCTGCAGTCCTTACATATGGGTTGTCCTGCCTCAGGCAGCCCTTCGGTCGGCCGGATTCCAAAGTCTGGTTCTGGCGTCGGCTGATGTCACCCTTTCCCCGACGTCAGAGCACCTGGGGTATAAAAGTGTCAGCCGACGCAATCTTCCTCAGTTTTTCTTGCCCCAGATGCCAGGTGCCCCCTAAGGAAGGCTAAATTTAAAGAGATGGAAAATTCCAAACATGCACAGCAATATAAAACAAATACACCATAATAGATAACCCCAGCTAGCTAAAAATGAGGGATAAGCACTCAAGGAATACCACAGAGGGGTAGGAGGGAGGGAAAAACCTGACTGCAGATGCATACCTATCGGACATCTACATTTATGGTAGGTACAAAACTGTACTATGTCCTTCAAGGATGCATCTGCAGTCCTTACATATGGGTAGAATACCATAGCCAAGCTGGGGGTGGTAGGACCTAAGAAAAGGATAGTGTAGCTAACATGCCCTGCAGGACTGCAGTAGCAAAGCCTGCTCTGGATCTGGAATATAAAGGTAAGTTGTAATGCTTGGAAAATGTATGCACAGAGCCCCATGTAGCAGCTTCTAAAATGTCCTTTGTAGCCACCCCTCTTAAAAAGGCTGTGGAGGTGGCTGTGGCTCTGGTGGAATGAGGTCTAATTTTAGCTGGCACAGCTTTGCCATGAAAAAGAGTAGCAGAATCGAATGCAATTTCCTATCCATTTTGAAATTGTCTGTTTGGAGATTGCTTTTCCTTGTACCCCAGCAGCATATGCTACAAAGAGTTGGTCAGTTTTTCTGTAAGTCTTAGTTCTGTCCAAGTAGTAGCGCAACTGTCTGTGAATGTCCAGGGTATGCAGAAGTTTCTCTCCTTTATTTTGCGGATTTGGAAAGAAGGTAGGCAGGTGACTAGCTTGGTTCAGTGAGACCCTGGATACCACCTTTGGCATGAAAGAAGGGGTGGTTCTCAAAGAGACTCTGTCCTGATGAAAAATGAGAAATGGTTGTACTGCCATGAGGGCCTGCAACTCAGACACTCTTCTTGCTGAGGTTATGGTCAGAAGGAAGGCAGTCTTCCAAGACAGGAACTGTAGTTCTGAAGATGCTGCTGGTTCAAAGGGAGGTAGAGTTAATTTTTCCAACATGAAGTTAAGGTCCCATGTAGGAACTGGTGGTTTCCTTGGAGGGTTGATGTTTTTTATCCCTCTTAGAAACTGCCTTAGCAGAGGATGAGAAAATACAGGTGGATAAGTGTTGTACTCTGCTGAAATTGTTGAAGCATGAATTTTTATGGAAGAATAAGAAAGGCCATTATGGAGCATTTCAGCCATGTATTCAAGGATATGTGGAATGCACATCACTGTCGGATCTTGACCCTTTGCGGTGTTCCAGGTACGAAATCTTTTCCATTTTGCAGAATATGCTTTTCTTGTGGAAGGCCGCCGAGCTTCCATGATGACATCCTTTACTCTCTTGGATAGTTTATCCTGGCGAGGAGTCAAGGTATCTTCTAGGCTGTCAGCTGCAAGGTTTTTAGGCTGGAGTGCAGAGTTTTGTACCTGTGCTGTGTCAGAAGTGGCCATTGTGGTAGAGGCCACGGTTTCGTACAAGACATGCTCTTTAACAGTGGGTACCCAGTGTTGTCTTGGCCAGTCCGGAGCTATCAGAATCACTTTTGGTTGCTCTGTCCTGATCTTCAGTAAGACCTTGGTCATTAACGGTAGAGGTGGGAATGCATATACTTGTAAAGTATTCCAGCTGAAAGAGAGGGCGTCCACTTTCCATGCTTGAGGATGGTATGCCCTTGGTGCAGAATTTCTACAGTTGATGGTTGTGGTGGGAGGCAAAAAGATCTATGTCCGGCCTTCCCCATGATTGTGTTATCTGAAGAAAGATGTCTGGGTGCAACATCCATTCGTGTGGATCCACGATGCTTCTGCTTAGGCGGTCCACCAGTACATTGTCTTTTCCTTGTACGAACTGGGAATGCAGCTCTATATTGAGTTTTAGGGAAAGTTCCCAAAGATTCATTGCCAGCCTGCAAAGAGGGTAAGAATGGGTACCTCCTTGCTTGTTTATGTACCACTTAACTGTGGTATTGTCTGTCTTTATTAGCAGGTGGCCTTGATGCAGGAAGTGTTCGAAGGCCTCCATAGAGTGTATGACTGCCAGCATTTCCTTTTGGTTGATGTGCAGGCGCAATTCTTTTTGTCCATTGTCCTTGAATGCATCTGCCCTCCATGTGCGCTCCCCATCCATGATCTGAGGCGTCCGTTGTAATGGTTTGGCTGATATGTGGTTTGCTGAAAGGCAGACCCATGTTTGACTGGCTTGCTTGTGCCCACCACTGAAATTCCTTTTGTATGCATGGAATGAGGGGGATCAAAGCTTCTAGGCTGTGACTGTGTTGAGACCATAGACTCCTTAGGTACCATTGTAGTTTCCTCATATGCAGCCTTGCTTGTGGAATCAGAAGAATGCAAGATGCCATGAAACCCAGGGAATGCAGGATTTTCCTTGCAGTCAGCTGGGTTTGTGTTGTCAGATTTTTGAAATAATCCGGTGGTAGTTCTTGTTTTTCTTCTGTGTGGAAAGCCATTTGGGTGGTTGTATCCAGTTTTGCACCCAGGAAAATTATTGTTTGGGATGGAACAAGTCTTGATTTCTGAATGTTGACTGTGTATCCCAAGGCCTGTAGTAGGCGGATGGCATAATTCAAGTGTTTTACCAATGTTTGTTGGCTGTCCGCTTGTATAAGGCAGTCGTCCAGGTATGGGTATATTTGAATCCCCTGGAGTCTGCAATGTGCAATTACTGATGCCAGGCATTTCGTGAATACTCTGGGCGCAGTAGATAAGCCAAAGGGTAATGCTGAGAATTGATAATGCTCTGAACCCGCAAGAAATCTGAGGTGTCTTCTGCAACTTTGTCTGATAGGGACATGCAGGTATGCCTCCTTGAGGTCTAGAGTTACCAGCCAAGACCCCTTGCCCAGCATGGGAAGGAGTTGCTGTAAGGTCAGCATTTTGAATTTTGGCACAATGAGATAAGTATTCAGTTTGGACAAGTCCAGAATAGGCCTCCATTGTTTTTCTTTTCTTGGAACAAGGAATAGTCTGGAATAAAATCCTTGGCCTTGTTCTGTGAGAGGAACCTTTTCTATTGCTTTCATTTGTAGTAGGTTGGAAATTTGCTTGAAAGCCTCTGTCCCTTTGATTTGGTGGCAGGTTTGGCATGCCTTGTCTTCTTGGTAATGTATGAAAATGGAATCTGTATCCTTTGTCTATTATTTGCAGTATCCATTTGTCCTTTGTAATAGTGTGCCAATTTTCTGA
This sequence comes from Protopterus annectens, assembly GCF_019279795.1. NCBI lineage: Eukaryota > Metazoa > Chordata > Ceratodontiformes > Protopteridae > Protopterus > Protopterus annectens. Next base: position 1,246,702,653 of record NC_056727.1, read on the forward strand.
GAATAAAGAAAGCTTTCCGCCCAAAGGTGCTTCCAATTGAGCCCTGGTGGGCGGTGTCAAAGCCAAGTCATTGAGATTGTCCTTGTGCAGCAGTTGTAGGTCCTGCACTACCTCTCTGGTTTGGAGGCTGCCATTGACGTCCCTCTGTAGGAGCCTCGAGCTTGCCCTCTACCTCTGGCACGCCTGTTTCTGCCTCTTTGAAATCTGTCTGCATCTGGAAAGGACCAATTCTTAGAAGGCCAATTTCTGCTGAATCTTGGTGGTTGGACCTGGAGAAAATCTTTGACTGTCTGTACTGATTGAGCCTTTTCCTCAAATTTCTTTAAGACCTCTTGAGCCGTGGAACCAAATAACTTTTGTTTTTCCAGTGGTGCATCCAGAAGCTTTGCTTTAACATGATCTGGCAGTGTTTGTTCCTTCAGCCAAGCATGTCTCCGTATGACTGCACCTGTCATTGCTGACCTACATGAAGCTTCCAATGCATCATAACCACACTGCAAGAAATGGTTGCTAACCTGCTGGGAGTTATGCACCAGATCCTGAAGCGCCTTGCGATCTAGGGGTTCAGGCGAGGTTATTTTTTTATGCAATTCATCTAACAGATATTCTTGATACTGTATCATATGGAATTGACAATTTAATGCTCTCATAGAACGTGTGGAAGAAGTATAGACTTTTTTACCCCATCTCTCTAAAGCCCCGGATTCCCTTTCAGAAGGAAGTGGATTTTTAGTAGTGGTGGTTGTAACCCCTTTAGGGCCCTGGGAAATAGTTTCAGGGTCAGCCGAGTGGCCCTTGTAAAGGAATAGGTGTGTGTCCGGGACACTGTAGTACCCGTCGGGTTTGACAGGAGCCGGAGGAAGAGAGTCAGGGGAAATACTAGACTCAGAGTACACATCTTCTATAACATTTAAAACTGGAGGAATAGCCAAAGGTCTATGCTGAGGTAAATGTAAGAAAGTCCTTAACCTCTTCCTGGAATCAAAGAATTCCTGACCCTGCCATTTGAAATGCTCTCTCATGGAGTGAAGGGTCTCCCCAAAGGACAACTCTTCAGGGGGGGAGGCCGAGGGGATAGATTCCTCTGCATCAGAATCCTCGTAGGCCGGAAAGGCCACCTCCTGGTAGTCTGAAAGGGCAGAGTCATCTGAGGCCTCATCAGAGGACTGGGGATCAGTCTGCTCAACCCTGGGCCTTTTTCCTGGAGGTGGTTGAGAGCCCCTGTCTGGATGTGGCTGAGAGCCCCTGATTAAGGAGATGAGGTCCTCAGCTAAGCTCACAATTTGTGAACCAGTAGTGGATCCCTGAGGAATAGCCTTGGGAGGGAGAGCTTTTGGCTGTTTAGCAGCTTTAGCATGTGTAAAGGCTTTAATGGACATGGATACAGGAGGCCTGGCTGCCCCACGTGCTGGAGTATTCTTATCAACAGACATGGTGTCGGATATCTCCGGAGCACCGGTTTCAGAAGGAAATTCTAAGACCGACCCAGTGGTGGCCTCCGGTACCGAAGTTACTGGCTGTGCGGTGTCGTCGGTCGGAACCAGTGGAGATTCGGTTTCAGCAGAGACCGAGACACTCGCGGTAGGCCTGGGAGTGGAGTCGGCCGAAACCGCGGGCCGCGTGTGTCGGTCCTTATCCTTCCATTTCTTGGGTAAATGAGCTGTCGGAAGCTCCGACGGCATTTTATAACAGTAATTCTCTCCAAAATATTCCTCTGCAAACTCTGCCCGACGCCTAAGAGTGCGTTTATTGAAGGAAGCACAGGCTGTACAAGCCAGGACGTCGTGGTCTGGGCCTAGGCAGGGTAAGCAGTATGAGTGGAAATCCTTATGAGGTATTTGTTTCCCACAAGTAAAACAATTATTAACTTTAACCGTTTGATCTGACATCGGCTGAGGCAAGAAAGAGTCCCCAACGGGGTACTTAGCTTTTTTGAAGACTTCGGTAGCTGAAATCACAGGAGCTGGCCGACCGGCACTTGCGAACTGCTTCTGCTTCGGGCACCATGCGGCAAGAAAGACCGAGGAAGATAGCGTCGGCTGATGCTTTTATACCCCAGGCGCTCTGACGTCGGGGAAAGGGCGACATCAGCCGACGCCGGACCCAGACTTTGGAATCCGGCCGACCAAAGGGCTGCCTAAGGCAGGACAACCCATATGTAAGGACTGCAGATGCATCCTTGAAGGACATCTGCAGTGGTAAATCCTGCTCTGGATTTAGAGTAAAGAGGCAAGTGGTAATGCTTGGCAAAGGTGTGCACTGAACTCCAAGTTGCAGCCTCCAAAATTTCCTTGGTAGGTACTCCTCTGAGAAAGGCTGTTGAAGTGGCTGTTGCTCTGGTGGAGTGTAGCCTAATGTTATTAGGGACTGATTTTCCATGCTGTGTGTAGCAGTAACGAATACAGTGTCCTATCCATTTGGAGATGGTCTGCTTTGAGATAGCCTTGCCCTGTGATCCTGCAGCATATGCTACAAACAGTTGCTCAGTTTTCCTGAAAGCTTTTGTTTTGTCCAAGTAGAAGTGTAGCTGCCTGTGTATGTCCAAAGAGTGCAGAAGTTTCTCCCCTTTATTCTGGGGGTTTGGACAAAAAGTTGGCAAATTGATGATTTGGTTAAGAGCCACACTAGATACCACCTTTGGCATAAAGGTAGGGTTTGTCCTTAAAGAAACCCTTTCCTGATGAAAAATTATAAAAGGTTCCACTGCCATTAATGCCTGCAGCTCTGAGACTCTTCGTGCTGAAGTTACTGCCAGGAGCAGAGCTGTTTTCCATGATAAAATTTTTAGAACGGCTGTATTGGCTGGCTCAAAAGGTGGCAGGGTCAGTTTTTCCAAAACAAAATTGAGGTCCCAAGTAGGCGATGGTGCTCACCGGGACAGTCTTATGTTTTTAGCCCCTCTGAGATACTGCTTTACCAATGGATGAGAGAAAATAGGAGGATCTGTGTTGTAATGAGCCGAGATGGCAGAGGCATGGATCTTAATGGATGAGAAGGATTGTCCTTTGTCCAGCATCTCAGTTAAGTACTGCAGTATCTAAGGAATGTTTGGGACAAGAGGGTCAAGGCTTTGAGCCTGGTTCCAGGCACAGAATCTCTTCCATTTTTCTGAATAAGATTTCCTGGTGCTAGGCCTCCTGGCCTCCAAAATGACATCCATAACAGCTTTATAGGTTCATAGGTTTATACTAGGCTATCTGCCCTAAGGCATTTATACGCCTAGCCCAAAGTTTTGTGGCTTACGCCACCCCTTATATGAAAAAATACTGTGCCCATTAGTTTGTTGTGCCTCTGTCCAGCGGTGACACAGAGATGATTCCCGGGGTAAACCTACGATCTCCCATCCACAGGTCAAGATTTCTCTTGAACAGAGCCAGCGAGGTGCTCTGCCTCACATGGACCGGGATTTTATTCCACAGCATTGGGAGTCTCTGAGTGATAAATCTATCCCCTCCAGCACGTCCTATTTATATCCGTGCTAAGGTTTAAGTCGCTTGCTCTAGTGGTTTTGGTGGATTTGGATTTTTTGAGGTGGAGCATGTCCATTAATTCCGGGTTGGACATGGCCTTGTATGTCAGGCACATGTCACCTCTGAGCAGACGGTATGCGACTGAATAGAGCTGGAGTTTCTTCAATCTGGCAGCATATGACAGATTTTGGAGTCCCTTTATCCTTTTGGTGAGGAACTTTTGGGGTCTCTCCAATTGCTGCAGATGTCGGGTGAGATGCATCCCGAATGGGGCATTGTACTTGATCATTGGTCTGATACGTGAAGAGTACAGGGGAACAATGACCTCACTAGATCTGGATGTGAATCCCTTCATGATCAGGTGGGCAATGTAGAATGTCTTTCTAACCACTTTAGCAACGTGAGTGTCAAAAGAAAGGCCACTGGCCACTTTAGAGAGAGGTGTTGTCTGTTTGACTAATGAATCTGCCATGCAGCCAGGTTTAAGGTTGAGCTGACTGTGCAGTATCAGATTGTTTTGTTGAGTCAGAAGGTGTGGAATTGGAGGTAAAATCCATGGTGGGCCCTGAGCTAAGTTGTTTAAGATTGGGTACCAGTGCTGGCGTGGCCAGTCTGGAGCAACCAGGATCATCCGTGCTTTTTCTTGTCTGGCTTTTAGGAGTACCTTGAAAAGGAGAGGCAGTGGTGAGAAGGCATAAACTTTTAGTCTTTTCCAGCTGAACGAGAGAGCATCCACTTTCCATGCTTGTGTGGTGATAAGTCCTTGTGCAGAATTTTTGTAGTTGGCAATTCAGTGGGGAGGCAAAAATATCTATGTTGGGGCACCCCCATTTTTGTGTTGCCATGCTGAAGACTTGTGGATTTAATTTCCACTCATGAGGATCCATGATGTTTCTGCTTAAGTCGTCTGCCAGAGTATTTTTCTTTCCTGGCAGGAATTGTGCTTGCAGATGAACTTGATAAGTTAGAGCTGTATTCCACAAGGTCATGGCTTGTCTGCATAGGGGGTAAGAATCAGTGCCCCCTTGCTTGTTTATGTACCACATTACTGTGGTGTTGCCTGTCTTTAATAATGATTGTCCTGGATGCATAAGGTCCTTGAAAGCTGTTAGGGCATTTTGTACAGACATCTCTTTTTGATTGATGTGAAGATGCATTTGGTCTGTGGTCCACTTGCCCTGAATACATTTTCCTGCCATGTGTGCTCCACAGGCGTAATCCGGCATCTGTTGTTAAAGTCTGCCTGGCTGTGGGTAGAGTGAAAGGCTGACCCTTGTTGAGGTGACATGCCTGTGCCCACCATCGAAATTCCTGTTAGGCAGGGAATTAGTGGTATTATTGTTTCCAGTGACAGTGTTGAGTCAAAACACTTGGGTACCATTGCAATTTCCTCATATGCAGTCTGGCATATGGAATTAGTAGTATGCAGGATGCCATGAATCCCAAGGCCTGCAGAATATTTCTTGCAGGGAGTTTGGACTTGTTGCCATCAATTGGACTTGTTGCCATCAATTGAAATTACTGAGTCAGCTGTTCTTGTTTGTCTGGCGTGAGATAAGCCATCTGGGCCGTTGTATTTAAGCTGGCACCAAGGAATATTATCTCTTGTGAGGGCACTAGTTTTGACTTCTTTTCGTTTACTGTGTACCCTAGGCAAATTAGCAACCTTTTTACAAACGCCAGATGCTTTAGAAGAATGGCCTTGCTTTCTGCTGGAATAAGGCATTCGTCCAGGTATGGATATATTTGAATTCCTTTTTGTCTGCAAAATGCAATTACTGGTGCCAAGCACTTTGTGACGACCCAGGGTGCAGTAGATAAGTCAAAGGGCAGTGCAGAGAATTGGTAGTGCATTGAGCCAGTGATGAATCTGAGGTATCTTCTGCAATTTTGTCTGATAGGGACATGCAGGTATGCCTCTGAGGTCCAAAGTAACAAGCCAAGCCTTCTTGCCCAGCATGGGAAGAAGCTGCTGTAGTGTCAACATTTTGAATTTCGGAACACCCAGGTAAGTATTTTGAGTAGAAAGGTCTAGTATAGGTCTCCAGGCTTTGTCCTTTCTGGGGACCAGGAAAAGTCTTGAGTAAAATCCTTGTGTCCTTGTTCCTGCTGTGGCACTTTCTGAATAGCTCTCGTGTCCATGAGGGCTGTAATTTGCTTTTGTGGCAGGTCTGGCATTCCTTTTAGCCTTGATAAAATGTGAAAGTGGAACCTGTAACCTTGAGACACAGTATCCAGAACCCATTTGTCTTGGGTGATTGTTTGCCAATTTTGAGAAAAAAGTGCTAGTTTTCCCCCTAACGGAGCTTGCAAAAGGGAAGTGCTTGGCATTCGAAGGGGGGGGGGGGGTCATTGGGACTGCTTCCTGTAAGGTTGTGACTTGTCTTCACCTCCTTTTGGGGTTGAAGCACCCCACTGTCGTGGTCTGCAAGAGCCTTGGGCCTGAGATCTGCCTCTTGGGTGTCTGTATCTGCCTCTTTGTGGCCTGTCTGACACTGGAAAGGACCAATTCTTTGTAGGGCAATTTCTGCTAACAAGGTGGCTGTACCTGTAAGAAATCCTTCACTGTTTGCATAGATTTTGCCTTATCCTCCATTTTCTTTAATACCTCTTCTGCCTTAACACCAAATAAATTATCTTGCTGTAAAGGAGCATTCAATAATTTTGCATTAACATGATCTGGTAAACTTTGTTCTTTTAACAAAGCATGCCTTCGAATCACAGATCCTGTAACTGCTGCTCTACAAGAAGCCTCTAATGAATCAAAACCACATTGCAGAGTAGGTTTTCCCACTTGTTCAGCTGCATGCAATAAATCCTGCATTTCCTTATAATCAGGATGTTCTGAACTTGTAGTCATTTTCTGTTTTAACGGAGACATTAAATATTGTTGGTATTTAAGCATGTGAAACTGGCAATTTAAAGCCCTTACTGCTAAAGTTGCAGAAGTGTAAACTTTCTTCCCCATCTGTCTAATACTCTAGAATCCCTGTCAGAGTTGAACTGGATTTTTAGCCGCGGAAGCCTTTACCCCTCTGGGACCCTGGGAAATAGTTTCTGGGTCAGCAACAGGGTTTTTATAAAAAAAAATGTGCGAGTCAGGGACTCTGTAGTACCTGTCTGGCTTGACTGGAGCAGGGGGTAAAGAATCAGGCTTTAAACTGGATTCAGAGAACACATCATCCATAATATTCAACACTGGCGGAATAGCAAGGGGCCTGTGCTGAGGCAATAAAAGAAAGTCTCTGAGCCTTTTCTTGGATTCTGAGTAATCCTGGCCCTCCCAATGGAAATGCTCCCTCATGGTATGTAAAGTTTCCCCAAAAGAATAATCCTCAGGAGGAGAGGCTGAAGGAATCGATTCTTCAGCATCAGAGTCCTCATAGGGGGGGTAAAGAGCATCTCTGGTCTGAAGAGGTATCAGAATATATGGAAACCTGGTCAGAGGAATCATAGTCTGTATCCTGCCTAGGCCTTTTATCAGGAGGGGGATGGGTACCCCTGATCAGAATAATTAAGTCTTCGGCCATTCTGAGCATCTGTTTTTTTTAGGCATGGAGGCCTGTCCAGGTGAATGCTGTACTTGCTTCTTTGTCTTTAATGCAGTTTTAGGCTTAGCTGTAGTTCTTATGGTAAGCTGTGAAGGTCTGAAAACAACCTCAGAAGCCGATGCCTGCTCAGCGGCTCTGGACCCATCTGAAGGGTTAGTCTCCGTAGGCCCAACACCTTGAGTATCCAGAAGCCTAGTCATCTCCATGTGGGAGTCGGAGGCGGCCTGTGACTCTGAGGTAGCGGGCGTCAGGGGCTGCGAAAGCTGCTCACTGAGAACCGGCGACTGGCCTAGAAGAGGCTTCGTAGTCAGTTTTGGGCCTCGGATGCCTGTCCTTATCCTTGTCTTTGCGTTTTTTGTGTATTCCGGTCATCGGTTGTTCCGACGGCATGGTATAATTAAATCTTCGGCCAAAGTAATGGCGAGCAAAATCAAACAGACGTTTAATAGTGCGTTTGTTAAATCTAGCACAAAACAGACTAGTGACGTTGTGATCTGGGCCTAGGCATGGAATACAGTAAGAATGAAAATCCTTATGAGGTATTTGCTTCCCATAAGAAATACAATTAACTTTTACTGACATCGGTCTGAGGCAAGGAAAAGTTTCCCCAATGGGGTACTTAGCTTTATTGAAGACTTCGGTTCTGAAAATCGAATTTGATCTCAGGAGTCGGCCGACCGGCACTTGCGAAAGTACAGTTTTGTACCTACCATAAATGTAGATGTTAGAGTGCTAATACAGCTGCAGTCATAACAGATGGGGGTTTCCTGCCATCAGGCGGGTCCTCGGTCGGCCGAACTCCAAAGTCTAGGTCCGGCGTCGGTTGTTGTCGCTTCTTCCCTGACGTCAGTGCGACAGGGGTATAAAAGAACCAGCAGACGCCATTTTCTTCAGTATTTCTTGCCCCAGATGTCAGGTGCCTCCAGAAGGAAGGCAATACATAAATTTATGTAATAATGCAATATAATCAAAAAACAGTAGTTGCAAGCAAATACACCATAAACGAATACCCCAATCAGGTTGTATGAGGAGGTGTTAGCCATTAGTCCTGTCCCAAGAGGGGAAGGAGGGAGGGAAACCTGGACTGCAGCTGTATTAGCAGTCGAACATCTACATTTATGGTAGGTACAAAACTGTACTATGTTCATTGTGCATACAGCTGCAGTCATAACAGATGGGTAGAATCCCAAAGCTAAAAAAGGGTGGTAGGCACTAGGTGGAACTAGGAGGAGCCAGGATGCACTGCAAGACTGCAGTGGAAAAGTCTGCTCTAGATTTGGAGTATAATGGTAGGTGATAGTGCTTGTAGAAGCTATGTACAGAATTCCAAGTGGCTGCTTCCAAAATATCTTTGGTAGGAACCCCCCTGAGGAAAGCTGCAGAGGTAGCTGTGGCCCTTGTGGAGTGAGATCTGATGCCTGCAGGTACAATTTTACCATGAAAAAGAGTAACAAAAACATATGCAGTGGGCTATCCATTTTGAAATTGTCTGTTTGGAAATAAGACTTCCCTTGAGCTCCTGTAGCATAGGACACAGAGTTGCTCTGATTTTCTGAAAGGCTTTGTTCTGTCCAAATAATAACGCAGATGTCTGTGAATGTCCAAGGAATGTAGTAGTCTCTCCCCTTTGTTTTGAGGATTAGGGTAAAAGGTAGGTAAGTGGAAAGCCTGATTCAAGGCAACCCTGGATACTACCTTTGGCATAAAGGACGGATTGGTTCGTAAGGAAACTCTGTCCTGATTAAAAATGATGAAAGGCTGCACAGCCATGAGGGCTTGTAGTTCCGAAACCCTGCGAGCTGAGGTGATAGCCAGAAGGAATGCTGTTTTCCAGGACAAATATTGCAGTTCTGTTGAAGCAGATGGCTCAAAAGGAGGTAAGGTCAGTTTTTCTAGAATGAAATTGAGGTCCCAAGCAGGTACTGGTTGTTTCCTTGGGGGTTTTATATTCTTAGCCCCTCTGAGGAACTGTCTTAAGAGGGGGTGAGAGAATAAAGGTGGATCAGTGTTGTATTCTGCAGAAATGGCTGAGGCTTGGATTTTGATGGAGGAGAATGAAAGTCCACTGCTTAGCAGTTCAGCCAAATATTGAAGTATTTGAGGTAAATTCAGTTTTCCAAGGTTCTGACCCTTTTTCTCATTCCAGGCACAAAACCGTTAACATTTTGCGAAGTAGGCTTTTCTAGTAGAAGGCCTTCTGGCCTCCAAAATGACATCCTGCACCTCCTTGGAGAGTAGGGTCAGTTGTGAATTTAAGGAATTTTCCATGCGGCTAGATTGAGTGTTTTCAGCTGACTGAAGGGTTTTGAAGTTGTGCTGAGTCAGTAGAAGAGGCATTAGAGGCAGGATCCATTGTGGGGAATGCGTCAGGCTTCTCAGGAGTGGGTACCAGTGTTGTCTTGGCCAGTCTGGAGCAATGAGAATCATCTTTGGTCTGTCTGCTCTGGTTTTTAATAGAACTTTGCGCAGCAGAGGAAGAGGTGGAAAGGCATAAACTGTCATTGTTGTCCAACTGAAAGAGTGTGTCCACTTTCCAGGCCTGTGGGTGAAAGGTCCTTGAGCAGAATTTTGCCAACTGGTGATTTCTGTGGGAGGCAAGAGATCTATGTCTGGCCTTCCCCATGCTTGAATTATCTTTGTAAACACTTGAGGATGCAACTTCCATTCGTGTGATCTGTCACATTTCTGCTTAGGTTGTCTACCAGCGTGTTTTCTTTGCCTGGCAGGTACTGTGCTTGAAGTTAGATTTGTAATTCCAGAGCCATGTTCCAAAGAGACATGGCTAGCCTGCATAGGGGGTATGAATGGGTTCCTCCCTGTTTATGTACCACATTACTGTGGTGTTGTCTGTCCTTATCAGTAGCTGGCCTGGATGCAGTAGGTCTTTGAAAGCTATAATAGCATTTATTACTGCTAGCATTTCCTTTTGATTGATGTGTAGGTGCTTTTCTTTTTGGGACCATTTGCCCTGAATGCACCGATCTGTCATGTGCGCCCCCCAGGCGTCTGTTGTGATGACTTGATTTGCTTGAGGCTTGCAGAATGGGAGACCTGTGTTTCTTTGGCATGCTTGAGCCCACCACAGAAATTTCTTTTGAAGACATGGAATCAGTGGTATTATTGTTTCCAAATTGTGGCTGTGTTGAGACCATAGGTTTTTTTGGTACCATTGAAGTTTTCTCATATGCAGCTTTGCACATGGGATTAGTAGGATGCAAGACGCCATGAATCCCAGAGCCTGCAGGATTTTCCTTGCAGTCAGCCTGGTGAAAGTTGCCAGTTTTCTGAAGTACTGAGTTAGCTGCCCTTGTTTCTCTGGCGTGAGGTAGGCCATCTGGGTGTTTGTATCCAAGCTGGCACCCAGGAAAATTATTGTTTGAGAGGGTATTAGCCTTGATTTCTTTTTGTTGACTGTGTATCCCAGAGAATTCAACAACATTATTACAAATGCCAGATGTTTCAGAAGTACGTGCTTGCTGTTTGCTTGGATCAGGCAGTCATCCAGATATGGGTATATTTGTATCCCTTGAAGTCTGCAGTAGGCAATTACTGATGCCAGGCATTTCGTGAACACTCTGGGCGCAGTATATAAGCCAAAGGGCAATACACAGAATTGATAATGGGTTGAACCTGCAAGAAATCTGAGGTATCTTCTGCAATCTTGTCTGATTGGGACATGCAGGTATGCCTCCATGAGGTCCAATGTTACCAGCCAAGACTCCTTGCCCAGCATGGGAAGAAGCTGCTGTAATGTGAGCATCTTGAATTTTGGCACAAGTAAAAATGTGTTTAGGATGGATAGGTCCAAAATAGGTCTCCAATCTTTTCCCTTCCTTGGTACCAGGAATAGTCTGGAATAAAAACCTTGACCCTTGTGCAGGTACCACTTGAAGAGCTTTCATGTCCATGAGATCTGAAATTTGTTTTTGTGCCTCTGCCCTTTGATTGTGTGGCAGGTTTGGCATGCCTCCCATTTTTGGAAGGGTGTGAAAGTGGAATCTGTAGCCTCTGTCTATAATGTCCAGGATCCATTTGTCTTTTGTGACAATATGCCAATTTTTCTAAAATAATGCCAGTTTTCTGCCTAAAGGTGCTGCCATTTGAGCCTTGCTTGGCATGCAAAGGGGAAAGTCATTGGTTCTGCTTTCTGATGGCTGTGAACTATCCTCACCACCTCTTTGTGTAGGTGCTTGCCATTGCCTGCCTCTAAATGATCCTTGAGATTGTCCTCTGCCCTTCGGGCGCCTGTATCTACCTCTTTGGGGTCTGTCCGTGGCTGGAAAGGACCAATTTTAGGAAGGCCAATTTCGACTGAAACGTGGAGGTTGTACCTGTAGGAAATCTTTCTCTGTTTGCATTGATTTTGCCTTTTCCTCCATTTGCTTTAACACATCCTCAGCTTTAACACCGAACAATACATCTTTTTGCCGAGGGGCATCTAGTAATTTAGCCTTGACATGATCTGGTAAGGTTTGCTCTTTGAGCCAGGCATGTCTACGTATGACTGATCCTGTAATAGCAGCTCTACATGAGGCCTCTAAAGCATCAAAACCACATTGCAAGGTATGTTTACCCACTTGTTCTGCACTATGTATCACATCCTGCAACTCCTTCAAGTCTGGTTGTTCAGGTTGTGACATATTGCTTCTCAACTGTGATAACAGAAACTGTTGGTACTTTAACATATGGAACTGACAGTTTAATTGCTTTCATGGTTAAGGTGGCAGAGGTGTATACTTTTTTCCCCCCACCTTTCTAAAGCTCTGGAATCTCCCTCTGAAGGTAATGGATTTTTAGCAGTGGAAGCCTTAATTCCCTTGGGACCCTGTGAAATAGTTTCTGGGTTGGCCGCATGGCTTTTGTATAGGAATTGGTGTGAGTCAGGAACCCGGTAAAACCTGTCTGGCTTGACTGGAGCTGGAGGTAAAGAATCTGGGTTAAGGCAGGCCTCCGAATACACATCTTCTAGAATGTCTAAGACAGGAGGTATAGCCAGAGGCCTGTGCTGAGGGAGTAAGAGGAAAGCCCTAAGCCTTTTCTTGGAGTCTGAATACTCTTGGCCTTCCCAGTGGAAGTGTTCCCTCAAGGTATGTAAGGTTTCCCCAAAAGAGTAATCCTCAGGGGGAGACAGAGGGAATGGACTCCTCTGCATCAGAATCTTCAAAAGGGGAGTAAGAATGTTCCTGGTCATCAGAATGGTCTGAAATAATGGAGGCCTGGTCAGAGGAGGGGGTTCTTCCTCCACTCTGGGCCTTTTGTCCAGGGGGGGGGTTGGGAACCCCTGATTAGAGTAATCAAATCCTCAGCCATTTTGAGCATCTGTTTTTTAGGCATGGGGCTTTGAGAAGGGCCCTGTGGAGCCTGTCTTTTAGTATGCATGGCTGCTTTAGACTTAGTGAAAGCCTTGATGGAAAAAGAAGAGGAAGGCCTGTACACACCTTGAGAGGTGGCAAGTCTGTCTAAACTCAGAGTTTCACCGCCAAGAGTGGCTTCGGTATCTGTAGCCGGGGTATGGGCCGAAGAGCCTGCAACCTCGAGCACAAAGGCACCCCCAATGAAGTGTCATCGGTAGTCAGGGGCTGCGGAGGTGCCTCACTGAGAACCGGACCACCTGTAGTCGGCTTTGGCGTGGTGTCGGTAGAAGTCGCAGACCTCGTATGTCGGTCCTTATCTCTGCGTTTTTTTACTCAAAACTGGAGTCTGAGTATACGACGACATAATGTAATTAAATTTTTTGCCAAAATAGTGTTGGGCGAACTCCGCCCGACGCTTAATAGTGCGTTTGTTGAATGTAGCACAAAAACGGCAGGCCGAGACGTCGTGATCTGGGCCTAAGCAAGGTATGCAGAGGGAATGAAAATCCTTATGCGGTATTTACTTCCCACATGAAATGCAATTATTAACTTTGTCTGACATCGGTCTGAGGCAAGAAAAGTTTCCCCAACGGGGTACTTAGCTTTCAAGAAGACTTCAGTTGAAAAATATTCGTAATCACAGGAGCTGGCCGACCAGCACTTGCGAACTGCTTCTGCTTCGGGCACCGCGTGGCAAGAAAGACTGAAGAAAATGGCGTCGGCTGGTTCTTTTATACCCCTGTCGCACTGACGTCAGGGAAGAAGCGACAACCGACGCTGGACCTAGACTTTGGAATTCGGCCGACTGAGGACCCGCCCGACGGCAGGAAAACCCCATCTGTTATGACTGCAGTTGTATGCATGATGAACATCTGCTTTTGCTTCGGGCACTGCGCGGCAAGAAAGACTGAAGAAAATGGCGTCGGCTGCAGCTTATATACCCCCTGGCGCACTGACGTCCGCGAGGAAGCGACAGCAACCAACGCCGGACCAAGACTTTGGAACTCTGGCCGAATGCAGGACTGCCTGACGGCAGGATAACCCAAGTGTAATGACTGCAGCAGTGAAACACGAACATCTGGTCTGGTTTCCTGAAAGAAGGGGGCACAGAATCATTTTGCAGTTATGCATCCTGGATAATGTCATGCACTACATCCTAAAGACTGGAAGAATGGAACTCAACCAAGAAAACTGTAGCAACCTTTTCTTGGACTGGGGATATTCTTGAGCTTCTCAGATGGGCACTTTCATTTTATGAAGAAAATGCCTCCAAAAAAGGGGTCCTCAGCTGTTGAGTCCGAGGCAAGAGCATCTTCCCAGAGTTGGCATATGACCCTGTGGAAAGCTGGTCAGCATATCAAATAGTCTTGGAGTCACAGGAATCATGACTTCGGGGGGGGGATGGTGCCACTTTTCCTTTTTTGAGATAGATGCCTGGAGCAGGATACTATTTAGGGTCCAGCTGCCTGGACATCATGATGTCCTTTAATAGCTTAAATAAGTCCTGCTGATAAGGCATGGGTGTGTTTGGTCTGGGGTCCGATTATGGTAAAATATCTGTGGCAACTGGTGTTGGCTGAAAGAGCAAAGAGGTTGCAGCAACATTGGCACAGAGATAAAAGCCAGTACAGTAATGTTCCCTGCAAGTACGGTGTCTGCAAGGTCTCAAAATTACAAAGCACAGCAAAAAAAATAAATAACCAGCAGACTGTGGCAGCCATATCTTTTATAATTAAATAGTAATCACAAAATCAGTATATAAAACAAACCGGTTTCGGCTAGTTTCTATCTAAGCCTTCATCAGTGTAACAATACAGAGAAAATCAATTTATATACTGTGTTTAAAACCTAAATGGCCAATCTAAGGTGTTCATTTAGCCCAGGGGCAAATAGCCCTCCTAATTTAATTATCCATTTCCTTTCTTTTGTAGTAATTCATGCCAGCCTGATTTATTGTACTGAATTCCTAGGATTCTATCAATAATAATAAAATGAAATGAAGCTGTTTTATGGGATTCGGTATGTTTAAATAATACATTTGTAGGTCTTTTACTTTTGATTTCACTATAATGTTCTGGTATTCTATATTTTACCGCTCTTCACATTTGCCCTATATAAAAATGCAGAACATTTACAGACGGCAAGGTAAATTACCCAGTCTGAATTACAGTTGGCAAAGAAGGGGATATCATATACTCAGCTAATATTTTTGCTACTAAAACTTTTGGTTTGTAGTATTAAACACTGTGTGCAATGACCACAGGGATAACCATCCTTTGGCAACCTGTCCCTCTAGTGTGCTCTGTAGCTTATCCTTTGATTTAAGGAGTCCTTTCTTGCAATGATTAAAGGAAGCTAAATGTTTCCCATTTATAAAGAAAAACTGGCATCTATCCCCTAGAATCCCAGAGAGCTTATTGTCAGCCATAAGAATGTTCCAGTTACGTTGCACACAGTCCATTAGTATATCAGTGTTTCTACCATAGGTCATCACAAAAGTACAGTTTTGTACCTACCATAAATGTAGATGTCCGATAGGTATGCATCTGCAGTCCAAACATATGGGTTGTCCTGCCTCAGGCAGCCCTTCGGTCGGTCGGATTCCAAAGTCTGGGTCTGGCCTCGGCTGATGTCGCACTTCACCCGACGTCATAGCTGCTGTTTATTGGGTATAAAGGCATCAGCCAACGCCATTTTCCTCAGTGTTTCTTGCCCCAGATGTCAGGTGCCCTCTAGTAAGGCTAAATTTGGATAAATGCAAATAATTCCAAACAGTAGAGAGCAAACAATATAAAAAAAAATGTATATATATATCTATATATATATATCTATATCTATATCTATATATATATATATATATCTATATATATATATATATATATATCTATATATCTATATATCTATATATATATATATATATATATATATATATATCTCTACATATACACACACACACACATATATATATATATATATATATATATATATATATATATATATATATATACACATACATATATACATATATACAAACAAATACACCGTAATAGATTCCCCCAGCTAGCTAAAAGAGGGGTAAATACCCTAGGAATACCACAGAGGGGAAGGAGGGTGGGTAATCCTGACTGCAGATGCATACCTATCGGACATCTACATTTATGGTAGGTACAAAACTGTACTATGTCATTCAAGGATGCATCTGCAGTCCTAACATATGGGTAGAATACCATAGCCAAACTGGGGGAGGAGGCCCTAAGATAAAGATGGTGTAGTTAAGATCCCTTGCAAAACAGCAGTTGCAAAACCTGCTCGGGATCTAGAGTACAAGGGAAGATTGTAATGCTTGGCAAATGTATGCACGGAGCTCCAAGTAGCAGCTTCTAAAATGTCTTTGGTAGCCACTCCTTGTAGGAAAGCTGTAGTGGTGGCTGTAGCTCTTGTGGAATGAGGTCTGATATTATCAGGAGTTGTCTTTCCATTAGCAAAATCGAATGCAATTTCCTATCCATTTTGAGATTGTCTGTTTTGAAATTGCTTTTCCTTGCCTTCCTGTTGCATATGCTACCAGAAGCTCGTCAGTTTTTCTGCTGTTCTTAGTTCTGTCCAGATAGTAGCGTAATTATCTGTGCACATCCAAGGTATGTAGCAGTCTTTCCCCCCTGTTCTGTGGGTTGGGGAAGAAGGTAGGTAAATGAATCGCTTGGTTCAATAATACTCTGGAGACCACTTTTGGCATAAAGGTAGGGTTAGTTCTCAGAGAGACTCTGTCCCAATGGAAGATAAGGAAGGGTTGTACTGCCATTAATGCCTGCAACTCAAATACCCTTCTTGCTGAAGTAATTGCTAGTAGGAAAGCAGTTTTCCAAGACAAGAATTGTAATTCTGCTGTTGCTGCTGGTTCAAAAGGGGAAAGTGTTAACTTTTCCAGCACAAAGTTGAGATCCCATGTAGGTAAAGGTGGTTTCCTTGGAGGCTTTACATTTTTGATTCTTCTCAAGAACTGCCTGAGTAGAGGATGAGAGAAGACAGGAGGATCCATGTTGTATTCTGCTGATGCATGAATCTTAATGGAGGAGTAAGACAGGCCATTGTGGAACAGCTCTGCTAAATATTCCAGGATGTGTGCTATGTTTGCCAATGAGACATTTTCTCCCTTTGCTGCACTCCAAATGAGGTATCTTTTCCAATTGGCTGAATAAGTCTTCCTTGTGGAGGGTCTGCGTGCCTCCAGGATAATGTCCTTAACCCTCTGAGATAAACCTGGGTTATTTTGTTTTATGCAATATTCCAAGCAGCTAGCTGCAGTGTTTTCAAGTTTGGATGTAGGATCTTGTAGTTGTCCTGTGTTAGTAGTAAGGGACATAGAGGTAGATGCCATGCGTGTGTCCGAGACATGCTTCTCAGTAGCGGGTACCAATGTTGCCTCGGCCAGTCTGGAGCTATCAGGATTACCCTTGGCTGATCCTCTCTGATCTTCAGTAGAACTTTGTACATCAAGGGAAGAGGTGGAAATGCATATGCTGTCAGGTTTTTCCAGCTGAAGGAAAGGGAGTCCACCCTCCAAGCAAGTGGGTGGTATGCTCTTGTGCAGAATTTCTTCAATTGGTGATTGTGTGGGGAGGCAAACAGGTCTATCTGTGGTAGTTCCCATTTCTTTGTTATGTCTTTGAAGATATCTGGATGTAGCATCCATTCGTGAGCATCCGTGGTAGTTCTGCTTAAGGTGTCTGCTAGAGAATTTTCTTTTCCTGGTACAAATCTGGCCTGAAGTTGAATGTTGAGGTTCAGGGCCACATTCCACAGGTCCATTGCCATCCGGCATAGAGGATATGAATGTGTACCTCCCTGTTTGTTGATGTACCACATGACTGTGGTATTGTCAGTCATCAGCAGATGACCCTGTTGAAGGAGTGGTCTGAATGCCTGGATCGCATGTTTCACTGCCAGCATCTCCTTTAGATTTATGTGTAGACTCAGCTGGTCTTGGGTCCATAGGCCTTGTATACATTTGTCCACCATGTGTGCCCCCCATCCTAGGTCTGAGGCGTCCGTGGTGATGGTCTGGCTTGGATGTGGTTTGTGGAAAGGCAAGCCTCTGTTCAACTGACAGGCCTGAGCCCACCACAGGAATTCTTGCTTCAGGCATGGAATTATTGGAATCTGGGCTTCTAGACTGTGCTTGTGTTGAGACCATACATTCCTTAGATACCATTGTAGCTTTCTCATATGCAGCCTGGCATGCGGAACCAATATTATGCAGGATGCCATGTAGCCCAGGGCTTGCAGGACTTTCCTTGCAGTAAGCTGAGTTTGTGTTGTTAATGTCATGAAGTAGACTGGTAGTTGCTTTTGTTTTTCTTCTGTGAGAAAAGCCATCTGAGTTGATGTGTCTAATTCTGCACCCAAGAATGTTATCCTTTGGGATGGTACTAGTCTTGACTTTTGCATGTTGACTGTGTATCCCAAGGCTTGCAACAGTTGTATGACATTTTCCAAATCTTTTCTTAACTTTGCCTTGTCCGCTTGTATTAGGCAGTCGTCCAGGTATGGGTAAATCTGAATTCCCTGAAGTCTGCAATGAGCAATTACTGATGCCAGGCATTTCGTGAATACTCTGGGCGCAGTAGATAAGCCAAAAGGCAATGCTGAGAATTGATAAAGCTCTGATCCTGCAAGAAATCTGAGGTGTCTTCTGCAATCTGGTCGTATAGGGACGTGCAGGTATGCCTCCTTGAGATCTAGAGTCACCAGCCAAGACTCCTTGCCCAGCATGGGAAGAAGTTGCTGGAGGGTCAGCATTTTGAATTTTGGAACAATGAGGTATGTGTTCAGTGCGGACAAATCTAGAATAGGTCTCCATTGATTTTCTTTTCTTGGTACAAGGAAAAGCCTGGAGTAAAATCCTTGGCCTTTTTCCATAGGTGGCACCTCTTCTATAGCTCTCATCCTTAGTAAGTTGTTGATTTGTCTTAGAGCCTGTTTTTGGCTTGGTGGTAGGTTTGGCATTCCTCTCTTTCTTGGTAGAGTATGGAAGTGAAACCTGTAGCCCTTGTCTATTGTTTGTAAAGTCCATTTGTCTCCTGTAATGTAATGCCAGTTGTCGGAGAATAAGGCTAGTTTTCCGCCCAAGGGTGCTTCCAGTTGTTCCCTGGTAGGCGGAACTAGAGCCAAGTCATTGTGTCTGCCCTGTGGAAGTGGTTGTAGTTGATTCTGTGGCAGTACTTCTCTGGTTGGTAGGTTGCCACTGACGTCCCCTGTAGGCACCCCTAGACTGACCTCTGCCTCTTGGGCGTCTATTTCTGCCTCTCTGCGCTCTGGAGTTGTCTGGAAAGGACCAATTCTTCGAAGGCCAATTTCTGCTAAACCTCGGAGGTTGGACCTGTAAGAAATCCTTGACTGTTTGGACAGATTTTGCTTTGTCTTCCACCTTTTTTTAGAACCTCCTGTGCAGGGGAGCCAAACAAACTTTGTTTCTCCATGGGAGCATCTAGGAGTTTTGACTTAACATGGTCTGGTAAGGATTGTTCTTTTAACCAGGCATGCCTTCGAATCACTGTTCCAGTCACAGCTGATCTAAAGGAAGCCTCCAGTGCATCATAGCCACATTTTAAGAAATGGTTACTGACCTGCTGAGAGTTATGTACCAAATCCTGAAGGGACTTGTGGTCTAAAAGTTCAGGAGAAGATAGTTTTTTATTTAGCTGGTCTAACAAAAATTCCTGGTACTGAATCATGTGAAATTGACAGTTCAAGGCCCTGGCCGAAAGAGTAGCAGAAGTATAAACCTTTTTACCCCATCTCTTTAATGCTCTAGAATCCCTTTCAGAGGGAAGAGGGTTTTTGGCAGAGGCAGCTGCCACACCTTTAGGGCCCTGTGAAATGGTTTCAGGGTCTGCAACAGGAGCCTTATACAAATGGTAGTGTGTGTCCGGGACCCTGTAATATCTGTCTGGCTTGGCAGGGGCCGGAGGAAGAGAATCAGGAGCAGTACAGGCATCATTATATGCATCATCAACAACCGTTAGTACTGGCGGAATGGCTAAAGGCCTATGCTGTGGTAAGTGTAAAAAAGTCCTTAGCCTTTTCCTTGAATCTGAAAAATCCTGGCCCTGCCATTGGAAGTGTTCCCTCATAGCATGCAAGGTTTCCCCAAAGGAAAATTCTTCAGGAGGAAAAGCAGAAGGAATGGAGTCTTCTGCATCAGAATCCTCATAAGGAGAATATGGGCCTTCGTGAGGGTCTGAAAGGTCTGAGTCATCCGAGGAATAATCTGTAGACACAGGTTCCAGAGGTTCAGTCCTAGGCCTCTTGTCTGGAGGGGGCTGAGAGGCCCTGTCTGGGTGAGGTTGGGATCCTCTGATCAAAGAAATGAGATCCTCAGCCAGGCTGAGTATTTGGGAACTAGAGGTAGGCCTATGTGAAGGAGTTTTGGCAGGCAAGGCCTTAGAAGATTTAGCTGCCTTAGCCCTGGCAAAAGCCTTGATAGACATGGAAGCAGGGGGTCTTAGCAGCCCCACGTGCAGGGGTAGTTATGTCTAAAGGAATAGTGTCTGATAAATCCTGGGTGCCTGCTTCTGTAGCAGTAAATTCAGTAGCAGATTCAGCCATGCTCTGTGAGGCCTCGGCTATCGGAAGCATGCTTTCGGCCGAAGGAAGAACTGGGGGCTCGGTTTCAGCCGAAACCGAGACATTCGCCATTGGCCTAACTGTGGTTTCAGCCGAAACCGCGGGCCGCGAATGTCGGTCCTTTTCCTTGCGCTTTTTACCCAATTGAGTAGTCGGAGTCTCAGACGGCATTTTGTATGCAAAAGCGGGACCAAAAAACTCCTCTGCAAACTCCGACCGACGTCTAAGTGTCCGTTGGTTGAAGGAAGCACAGGCTAGACAAGCTGATACGTTGTGGTCTGGGCCTAAGCAAGGAAGGCAGTAAGAGTGGAAATCCTTATGAGGTATTTGTTTCCCACAAGTTAAACAATTATTTACTTTGTCTGACATCGGCTGAGGCAAGAAAGAGTCCCCAACGGGGTACTTAGCTTTTTAGAAGTCTTCGGTAGTAGAAATCTCTGGATCTGACCGACCGGCACTTGCGAACAGCTTCTGCTTCGGGCACCGAGCGGCAAGAAAGACTGGGGAAAATGGCGTCGGCTGATGCCTTTATACCCAATAAACAGCAGCTATGACATCGGGTGAAGTGCGACATCAGCTGAGGCCAGACCCAGACTTTGGAATCCGGCCAGACCCAGACTTTGGAATCCGGCCGACCGAAGGGCTGCCTGAGGCAGGACAACCCATATGTTAGGACTGCAGATGCATCCTTGAAGGACATCCTAAGTTAATCTCTTGAACTCTCTTCCTTGGTTTTATATTGTAAGAGATGTTCCCTATCCATTTCATCAACCATGTTTTTGGCTTGTAGTATATGTCCTACCTTGTAGCCCCTTTGCCAGAATCTGTTAGATAGGTCATCTCTGAAATGTTGATACGAGTCTTGCACTGAACATGTACGTTAAAATCTTATATTGAGATTTACGGATATTTTTACATATATGTAGGGGATGGCAACTGGAGTAATGGAGAAAAGAATTATATTAGGGGAATTTACGGTAGACTTCTGTTGTCAAGGTGTTATCTGAAGCTTTGGTCAAAATAACATCCAAGAAAGTAATTCTTTATCATGGTTCACCGTAAATTCAATCCATTTGTTTTCGTTCAAATATTCAACAAATTCTTTCAGATGCTCCTCATCCAATCTCCATACCATCCAGCAATCATCTAGATATCTTTTCCAAATGTCTATTTCTTCTATTTACAGATTATGGGAGCTAACATATATAATTTGTTCCTCTATATATGCCATGAATATATCTGCATATATAGGGGTAAAAGAAGCCCCCATAGCTGTACCTTTAATCTCTAAATAACATTTATCTTGATAGAAGACATTTTTGGTGAGAACATGCTCATTAAGACAAGAGAGAGTGTTAAAGCCTGGATGGTATAAGTCTGACTATATAACCAATATTCCAGTGCTTCGATGCCAGCCCAATGAAGAATATTAGTATATAGGGCTTTAACATCTAAGGTACAGAGTTATCCAGTCACTTTCTAATTGCATTTCAGAGATGACATGTAGAAATTCCGTAGTATCTTTCAGCTGAGCCCTCACCCATTTAAATAAAGGTTTCAAATATCTAGCAAGATATTGGGACAGTGGCTCGGTCATGGATCCCCTCCCAGAAACAATTTGTCTACCGGGGGGGGGGGGGTTTATACAGGTCTATGTATTTTTGGTAGAAAATATATATACTGGTTACTAGGATCTGAAAT